>NC_056003.1:80184129-80499424 GCF_018446385.1 Zingiber officinale | reverse complement strand
ACATTTTAAATATTAAACTGCAATATAAGAATTTTAAAAAATAAGTATAATGCCATTTGAGTTAGAAATATTCAAATTGAAAAAAAAAATCCTCACTCCCCTTAACTCCCCCTAAACTTGTATCTTTCCTCCCCCTTTGATCACATCAAAAAAATACTAGGAAAAAATTTTTAAAATTAAATATTTGGGGGCACCTTAGTAAAAAAAATAAATCTTGCTAGTTAACCAATTTCTAAGTCATGAAATTTTCAAATAATTGACAAATATTAAAAGCATTATTTATCTAATTTGACAAACTTATCAGTTTGTTAATTAAATATTTAATTTAGTAATTGATTTCCAAGCTGTGGTGATGCACTAGGCCTTCTTGGTTATTGGATCATCAACCACTTCTAGACAAAGTCTTTTAAAGAATTTAAACAATTAATTTTTCTGAAAGCCAAAAACAAATGTTTAATCTAAATAAGATTTTAGAACCCAATACAGGTTCCTTCCTAATGGGTTAATAAAAAATTTAGGGCGTATATAATTTTTTGCAAATTTTCTAATTTGGCCTTGGTGATGTCTAATATACCAATTTAACCTGCCATAAATTCTAAGTTTTGATTTTTTAAAGTTATTTAATTCTGAGCATGCACCTTTTTTTAAACTGTCAATTTGCATTTTCAAGTTATCATTTTCAACCTTTAAATTGTTTAATTATCCTTTTAAATCATCGTTCTCTTTTTCTAATTTTGCCAAATCTTTGGTAAGAATTTTAATAAACTGAAAGGACTGTTTGGGGGATAGAGCACATATCTCACTTACCTTAAGTTCTGATGCTCCCCCTTCATCATTGTTTTGTTCTGATGATCCTCCCCCTTCATCTATGCTCACATCTGACCTGGTCTCATCTTCTTCTTGATGGATTGTCGTTTGGGCTAGTCAGGCGTATACTTTGATTTCATATTCGGAGGATGACGACTCGTCCCACATGACTTTGAGATTATGTTTGGGTCGAGCTAGCTTTTTATTTTTTTTCCTTGTCTTTATTCTTCAGTTTCGGGCAGTCATCTTTTATGTTCCCTTCTTCGTTAAAATTGTAGCATCGGACAATCCTTCTATTTCAAATATGCTTTCTCGTCTGCGATTTAAATTTATTAGATTTAATAAATTTATTGAATTTTCTTACCATAAGAGCCGCTTTGACTTCATCGATGGATGCTTCGAAGTCTTGATCTTCTGTCTTTGCTTTTGGGACAACATTGAGATTTGTCTTTTCTATTTCTTTAGGATCTACAATTCGAGATTCATGAAGTTCAAAAGTGGAAAACAAATTCCCTAGCGTACTTACTTCAAGATCCTTAGAGATGTAGTATGTATCTACTAAGGACGCTTATTTTGAAGTTCTCAGGAAGGTGTTGAGTGCATACTGTTGGTGCAACCTTAGGTCAAGGTTGACCTGGTTGACCAGACTCGAGTTGACTTGACTCGAGTTGTGTTTTGATGTTTGACGAGTTATGTTTGACGTGAACAGAAAAGTTGTATCTTGATGATTGACAAGGATACAAGCTTGGGAGATTGTGGGTGCAACCCGTGGTCAAGGTTGACCTGGTTGACCCGAGGTGAGTTGACCTGACTCGGAAAAGTCCAAGCAGGGAGCTTGGCGCGGGAAAAGTCCAAGCAGGGAGCTTGGCATGGGAAAAGTCCAAGCAGGGAGTTTGGCATGGTGAAAAGTCCAAGCAGGGAGCTTGGCACGGGAAAAGTCCAAGTATGGAGACTTGGCACGGAGAAGTCCAAGTATGGAAGCTTGGCACATGGGAAGTCGGAGAGGGCTCGGTAGCTCGTTCTCCGGACTGTGGTCAGAGAGGGCTCGGGAGCTCGTTCTCTGGACCGGATGGAAGTCGGAAAGGGCTCGGTAGCTCGTTCTCCGAACTGTGGTCAGAGAGGGCTCGGTAGCTCGTTCTCTGGATCGGATGTTGGAAGTCCTGGTGAGTGAAGTCAGGCAGTGGGAAAGTCCTGGTGAGTGAAGTCAGGCAATTGTGAAAATCCTAGTGAGTGAAGCTAGGTGAAAGTCCTGGTGAGTGAAGCCAGGCAGTTGGAAAGTCCTGGTGAGTGAAGCCGGGCAGATTGGAAATCCTGGTGAGTGAAGCCAGGTGAAAACTCTAGTGAGTGAAGCTAGGTGAAAGTCCTGGTGAGTGAAGCCGGGCAAGGGAAAATCCAGATGGATCAAGGGTGATCGGACATCTGGTGTTGAGAAGGTCAAGTAGGTCAAGGGAGTGACCGGATACTTGACACGAAGAGAAAAGTCCAAGTGGGTCAAAGGGATTGACCGGACACTTGGTGGGGAGTCTTAGCAGGTCAAGGGAGTGATCGGATGCTAAGCATGATGTACCAAGAGGTCAAGGTTGACCGGATATTGGTTTGGACTTGGTTTGGGCAAAAACCAAGACCTGGATCGGTGTGGAGACCGATCAGAAAGCGATCAGTGTGCCTCTGTGAGCTTACTGATCGGTCCCCATGACCGATCAGATCAGCCCCAGACCGATCAGGGTGATGCCTGATCGGTCTGGCCCTAGCCGTTGTGACTCAACGGCTAGGTTATTTCGGGCTTCTGTGTTCTGGCAGGTTCGCAGGTTGGCTCAGGATATCAAAGTTTATAAAAGGAGATCGAGGACTACTACTTCACTTCTTCTTTTTCCTCCTGACTGCTAAAGTATTTTCTGCTTGAGCTTTGTTGAGCTCTTCTTCGCTGAAGCTTCGAGTGAGCTTCCCTCGGCTGGGACTTCAACTGGACAGTTGGTGCTGTGGTTGGATTCCCGTGAAGTTTCTGCTTCATCCAGTCGACAAGAAGGCAAGCTAGGGTTATTACATTTTTGTATTGTACTTAGTTTCCTGCTGTATTCTTGTTCTCCTGTTTATCTTGCTGTTGCAAGACATTGTGGAGAGGTTTCTCCACCCAGAAGGAGTGATTATTAGCCGGGTTTCCGGGGACTCATCCACCGACGGATTGATAGGCTTCGTCCACCTTACGGACACGCCGAGGAGTAGGAGTTTCATCTCCGAACCTCGTTACATCGACGAGTTTGAGGTTTGCTATTCTCCGCTTTCGTTTCTATTCGTTTTATTTTCGCTGCACTAACCTTGATTTATAGAAAGAAACGAACGATTTGGGGCGGCTATTCACACCCCCCCTCTAGCCGCGACCATCGATCCTAACAAGTGGTATCAGAGCGAGGTCGCTCTTCGCCGGATTAACACCCGAGGGAGCACAAGCTAGAGATGGATCAACTCGGAGAAGACATCACCATTCCACCTTTCTATGACCGCGACGACTTCGCGTATTGGAAGGTAAGAATGAGGTATTTTCTTATGACTAACCTTGAAAATTGGAGTTGTGTTCAATTAGGTTTCAAGCCTCCAATGGATAAGGAAGGAAAACCACTCGAGAAGAAGATGTGGACAAGGGAACAAATCCACCATTCCACAATTAACGATGAGGTAATGAAAGTATTTGAATTCTCATTACCTAATGACATTCTATGTAAGATAGGTGGATACAATAATGCCAAGGAGTTGTGGAACAACTTGGCTAAGTTCCATGAGGGGAACTCCACTTCAAGCCATGAAGAGGAGTCAAGTGAGCCAAGTAGCTCACATCATGGAGGAGAGGAATTAGAAGTTGAGGGCTACTCAACATCTACGGAAGAAGAGGAGGAGAGTTCTTCTTCAAGAATGGAGGAAGAGGAAGAAGTTTCTACCTCCGGAAGGGATAAAGAAGAAAGTCTTCATCCATCCTCAACCCTAGGTAACTCAAGCATTTCAATTTCAAATAAATTACACATAATGTGCTTTGAGTATAGGGAATTTGTACATTACAAGAGTAAATGTCCAAAGAGGGTTAGAAAGACTCCACCGGTGCCAAAGGTCAAGGAAGCCGGAGTCCCGATACGCAAGAGAAAGGAGCACGTGGTGTGCTTCCAATGCAAGCGAAGGGGACATTATCGGAGCCAATGTCCGAGGGGGAGGCAATCTCACAAGGACAAGAGACCAAGCACATCGATAGGGGGAGCTAAGACAAACCCTAAGGTAACCTTTAAGGCTCATTATTGCAATTCTAATAAGACACATGCTAGTAGTTTTATTGCAATTGCTAATAATGATAAGCATGTTAATTATAGGAATCAATATATGTGCTTAGGTGCTAAACATGTTAGCTTTAATAAGGACAACTTTAGAAATGTCAACCCTAGGATTAACTCATCTAAGGTTAAGAGAAACCTAGATAGGAATCCCAAAACTACTAGACATATGCCTAGGAGTACCTCAAAGAACAATGACAAATTAAAACTTGAGGTATTAGAAAAGAAGAATCAAGTCTTGAGGTCAAGACTTGACACTTTAGAAAAGACCCTTAAAAATTTAGAGAAGTCATCTCTAGGGTCTAAGGGTCAAAAACCCAAGTCCAAGGACAAGAAAGGTTTGGGTCACAAACCTAAGTCGCAAATGGTCAAGCCCACTTACCATGATGTTCCATTCGATTATGGAACAAAACCTAGGGCTAGAAAGACCATCACCAAGGTCACAAGGGGAGTCACCCCTAGAGTTGATCTTGATGAGTCCCAAATGACCAAGGCTTTAAAGCCTAGGAGGTTCATTAGGAGGGTTGCTAGGGAAGTCATCCCTAGTGAATATTTAGTGAACCCAATGAGCTCCAATAGGTATTGGGTTCCTAGGAGCGTGATTTCATCACGCTAGATGAGTTAGGGTGTGCCAACCTTACTTGAATAGGTAGTTAACCTAATCATGGCAAAAGGTGGCACTTTAGGAATTTTCAAGGTGTAATCAAGCCTTGAAAATGAAATTAAAAATTATTCCTAAGGTGATTAGGATGTGCCAACCACATTTGAGGAATTTTCTAGAGTCAATCTAGTTGGCACATAGTGATCTAAAAGTCTTGAGGATATGATTTTAGGTCTATTACACTTAGGAATATAGAATTTATGGCAAAATGATCAAAATGATCAAAAATGGCAACTAAGGCTAGAATTAGGTATTTTCTATACCTTGACATGTTATTTGCTATATATTGTTTGCCATATGCCATGTCATGACATCATATTTAATCTATGATCATTTGAAATGTCATGATAATGCTTAGGTTATTTATATGTCATGCTTTATTTAAGTTTCATACTTTATGCCATGACATCATGACATTGGCACATGTTATTATGTATGATATCATTTTATGCCATGTCATCATTTCTTGCATTTATAATCAATGTAATTGATTTAAGGTTAAAAACACAATTTGATATGGAGATCAAATTGATGTTTAGAAAATGCATGAGATCTGAGCCTAAAATAACCTAAATCCATATCTCACATCAAAATTGACTTGAATGTGTTTGATACACCTTAGATGTGTGTGAGATATTAGGATGATGAGTTAGGAACAAGGTGCATAGTTCTTGTACCTAGATGAGCCTAATTCAAAATTGGGGATTATAAGGAAAGCTTATGTACAAGTCATGTACATTTAGCCCAGAGATTGTGGTCCTAAATTAAATGGTTTAAAATCATTTCAAAATTGATTTGAAAAACCTTGATGAAGCTTTTCTAGTGATAGCATTCATCATTGAGCAAAGTGATACAAAGATGAGTTAACTTTGAGCTATTTCAAAGACTTTTGAACTTTGTATCAAGATTTGAAAATGGAACTTATTTTCGTAGAAAACTATTTTTCCATGATAGTATATGTTATGAGGAATGTATCCTCAAAGTTTTATAATTTCTGGAATTTTCTGGAATTTTATAGGGGTTTCTGAATTTCGGAAGGAAATTCAGAACTGATATCAGAGGTTGTGGACCGATCAGAAGGGAGTCTGATCGGTCCAGGCAGTTGTGGATCGGTCACTGTGACCGATCCAGGGAAGACCTGATCGGTCTGGTGACCGATCAGGGCGTGCCAGTTTCGACTGTGCTGTCTGAAATTTCTGAAATTTCAGCAATGAAGTTGGTGTTTTGGATTTCTAAAGGGTTGAAACTCTCCAAGACATTGTTGGTGCAATGGTCAAGGGGGAGTTGACCTTTAGGGGGAGTTTTACCTATTAATCTAGGGGGAGTTGACTTTTAGGGGGAGTTTTTACTCCTAAAGACTTGAGTGATATGAGATTATCACTAAGTTAATTGTTGACCTTAGTATCAAGGGGGAAATTAAGAGTTTCAATGAAAGGTATGGGACTTTCATTAGAAAGAAACTCTTGACCTTGATTCACTCTTTTTGATGTGTGTCAAAAAGGGGGAGAGTGTAGGTTTGAGGAGAATAGAGAATGTTCAGGGAAGAACATTGGAAAACCTAAGTTAGGTTATCGGGTTAACCTAACTTGAATATGTGTTTGATTATGAGTTTTGTCAAACATCAAAAAGGGGGAGATTGTTGGTGCAACCTTAGGTCAAGGTTGACCTGGTTGACCAGACTCGAGTTGACTTGACTCGAGTTGTGTTTTGATGTTTGACGAGTTATGTTTGACGTGAACAGAAAAGTTGTATCTTGATGATTGACAAGGATACAAGCTTGGGAGATTGTGGGTGCAACCCGTGGTCAAGGTTGACCTGGTTGACCCGAGGTGAGTTGACATGACTCGGAAAAGTCCAAGCAGGGAGCTTGGCGCGGGAAAAGTCCAAGCAGGGAGCTTGGCATGGGAAAAGTCCAAGCAGGGAGTTTGGCATGGTGAAAAGTCCAAGCAGGGAGCTTGGCACGGGAAAAGTCCAAGTATGGAGACTTGGCACGGAGAAGTCCAAGTATGGAAGCTTGGCACATGGGAAGTCGGAGAGGGCTCGGTAGCTCGTTCTCCGGACTGTGGTCAGAGAGGGCTCGGGAGCTCGTTCTCTGGACCGGATGGAAGTCGGAGAGGGCTCGGTAGCTCGTTCTCCGAACTGTGATCAGAGAGGGCTCGGTAGCTCGTTCTCTGGATCGGATGTTGGAAGTCCTGGTGAGTGAAGCCAGGCAGTGGGAAATTCCTGGTGAGTGAAGCCAGGCAGTTGTGAAAACCCTAGTGAGTGAAGCTAGGTGAAAGTCCTGGTGAGTGAAGCCAGGCAGTTGGAAAGTCCTGGTGAGTGAAGCCGGGCAGATTGGAAATCCTGGTGAGTGAAGCCAGGTGAAAACCCTAGTGAGTGAAGCTAGGTGAAAGTCCTGGTGAGTGAAGCCGGGCAAGGGAAAATCCAGATGGATCAAGGGTGATCGGACATCTGGTGTTGAGAAGGTCAAGTAGGTCAAGGGAGTGACCGGATACTTGACACGAAGAGAAAAGTCCAAGTGGGTCAAAGGGATTGACCGGACACTTGTTGGGGAGTCTTAGCAGGTCAAGGGAATGATCGGATGCTAAGCATGATGTACCAAGAGGTCAAGGTTGACCGGATATTGGTTTGGACTTGGTTTGGGCAAAAACCAAGACCTGGATCGGTGTGGAGACCGATCAGAAAGCGATCAGTGTGCCTCTGTGAGCTTACTGATCAGTCTGGGGACCGATCAGCATAGAGCCTGATCGGTCCCCACGACCGATCAGATCAGCCCCAGACCGATCAGGGTGATGCCTGATCGGTCTGGCCCTAGCCGTTGTGACTCAACGGCTAGGTTATTTCGGGCTTCTGTGTTCTGGCAGTTCGCAGGTTGGCTCAGGATATCAGAGTTTATAAAAGGAGATCGAGGACTACTGCTTCACTTCTTCTTCTTCCTCCTGACTGCTAAAGTATTTTCTGCTTGAGCTTTGTTGAGCTCTTCTTCGCTGAAGCTTCGAGTGAGCTTCCCTCGGCTGGGACTTCAACTGGACAGTTGGTGCTGTGGTTGGATTCCCATGAAGTTGCTGCTTCATCCAGTCGACAAGAAGGCAAGCTAGGGTTATTACATTTTTGTATTGTACTTAGTTTCCTGCTGTATTCTTGTACTCCTGTTTATCTTGCTGTTGCAAGACATTGTGGCGAGGTTTCTCCACCCAGAAGGAGTGATTATTAGCCGGGTTTCCGGGGACTCATCCACCGACGGATTGATAGTCTTCGTCCACCTTACGGACACGCCGAGGAGTAGGAGTTTCATCTCCGAACCTCGTTACATCGACGAGTTTGAGGTTTGCTATTCTCCGCTTTCGTTTCTATTCGTTTTATTTCCGCTGCGCTAACCTTGATTTGTAGAAAGAAACGAACGATTTTGGGCGGCTATTCACACACCCCCCCTCTCTAGCCGCGACCATCGATCCTAACACATACCAGATTGAATCTCGGTTTGTCACCGATTCTCCGAGATTTTTTAACTGAGTAATCAGTTCCTTGATTCATGTTTGGAGTTGCGCTACCTTTTCTCCATTGTTCATCCTCAGGTTTGTTAGCTAGGTTTGGAGAATGTCTCTCCTTACTAACTTTTCTTTCGAGGTGCCTTCATGAAGTTTTAGAAACTTCTCCCAGAAATCTTTGGCAGAGTCATAATTACTAATTCGATTAACCTCTTGAAGCGGAAGGATACTGAGCAGATGAAACTCTGCTTTACCGTTCGCCACGAAGTTCGCTTGCTTCTTCTTCCTCCACTGATATTCTTCTTTCTTGGCTCTGTGCTGATCCGTAGGTGCTACAACATTGTATTTCATTATTAATAGAATTTCAAAATCTATTTTGAAGAATACCTCCATTCGGCATTTCCATTATGCGAAGTCTCCGTCGAATTTTTGGGGGTGAATGCTTGCACTAGCTATCGTCTTGATCTTGATGCTTCAGTTGACTGTTAGTCCTTCTAAGGCGGTTGGACTCTGATACTACTTGTTGGCGCAGCGGGGCCGGCAAGAGAGGGTTGAATCGTCTGAAATACTAAAATACCCTTCTCATTCTTTCAACTCTATTTAAAATGCAACAATAATAATAAAATAAAAGTGACAAAAAATAAGGAAGAGACTCAGGATTTACTTGGTTACAACCTAGCTGGTTGTTAATCCAAGGCAGTTGCAAAACTTACTAAGAATCTCCTTTTCTGAAGGCGGAGAAATCTTTTACACACAATGAAAGCTCAAGCAGTTGCTAGGAAGTTAATACAAGAGTTGATATTCTATTTCCTAGCTCCAGAGGCCTTTTTATAGCTCTTGGAAATCTTATCCGTAACTTGAGGGCACCTCCAAGGGGAATAGAGGGCGCCTTTAGCGAGGCAGCAGCGGATAAAGGTTTATTCGCTATGAACGGCTACTTTGGTCAGGTCGAGGGTGCCTTCCATAGGCATGAAATGTGCCTCCCTTGCTTATGGAGGGGGCCTTCTATGCCCATGGAAGGTGCCCTCCGCTTGAAGGAAGCGGAGGCATGGGGCGCCTTGGAGGCGCCTTCTATTCCTTTAGAAGGCGCTTTCAACAGATTCTCCAACCTCCATATGGTCTAGAGCTGCTCCGATCGCCTGGATGATTGTGGCCTACCGAAATAGAGCTCATCCGAACCCAATTTTCAGCCTTCTCCTCAAGCAGGCTTCCTCTCCGGCTTCTCATCCCTCGAACGTCGCGTATGTTCTTCTCGTCTACCGATGTACTCTTCCGCAGCACTTTATCCCTCTGATGCACCGAGCCCATCGGCTCTCTTCCTGTGTCATCCTTCTCACTAGCTGCGTCTTCCACTCGACTTCCTGTGCCCTAAGCTCTTGTACACTTAGACACAGGGATCAAACCAAAACATGACCTAACCTAACTTGGTTGATCACATCAAAACAACCACAGAGTTCAACACATAGGTACTCATGACCATCAATATATTCTGTTGATTGATGATTATAAAAATCACGGACAACCCTTAAACCCCACATCACACCATCTGGAGGTATTGGTATACCTCGCAGCTCAAAGGGGCATTTACATTTTTCAATCCCAATATTTTTTTAAGGATTTCCCATCAACTAGATATCATGACGGTTTGTGCTTTCCAACTTTTTCACACATAAGATTACACTTTGGCAGCTTGTCGCTTTTAAATTAATAGAATTTTTAATAATCACTACAATATCATTCTTTAGACCAACTGTCTTCATCCAATTTATCATTTCTTGTCTACTTTTAAATATCAATATAAAAAAATATAGCAAAGATGTATAAGTATGATATTATCCAATCTTAATATAATTTCTCTACTTACAAAATAAATAATGAATATGTATAAAATAACGATAATAACTAACCTGATCTGTGGTAAATTCAGCTGTATAATCACAACTGTTGTTGGAGATAGTTTCTCCACTAGGAACATCATTCTCAATTGATCAACTATCTGAAAATAAATCCAAATAGTCATTATAATTTTCTTTTATGAATTACGAAAAGTAATGGCTAAGAAGATAACTATGTTCTAGGAAGAGAGAAGGAGAGCCTGAGAGGGAGATAGCAGTGGAGGGAGGTGTGATTAAAGAGTAACTGAAAATGAAGTGTGAGAGGAGGATTTAAAGGGGGAGGTTCTGACATCTGTCAAGAGTTGAAGGATAGATAATTTAAGGGGAGTGGAGGTTCTGATATGTGTCAAGGGTTGGATGGAGTAATTTAAAGGAAGATGGGTGTTTTGATATGTGTTAGTTGTTGGTGCGGTTAGCACTAACGATCTAACTCAAGTTTTAATGAATGACAAAATATGTTAAATTAGTTTTATTGTTATCTAACACTTTGACCGAGTGTGCAGGAGAATCCCAGACAAATCGATGAGCTGACCTGATGTCTAGCACGAAGCTCAGCTAGGTCGACGGGCCAACCGGATAGCTGGCATGAAGTCCAAACGGGTTGACGGGCTGACCGAACGTTTGGCACGAAGTCCAGCTAGGTCGATGGGTTGACCAGATAGCTGGCATGAAGTCCAAGCGGGTCGAAGGGCTGACCGGACGTCTGACAGGTAAGTGAAGGTAAGTCACTGGAGGGGAGTGACTGTGAGGACGCGTTCCCGGGAAGGGAACATTAGACGTCGATCTGACTTAGATCCATTTCGGATATCTAAGTCGAGTTCGTGACTAAATTCCGGTCTCGAGGAGACAGAATCTAATTACTATTCTATTTTATTATAAATTGTGCTAACACTCTGTTTTACAGGATATATAATTTACATTGCCTCGGGCTAACGTTTTCTTGTAGGAAGGAGAATGCTGGAAAACAAAGGTCCGGGCGTCTGGAACAGGTCCGGGCGTCTGGAACAGGTACGGGCGCTCGGAGGTAATTTTTATCCACAACGTCGCTTCGCCACATGGAGCACCCTGGTTGGCTTGGCTACGTCACATTCAGGGTGCCCTGAAGGGATCCGGGCACCCCGAACCTCCTATATAAGGAGGGTGAAGGTTGAGTAACTCAATAACTCACGATCTACGCTTATGTGCTCCTGCGACGCTGCGAAGGCTCTCCGACAAGTTTTGTTTTCTTATTATTCTCTTATTGTCGGTTTCTTTTCCTTTACTAAAATTCCTGTACTGCATTTGTAAAAATATTTCGAATTATTAGTAATTGCCCAAAAAAAGCACTCAACGAGTGCAGGCCTTGGAGTAGGAGTCGACAAAGGCTCCGAACCAAGTAAAACGACCTTATTAGCATTGTGTTTTTGTTTTTCCGCTGCCTACTCTATACGCCGAAGTTTTTAATCGCTATTCACCCCCCCCCCCCCTCTAGTGAATTCTTGATCCAACAAGTGGTATCAGAGCAGATACCGCTCTAATTTGGTGTAACCACCAATCAGACAGGAGTGAAATTTTTTTTCTATTTTTTTTGGTTCATTTTTTTTTTGGTTTTCAGTTTTTCGTCATATTCCAAACTGGTATTGTTATCTTTTTGGAATCTTTTTCCGCAATTAATCTAAATTGGTGCAACACCAATTCAGTTTTAGTTTCCTCTTATTTTATTCCGTACTACTAATCCAAGACCAAGTCTTAGGACCCCTCGTCTATTTGTTTAATTGTGTGCAAGTTAAAAAATGTCCCATGTTGAAGTATTCAGCACAGTACGTCCTCCCCTATTCAACGGGGATGATTTCCCGTACTGGAAGAAGCAGATAGAGGTCTACCTGAAGACAGATTTTGACCAATGGTTCAGCGTCACCAGAGGCTACAAGGTGCCAGTCGACAACTCCGAAATTCCACTGGACCCAGAACAGTGGACTCCGGACATGAAGAAAAAAGCGTTAACAGACTTCAAAGCACTCAACACGCTACAATGCGGACTGACAAAGGAAGAGTTGAATCGGGTAGGACCGCATCAAAATGCTAAAGAATTATGGGACAAGCTAATCGAACTGCACGAAGAAACAAGCGACGCCAAGGTAATGAAATGCGACCTTCTTTTAAACAGATTATTTAATATTAAAATGTAGGAAGGAGAAACGGTGAGTCATCTTCACGCGAGGATCAAAGACATCCTCAATGGACTCCACGCGATAGGACATCAAATGGAGAATCACGATCTAATCAGGTATGCGTTAAACACTTTTCTGCATAATAATTTGTGGGCATCTATCGTGGATGCCTACAAAATTTCAAAAAATTTATCTAAGTTAAAGTTAGATGAATTATTTTGTGAATTAGAATTACACGAGCAAACTAACGCTGGGACCGAGAAAGGTATTATCTTATTTGCAGGTTCCTCCAAGGAAAGAACGAAGACTAAGTCTGAACATGAAGATGAGTCTAACCAGGATTCTGAAGACGAAGAGTACCTGGTGAACTTGGTAAGAAAAATGTTCACTAGGAGGAAGAAGAACTTCAGCAAAAAGGACCTGCGGAAGATTAACTCCCCAATCGAACCAAGGAACGTGACCTGCTTCGGGTGCAACAAGAAGGGTCACTACAAGAACGAGTGCCCGAGATTGAAAAGTGACAAGACGAAGACAACCAAAAAGAAGGCTCTCAAAGCAACGTGGGGCGACTCGTCCTCAAAAGAATCGGAGGTCGAAGACTAGAAGCACCAGAGTCATCTTGCATTGATGGCCCTCGAAGCAGAGTCGGAGGATGAATCAGATGACGGGTCCGAACCCGAATCGAGCCACTAGTCCGTACTCGTTTCCGAAGGTCCCGAAGAGGTATACTTTAATTTGAATAGAAAGTTCTTTAAAATTATTGCATGCTTAAATAAGAAATTAATTACAATAGAAAATGAAAACAAATTGCTCTTTGAGGAAAATCAAAATCTTAAGGAACAAATCAAAAATCCAAATCCAACTCAAGACCTAACATTTAGGAGGAAAATTTATCACTAAAAATAGACATTAATAAATTAAAAGATCTCTTAGAAAAATTTACAACAAGATCTAAGAATTTAGATCTAATTTTAAATAATCAAAAAGTAATTTACAATAAAATCGGACTTGGCCACAAGTCAAGTTCAAATAAAACATTTAAATCATTAATAACGCAACACAAACAATCAAGTAAAGCTTGGGTTCCGAAAGTGTGCTTAACCACACAAGTAGGACTTAACCAATACTACATATCCAAAGAAAAATTATATTATGTAAAATCAAATCAAAAACCAAAATACAAACCTAGACCAACAAATTCAAAATCTAAATATTTTAAAACTCACCAAAACTTAGAATATCATCAAGTCAATTATAATTATAAAAATAACAGATATAAACCAAGAACTAAAACTCAAAAATAAAGGTCAATAATTCAGGAGGAGGCTCTAGAATAGCTGACACCTCCAAAAATAATCTACCCGACAAGGTAATCGAAACTAACCTACTCGGCAAGGTAATTAGGACTAGTTATAAAGGGATCAAGTTTAACTTGACCTATGGTACTGGTGAAGTTTTGGATGATAGTACGTTAGGGAAACTATGTCTATGCATGTCTAGGAAGATATGGCTTCGACCTGATGCATTTGGCTTAGTGGAACTAACCGAAGCTACCCTTTACGTATCTTAACCAGTTAGACCAAGATTTTGTATTAAGTTCAGTGGATAGGACTATTTGGAAAACCTTAAAGGCATGGTTACTCTAATGATGCCCAAGTGACTCACCATAGCCCAGAAATTTATCAGAAAAATACCTATTTGTTAAGTCCAAAGCTAAACCAGAATCTACTACAAAGTTAAACTAAACTTTAAAACTGAACCTAATTCATCTCACAAAATTATATGATTCCCTGATTGAAAATATAGATTGGGTGAGATAACTAAGAACTTAAATTAAATTAAAAAATAATTAAAACTTTAAAAACTTTAAAAAATTATTTTAAAAATTCTTTTGAAAAACTTTAAAAATTATTTTAAAAATTCTTTTAAAAAAACTTTAAAAATTATTTTAAAAACTTTAAAAATTATTTTAAAAACTTTAAAAATTATTTTAAAAATTCTTTTAAAAAACTTTAAAAATTGTTTTAAAAAATCTTTTAAAAACTTAAAAAATTAGTTTAAAAATTCTTTTAAAAAACTTTAAAAATTATTTCAAAAATTATTTTGGAAAAACTTTAAAAATTATTTTAAAAAACTTTAAAAATTATTTCAAAAATTCTTTTAAAAACTTTAAAAATTATTTTAAAAATTATTTTAAAAAACTTTAAAAATTATTTTTAAAATTAATTTTAAAAATTATTTTAAAAACTTTAAAAATTCTTTTAAAAATTCTTTTAAAAACTTTAAAAATTATTTTAAAAATTCTTTTAAAAACTTTAAAAATTCGTTTGAAAAAACTTTAAAAATTATTTTAAAAACTTTAAAAAATATTTTAAAAACTTTTAAAATTATTTCAAAAATTCTTTTGGAAAAACTTTAAAAATTGTTTTAAAAATTCTTTTAAAAACTTTTATTTTTTTTAAAAAAATTCTTTTAAAAACTTTAAAAATTATTTTAAAAAACTTTAAAAATTATTTTAAAAACTTTTATTTTTTTAAAATTCTTTTTAAAAACTTTAAAATTTATTTTGAAAAATTCTTTTAAAAAAAATCTTTAAAAATTATTCTTTTAAAATTATTTTAAATATTCTTCAAATTTTTTTTTAAAATTATTTTAAAAAATTATTTCAAAAAAAATTCTTTTAAATCATTTTTAAAATTCATTTTAAAAAATAGTGTTTTAAAAAGTAGTGTTTTCAAATTCTAGGATAAAATCTTTATTTTTTTTTGTAAAATCTTCTATTTTTAGAATTTTAAATCAGTTTTAGCCTTAGACTAGGACAATTGCTTAGAAAACATGTTCCCTTAGGGCTAGTACTTGACCATCTCACCAACACCCTAGGATTCTCTTGTTTATGATTTTCGAACATAGAAAGGGGTGAGATGCATAGGCAAACTGCCTGAACTTAAGATGCTTATCAGCTAAATATTAACTAATTACAGTTAAACTTAACCTGACTAATCAAGTGAAAGTTGCTATCCTGTAATAGTTAGTAAGTAGCTAACTGATTAGATAGTTTTTGTAATGTCAGGTTTAGGGGGAGGATTAAGTGTTTTTATACTTATTTTGAAATTAATTTTTGAAAAATATCTCTTTTTAACTCAGTTTAACACTAATTAAGATCTCTTTTTTAAAAATTTTGATTGGATTTTTCAAACTTAGTTTTAAAAGTTAGATCTCCTTAATTAGATTATTTTAAACTTAGATTTGAAAATTGATTTTATTTTCAAACTCTAAACTTTTCAAATTTAATTTTGAAATTCATACTTTTTAAACTTAGTTTTGAAATTTAGGCCTTCCAAACTTAGGTTTAAGAAGTTGATTTTGAAAAATAAACTTTATTCGAGTGTGCAACTTAGACTGTTCATTTTGAAAATTTTATTCTACTTGGTTTTAAAACATGTTTTTGGAGATTTATTGGAGATTACAAACTTAGGCTTGAAAACATAATTTACTTAGTTTGGTTTAGTTTTGAAAAATTGATTTGAAAATTGGGCTTAGCCCTAATAATCTCTCTTGGTAAAAATACTATATTTGAAAATTATGTTTTAAATTTGAAAACTTGTTTCTAAAAATTAAAGTTAAAATTACAAATTTTAAAGTTAACTATTTTTAAGTCATCTTTCTAAAGTTAACAATTTTATTTTATTTTTTTAAAAAAAAGATAAAAGCTTAAAATAAAAGTTATCTTTCTATATTTCTAGCTTAAACTCCCCCAAGATAATCTGACTTACATCTCTAGACTTCCTTGCATTTTTTTTTTGTTCTGTATTGATTTTTGATGAATGCCAAAGGATTAAACTAAACAAAATTTAAAAGTTAAATTTAAAAGCTAACAACCTTATGCTTGTTTTTACTTACAATTTTTTCACTAACTTAACCAGGTTGTCATTGCATCAAAAAGGGGGAGATTGTTGGTGCGGTTAGCACTAACGGTCTAACTCAAGTTTTGATGAATGACAAAATAGGTTAAGTTAGTTTTATTGTTATCAAACACTCTGACCGAGTGTGCAGGAGAAGCCCAGACAGGTCGACGGGTTGACCTGATGTCTGGCACGAAGCCCAGCTAGGTCGACGGGCTGACCGGATAGCTGGCACGAAGTCTAAACGGGTCGACGGGTTGACTGGACGTTTGGCACGAAGTCCAGCTAGGTCAACGGGCTGACCGGATAGCTAGCACGAAGTCCAGACGGGTCGAAGGGTTGACCGGACGTCTGGCAGGTAAATGAAGGTAAGTCACTGGAGGGGAGTGACTATGAGGACGCGTTCCCGGGAAGGGAACATTAGGCGTCGATTCGACTTAGATTCATTTCGGATATCTAAGTCGAAATCGTGACTAGATTCCGGTCTCGAGAAGATGGAATCTAATTACTATTCTGTTTTATTATAAATTGTGCTAATACTCTGTTTTGCAGGATATATAATTTACATTGCCTTGGATTAACGTTTTCTTGCAGGAAGGAGATTGCTGGAAAACAAGGATCCGGGCGCCCGGAAGGGATCTGGACGCCTAGAGGTCCGGGTGCTCGGAAGGGATCTGGCCGTTCGGAGGTCCGGGCGCCCGGAGGTAATTTTTATCCACAACGTCGCTTCGCCACGTGGAGCACCCTGGTTGGCTTGGCTACGTCACATTCAGGGCACCCTGAAGGGATCCGGACGCCTCGAACCTCCTATATAAGGAGGGTGAAGGCTGAAGCAACTCAATAACTCACGATCTACGCTTCTGTGCTCCTACGGCGCTGCGAAAGCTCTTCAACAAGTTTTGTTTTCTTATTATTCTCTTATTGTCGGTTTCTTTTCCTTTACTAAAATTCCTGTACTACATTTGTAAAAATATTTCGAATTATTAGTAATTGCCCAATGAAAGCACTCAACGAGTGCGGACCTTGGAGTAGGAGTCGACAAAGGCTCCGAACCAAGTAAAGCAACCTTGTTAGCATTGTGTTTTTGTTTTTCCGCTGCCTACTCTATACGTCGAAGTTTTTAATCGCTATTCACCCCCCCCCCCCCCCCCCAAGCGAATTCTCGATCCAACATCAAGGATTGGAGGGTGGGTAATTTAAAGAGAGTGAGAAGTTCTAACATGTGTCAAGGGTTTGAAGGGGGTACATTTAAAGGGAGGAGAGATTTTGACATGTGTCAAAGGTTGGAAGGGGGGTAATTTAAAGAGAGGAGAGATTTTGGCATGTGTCAAGGGTTGGAAAGAGGTAATTTAAATGGAGAGTGGTGTTTTAACATGTGTCAAGGATTAGAGGATGTATAGTTTAAATGGAGGAGAGGTTCTAACATATGTCAAGCGTTGAAGAGAGGTAATTTAAAGGGAGAGAGAGGTGTTTTGACAGTTGTCAAAGGTTGGAGCGTAGGTAATTTAAAGAGAGTGAGAGGTTCTAACATGTGTTATGCGTCAAGGGTTAGAGAGGGGTAATTTAAAAGGAGGGGAGATTCTGAGGGTTATGAGAGTAATTTAAATGCTGAATTATGGAGATAATTTAGAGGAAGGGAGAAATTCTAATATATGTTAAAAATTATATAAAATAAAAAAATTTGATAAAAAAATAATAAACAAAATTGATTAAAAAATAAAGTTAAATAAAAATTAAATAAAATTAAAAAATATATAAGTATTAATGGAAAAAATTAAATAAAATTGAAAAAAATATAAGGAAGAAAGAGGGTGTATAAATGTTATTTGAAAGGGAGATAAAATCTAAAGGAGGGGGCTACTGTCAAGAGGTGGGAAAAGTAATTTGTATTTATTTTACCTTATTTAAAAATTAAATACCTTAAAAAAAGCTGATTTATGTTTAAAAATTAATATTCTCAATATATTAATATATTAAATTAATGTTTAAAATAAAGAAATTAAGAACTGAAATGAATAAAATAGATGTGGAATATATGATTTAATAATTTTGAAATTTCAATATCTGATTTGGGTATTTAAAAAGTTAACCACAGTAATTGGCCGAAGAAAGAAGTAAAATAAGTTGCTGGGTGGATCGGCTGCTTCTACTGGAACAGGAACCATTTATTTCGCGCGTGTTTACTCCGAAGAAAGGAAGAAGGGAGGAAAGGAAAGAAGATAAAGCTCTTTTTGTTTACCTCAATAATTATATGAGAACGAAGGAGAGCCGATTTATCTCTGTTTTATTAGTACCATTTTTGTGTGTCAAAATCAAGATTTCTTTTCTTTTCTTTCCTTTGTACACGCATTAATTAAATAATAATAATAATAATAATAATTTACACGATGAGACTGATATCTATAATAACGTTATGAGGTTTTAACCGTTTTCACCGACTTCTCTTACCCGATGTCTCCCTCGTATTTCCCTCCTCTGCCACTTCAATATTAATTACACTATTAAAAATAAATAAATATGCTTCGTGTCTATGGCCACTTTGTTTGCTGTTGTGCTTTCTCCATCAACTTTATTGTTTTTTTAAGAAGAATCTACGTCAACTCTAATAATTATTTAATAACAAAATTCGAAACTAAATTTATGTTCCGCCAAATAATTAAGTAAAATTCACTTCGACAGCACTTTGCCCATTACAGGGTGTTATTGTTAAATATTATTATTATTATTATTTTATTTTTCCATTCTTTGGGTATAACATTTTCACATGTTATTGTTAAATAAATTTTTTGAGTTTATTGTGTTCAATTTCATGGTTCGCTCAACAATCTCCAGATGGATAATTAATTTTATTATTTTGTTTGCGATCAGAATCAGATCGGCATCCTAGACCGGTTCCATTCGTAGCCAATAGGATTGAAATTATATATATTTTTTATATAATATAAATTATTTATTATTTTCTTAATTAATATTTGAATTTGATTAATATTAAGATTCAGTCGAGCTAGGAAACGGTCCAATGGTTTGTTTCATCAGAAAATAGACGCGGATTTTACTGAGCCGGCCGAGCCAAATCGTCTTCCCCAAACCCGTGTTGTATGTCATCTATTTCAACGCTACGCTTCGCTGCGCTAGGATTAACCCTTACTTTGCTATTAATGCCAGCACCACCATTCATGGCGTCCTCCAAATTCTTGCTGCTGTATGCCCTCTCTAGTCTCTCTCCTTCCATCCACCGCTGCCGGCTTGTTTCAAGGAACCAAAGAGTTACTTTTTGGTACTGGAGCGCCAGGCTCTGCGATCGTTCTCGATGAAGTCATCCGCTGCCTTTGGAGTCAAGGCGGCGGACTCCCTCAACCGCCGGTGGCTTTTCCAGCTGCTCTTCTTTGGGATTGTCGCCCTGTCGCTCACCTTGCTCTTCCATGGTACATTTTATCCTTTCCCCACTTCCTCCCTTCGCGTCCAGCTCAACGGCGGCCCTCCCGTCGTCGCCGAGCAACAATCGTCCGATTCCGATTTTTCTAGGAGTTCTTTTCCCACTCCGGTGCTTCAACGTCAGTCATCGAGCTCCGAGACGGCCGTTGTCGCTTCCGATCCGCCGCCAGTGAGTTGCCGTCTCTTCGACCGCCCCATTCCCTCACACAGACACACACAACAAAAGATCGCCTTTTTTTTTTCTAATAAGGTTTAATGGAAATGGCGCTTTTTAATTACAGGAAACGCAGGAGATGAGGTTGGAGAGGGTTCTGAGGGCGGCGGCGACCCCCGACAAGACAGTGCTAATGACCTCCTTGAACGCGTTCTGGTCGACGCCGGGATCTGTGCTTGACGTGTTCCTGGAGAGTTTCCGCATCGGGGACGGGACGACCGCCTTACTGGATCACCTGGTGATCGTCGCTGTGGATGACAAGGCGTATGAGCGGTGCCTAGCCGTGCACCGCCACTGCTTCGACTTCAAGGTCCCGGGGGTGGACTTCTCCAGCGAGAAGGTCTTCAACACGCCAGAGTATCTGGACATGATGTGGGCGCGCCTGGATTTCCTGCGCCTGGTGCTCGAGAAAGGCTTCAACTTCGTTTTCTCGGTGAGTTCGATTTTTCCAAAGCTCCAATCTCCCATCTGTGGATTCTCCGCATACCATTAGCAACAAGTTTATGTGGAAAAAAACAAAACAGAGTGAAAAATCTTTTTCTCCTGTCGTTTAACAAAAAAAAAAAAAAAACACTTTTCCCCCTTGTTGTTGGCTTAACTCAACTCTATAATTAAAGCATGATTGACCATCGACCAACTAAAATTATTGGATCAAGCTTGAGTTCCATATTCTTCAATGTTGGAAAAAATAGTATTAAATTTACAGTTACAGTTTGGTTTTCGACCATAATTTCTCAAAAACAGGAACTTAACTAGTTTAGCATCCAATGATCCCCAAATTGTCATGTGAATCCATATGTTTTGTATACTTTGTATAAATATTTAAAATTGTGCCAAGTTGGTAACCACATTATGTAGCATGAAAACAAAACAAAGGAACAGACAACATGAACCCCACACATGTCCACTTGTCGACCATATTTGTATTTCTTATTTGTGTAGCATTCTTTTGCTTACTAACATTTTATATTTTTGTGGACATTAAAGGCCCTGAATCATTGGGTAGGTCAATCATGTTCCTTCTTTTACTGTTTTCTGTGCTTTAGAGTGAATACATGATGAGTTGCCCATCAAAAGCTTTTAAGTCCCTTGGAGAAAGCATTCGTGCTGTTACCTTATCTCAGTCAATGTATGTTTCACTTCGACTTTTCCTTTGTTATGGAAATTAATGCCATACCTGATCACTAATTCAAGCATTTGGCTTTAGTTATATTGATGGTGGAATGAACGATTCTTTTCTTTAGCTAGAGTTTCTTCCTCTATGACAGGAAATAGGTTCTTTCTCTGGATCTCATGCAAAAGCAAGAAAAAGACAAGGACATGAATACACTGAAAAGGAAAAGGCAATAGGGAATTTCCCCTTTCCCTCTGGTGACAGCACCTTGAAATCAGAGCTCTCCTCTCCACCAGATAAATTGGGCCTAAAATTCTAGCCAACCTTCTCTCTTTGGATCATCCTACAAAATTGGCTGATATAGAGAAAATAGACTGGCCTTCTGCACTCAAAAATTGAGAACTTTAAACTATTCCTTAATTGTAATCATACTATAGAACGCTCCTAGTTATGGTCTTGTTTCTCACAGAAGATGATTTTTTCACATTTTGGTGTGCCTATATAGCCTAGGCTCTTTTTTTTTCAGAAAAATAGAAGAAGACTGACGTTTGATTCTTTCAACCTATGCATAATATGCTTCTCTTCATGGTTTCTTAATGTTGACTTCCTGAAAATTGATATTGAAATAAACTTATCTGAAGAAATATTGGCTTTATTTCAGGATGTTGATGTAATGTGGTTCCGAAACCCCTTACCCTTCTTGTATCAAGATGGAGATTTTCAGATATCTTGCGACAACTTCGTTGGGGATCCAACCAACATGAAGAACTGGCCTAACAATGGGTTCAACTATGCGAGATCCAACAGCAGAACCATAGAGTTTTTCAAATACTGGCATGCCTCGCGTGCCAGATTTCCCGGCGTCCATGAGCAAAATGTGCTTAACATTATCAAGTACGAGCAACACGTCAGAGACATAGGTGTGCAGATTAGGTTCCTGAGCACTGAGCGTTTTGGAGGGATATGTGAACCGAGTAGAGACTTCAATAAGGTCTGCACAATGCATGCAAACTGCTGTATCGGCTTGAACAAGAAGATCGATGATCTGAGGGCTATGCTTGACGACTGGAGGAAATTTACGGCTCTGTCATTTGATCAAAGGATATCTAGTCATGTCTCATGGAGTGTGCCTCAAAGTTGCAGGTAGACTTTCAAAAGCAAACTTGTCATTCAGCAATCATTTGAATTTCTGCAGGACATCTAGTAGTTCTAGAAGATGTCTTGATTAGTTATAATAATATCAATGTTTCTTGGTAAATTGCAGATTACCACCAGGCTTTTTCGGCAAGGAGGAACAGAAACCACAACTCTAACATTGTCTCTAGCATTCATTCTTTTCATAGATGAATACTGCAACAGTGCCAACTTAGGGATCAGAAGACTGCATGGGAAAAATAGAAGCTTATTTATGCTAAAAGAAGAAGATTTTATTCAGGAACTTTCATTGTGTCTGACTGATTCCAAGCATTGCTTTAGCCTTTGGCAATGCTTGAACTCTTTGTGCCATAACTTTGCTGTTTATTTTGCAAAATATTTTTTGTGTATGATGAAAATTTCATTGGTAAATGAAATGCAGTGATCCTTTTGCCATGTTATGGTACTTATATTATTTATATATGTTATTATTTAAATGTTAAGGGCATTTTGATTGAAGATTATTGTTGATAATCTTAGTTATCTACTTAGGTTGCATTTGGTTAGATGTAATGTAATATAACTTATAATGTAATTAAATTTATAATGTAATGTAATATAGATTATATTATTATGTTTGATAATGTAATGTATGTAATCTTTAATTATAATGATTATTATTTTTTTTTTATTTAGTGTCTAATATTTTTATTAAAAATATAATTTGTATTATTATAAAATAATAAAAATATCCCGTGACATCTGTCGGAGGCAACGCTCAATGGCGATGGTCGCCGCACCTCTATTGGAGCTAGAGGTGGCGGCCGACGGCTGTGGCCGATGGAGCCCGGAGGTGGCCGGCAATGGTGCAGCCGACGGCGGTGGCCGATGGGCGATGGTGCCGAAAGGTGGCTATTGGCAGTGATGGCTGACGGCGGTGGCCGACAGTGCCCGAAGGTGGTGGCCAACGACGACGATCGGCGACGGCAGGCCAGCGGGCGACAGCACGAGGCGGCCAACGGCGGGGGACGCTCGGATGCGGCGGTCGGCGTTGAGCGAGCGACGACCGGTAGGCGGCCGACGGTCGGGCGGTAGGTGGCAGCAGGCGGTTGGCGGCCTTGCAATAGGCGGCAGCGGGCGATGCAGGATGGTGCGGACGGGAGGTGGCGGTCGGCGATGGGCAGCACCAGGATGTGACGGTCGGACGGTGGCGAAGGGCGGCGCTCGGATGCGGCGGCTGGCGGCGGGCAACGGTCGACGACGATCGGCAGTGGGCAGCGACCGGCGACGGACGACGGTGGCGCCCGGAGGCAACGCCTGACAATCGGTGATGGCTGCGGCGACGCCCGATGGCCGGTGACGATCGACAGCGACACCCGACTGTCGGTGACGGCCGGCGATGACGCCCAACGGCCAGCATCGACTCTCGACGGCAACGCCTGGAGGCGGCGACCGACAGCCGACGACGAAAGTGACGTCGATGATCGGTTGATGCTTAAAATGGACTAGAGGTATATTTGACATTTAAATTTTTGTTAAAATCTTATAATATAATCAAATTACATGATGTTGACCTTGTAATCTAGATTACAAATTTTACTACCTTTTATAACTCAAATTACATTACAGTTTTAAAACTGTATTAAACAAAGTAATCAATATTGTAATATAATCTTAATTACATTACAAAGCAAATTCCTACCAAACCTAGCCTTTAAGTTATGTTATTTCATCTTGTTTGGTTTAAGTAATGAGTGATTCACAAGTAATAGAGCCTGCCCATCATGTCGGCAAATGAGGGATATAATTCGGAATGTGATTACTTTGAAAGTGAGAGGTTTTATATGATTATGATATTAACAAAAAAAAAATCAAAATTATCCTTCGATTTTTGCCTTTCGGAGAAAAATACCTTCGTGTTATGGCCACTTGTGTAGTCCACTTCTTCGAAAAGCTTCATGGACAACAAGACCTCTGCTGCCCGCCTCAGCGGCGAAGGTCGCCGAGGCTCCTTCTCACTCCCAGATGGGCGAGTATGAACCTTACATGTATCCTCTTAGATCTCCTGTCTCAATCTCAAGGTTCTCTCTCTTCCTCTCGCCGCACATCCCCCGATTCCCAATGGAAGGAAGCTCCGAAAAGCCTTCAATCAACCCGGTACCACCTTGAACATCATCACCATCGACACCAACGAGTCTCATACCCCTGATGTCAATTCCTAGTATGGATTCGCCCTTCATCGCCCTGCGGCTACATGCAGTGGATGCTCACCTTCGTTACCCAATCTCGGTCTCCTCTTCCACTGTCGTCGCTGCCACATTAGATTGTGGTGGATTGGGGAGGAACGATTTGCTCAATGGATGTAGACCCTTTCAATTTAGGTCAAGCTTAGCCCTTACTCTAGGAGGACCTAAATGCCTTGTAGGTGGCTACAATGATGGTGAAAGAGTTTTTGTTAAGTGCGATTATGACGAGATTAGTGTATTCCAGAACCCAATAATATTAAATTATATTTTATTCTTCAAATCATATAACTAAAATTATATATGATAATTTAAATTAAACACACCTTAAAATTTTAATATAATGATAACGCTATCTCTTGAAATCTCATCCCGTAAAACAGCCTCTTGAAGTGGCACACCAAGGGGGCGTTTGGTTTAGGGTAATAGGAGTGGGGAATAGGAATGAGAATCATTGATTCCCATTATTAATGTTTGGATTATAGGAATAGGAATACAAATAAGGGAATGAATCCTTGAAATTGGGTAATAACTCATTCCCATGTACCTCTCCTTTAATGAGCCATTACCTTATTTTCATCAATCAAAATATTCCCTTATTCCAAAAATACCCTTGACTTAAAATTAAAATTTTCTCCATTAATATCAAATATCAAAATATATTTATTTATTTTTTCTTTCATATCACTTATCTTTCCTTATTCTCTCTCATCATATTTTCTCTCTCATCATTTTATCACACACTTTCTCTCTCCTTAATCTCTCCTATCACACTCTCTTTCCTCTTTTTTTCTCATTACACTTTCTCTCTCATCACACTTTCTCTCTCCTCAATCTCTCCCATCGCACTCTCTTCCTTCTTTTTTTCCTCATCACACTTTCTCTCTCCTCAATCTCTCCCATCGCACTCTTTTTTTTCTCATCACACTTTCTCTCTCCTCAATCTCTCTTATCACACTTCCTCCTTTTTTCATCAACACACTTTCTCTCTCATCACACTTTCTTTCTCCTCAATCTCTCTTATCACACTTACTACTTTTTTCCTCAATACACTTTCTCTCTCATCATGTTTTCTCTCTCCTCAATATCTCTCATCATATTCACTGTTCTCTTTTTCTCTCACCATACTTTCTCTCTCCTCAATCTCTCTCATGACACACTCTCTCCTTATTTTTTCTCACTATATTTTCTCTCTCTTCATCCTCTTCTATCATACTTTCTCTCACATCATATTTTCTGTCATCATGCTCTCTCCAATCACACTCTTTTTTTTTATTTTCTCTCATCACACTTTCTCTCTCTTCATTTTTTCTTATTACACTTTCTCTCTCATCATTTTCTTTCATCATATTTTTCTCTCACATTCATCTTTCTCTCACATCTAATTTGTTCTCTTATTTTCCTTTAAGGGTAAAAAAGGAAACTTTGATTTATTCCGATAGAAGATATACAACTAACCAAACATTGCTTTTAACAGTGATATCCATGCTCATATCCATTCCCATTTCACAATACAATGATTCTCATTCCGATTCCTATTCCTAGGAAAGAACCAAACGCCCCCCAAAATATGGAATCATACCGACATAAAATGGGTCCATAGTTAGCCAGAAGTGGTCTGAAGTGATGACCCGGCTCGATCACGCCTCTTGGGCCACTGAACAATAATGTCATTGGGCTTTTCAGCCTGCTGAGATTCGGAGAGGGTGGGTAATATGCAAGGGTTGCTCGAGGAAAGACATCATCAGAACCGATCCGAAGCAGCGCGAAGGAGCGAGACGAGAGCAATGGCGGCGCCGTGGACGGGAGCGGAGCCGCTGCTGTCGAGGGTGGCGGCTTGGGGCACCTTCGTCGTGTACCCCTCCGCCGTCATAGCCTACTGCTTCACGGTGTCCCAAGACAAAACCCCTAAGCGACAAAACAACGTCCCTTCTTCCTCCAAATAGTCCCTCTCTTCTCATCTCAGGTGCTGCTGGCGCCTTGCTTTGCTTCTTCAGCATTCGACGTCGTTGCTGTAATCGAGTAGGATTCTAAAACAAGGATAATTTTTCTTTGACTGGAGCTAGTTCATGTATTCTAACTGCATTTAGATCTATACTCAGCGTCTTCACTATAATCTTTTGCGAGTAATTGTAAAGGTTTGATCTCGATGTGATCGATTAGAAGGGAGGACGACGAAAAATTACTTAGGTCTAACGAATGTACTACGTAATCCAGGAAACATCAAGAAAATTATAAATTTGGTACTCTGGGTAGAATGGCATAGCCCAGTTCAGTTGGTTAAGAGTTGAATTTGATGTGCTCTTCTTATAGGAAACTTGAGATGAACTGATGGAAAACACTTGTATGAGAAGTTTGGTTAACAAAATAGGATTATTTGGCAGACAAGTACCGAGTTTTTTTCTATCTTTATTCATCCAGAATGTTACTTCTTTTGGTTGGTTATTCTGGTTTTGTGCTCGATGTACCTGAAGTAAACATGACATTTAGTTCTAAGTCAAAACATATTGAGTACGAAAAGTGTATATTATTTTAGGCGTAAGTGAACGAGCAATGTCGATCCGTTGCACCGAGTTATTCTGATCTTGTTGTCAATGTACCTGAAGTAAACATGTTACATGGTTAGCTTTTCCAAAGAACAAGGCTCGAGTTAACAAAGGAAAACAATCTGGCTCCGACTATATATAGTAAGAGTGCTCTCAGTAGGAATTATATAATAAGATTTGTGTCTGAAATTACATGCTACTACCCTTGGTTCTTGTTATACTTACAGCAATTCCATCTCGATGTCCGCTTCTATTTTCAAAGGAAATCCCAATGCACCGAGTCTAATGACTCCATCATCCATTCGCGCTATGTACACGCCACCATCTGGTGTTTTACTGTACCAGTGGAAAAGCAGTTAGGAGCCCTGTAATTCTTACTTTGTTAACAATAAAAGTTCGAGCTATGTTTCTTAAAAACATGCTAGTCGACACTATATTTTGGAAGTTTGCCAAAATTTTAAGGTATTATCATTAAAAGAAAAATGATATGCTGTCGACTAGTTCTTCCGCTAATACTAATTAGCAATTTTTCTTTGTCCATCAAGCCAGTTCTTCCGCTAATACTAATGATATGTTCTTTACTGAAACTGTTAATTAGGATTTTATATTTAGTTGGACAAATTGAAGAAACATCAATAGCTTGAAATTTGAATTTCCATGTTTGCCAATTGCCATGCTATGTTCAATTCCCAATCATTAGCATCGTTAGACAATAGTTAAGCACTATCATAAAAGAAACAAAAAAAAAAAAAACCTTAGTCTATTTGATTGAATAATTATCCTATAAATTCATTAAAAAAATATTTCTATATTTAATTAAAATTTTATGGAATTGTGATTTCTAATTATAAGAAATCACAAGCAAGAGAGCCTAACAGAGCAATTATGAAAAAAAAAAGTGAGTATAATTTGATAAGATGGGTTGGATCAGCTAAGTGAGCCTAACAAGATAGGTAAAATGCACTGGTCGAGTCAAGGAGCCAAACAAAATGGAAGTGGTGGTCAAGTTTGAGCAGTTGAGTATGGTCAAGCTGACCTAACATTCAGGCTTAAGCAACTTGAGTTGGGTCAGTGGGCTGAGAGGAGCGATTAGGCCTAGTGCTAATGGGGGAGCTACAAGCCTAGCAGGCCGAGCCAGATGCACAAGCCTACTAGGCTAGTCCAACCCAAGTAAAACAGTCAAGTAAGTGAGTCCAGTGAGAAAGACAAATTAGACAAACTATTTCGTGTAGGCATCCATTAGCAAATTTTGGCCATTACTTATAACATTCCTACAAATTAAGCATATGAATTGAAACAAAAGTCTATTCAATTCTATGGCAATAACTATCATACTATCTTATATTTCTTAGACGTTACTATTCACTTCTGTGGCAATAACTATCACACTCGATCTTATATTTCTTAGAGATTATTATTCAATTCTATGGCAATAACTATCACACTTCTTTTATTTTATAGAGATTACTATTCTATCCATTCTTTATTCCATCCATGAACGAAATGGAAATACTATATAATATATTCCTTAATGTAGGAATTGCTATGCCATCAATTCTCATTATGTGAACATGCACCGTAAGATTGCTGATTTTCTATTTGTACGGTGAATAGGATAGGACTCTCAACATAAGGATTAGAGTCCCGAGGGGCGTGACGGTCAGAGTCCCAGGATGGTTAACTTGAGTGGCTTGGCGTGATTCTTAGAAGTCTGGCCGAACACTTATAAAAAGCCATTTGGAGAGCCCCGAGTTGGTTTTCCTGAGACATTCTGAGCGGATATTTCCCATATAGGGTTGCAAGTGAACTATCTCCATTGGCTGACTCTTGGGTTCGATATACTTGGTGTATGATAAAAAAAAAAAATTAGATATCTCTATAATAGTATGATATTGTCCACTTTGGGCTTAAGTCCTCATGATTTTACTCTTGGACTTTACCCAAAAGACCTCATGTTAATGGAGATATCTTTTTCTTATAAACTTATGATCTTTCTCATGTGTTTTCAATATGAGACTATGTTTACAACCTTGTAATCTCAATAATCTCCCCTTAAACAAAGGACCACAAGGTCCCCCTCAGGCATCGGGTCACTCTTGACATGCTCAGGGTCTCTCCTCAAGCATCGGGTCACTGACCTGCTCAGGGTCTCCCCTCAAGTATCAGGTCACTGACCTGCTCAGGACCTCCCCTACTTCGTTCAAGGTTACACCCACATGGCTCAATCCTGAATCATGGCTCTAGCTCGTGCTTCTTCTGGCTGTTAGTTTGGTAAAGGGCGACCTCGCTCTGATACCAATTGTAGGATAAAAAAAAATTTAGATATCTCCATAATGTTATGATATTGTCTACTTTGGGCCTAAGCCCTCATAATTCTACCCAAAATATATCATGCCAATGGAGATATATTTTTCTTATAAACCCATGATCTTTCCTATGTATTTTCAATGTGGGACTATGTTTGTAACTTTAGAGCCCAAACACTTGGCTCTTCTCTTCAGGATTCAACCGGACTTCGTAGCCAAGAAGATCGATTGAATCAGCAAAGGTTAACTCAACCACACAAATACTCAGTGCCCCCCCGTGTATATCCGATCGAACCCGCTTGGAATGAAGGTCTGTTGGGATATTATTAAGATCATTGCAAAAACATCACTAAGGCCCATCAAGGTTTGGAAGCCCTGAAAGGTTCATCATTATAGAATAATAATCATCAATCCATCAACCCAATAATTCTTGTAATACTATGTGTAACCATTATCATGGAATCATTGGAAAGATGACATACTGTCAGTATAGTTACACATAGTGTTAAAAGAATTATTGGGCTAATGGATTGATGATTATTATTCCATAATGATGGACCTTTCAGGGCTTCCAAACAATGGTGTTATTTTAATGACGTATGATAATGAACCTCCATCTTTCCCTAAAGTACGTAAAATTGGTAGGTACAATTAGGGAAAGATGGCATGGTTGATCTTATTTAATAACGCATCTCATTATTCGTGCTAAGGAAAACAATATCATATTTGGGGTTCCTTCTTCCCACGAAGGTAAGCTCTCCCATTAGACCTGACCACGGTTCGGAACCGACGGTTCGGAACCGTCGGTTCGATGGTTCGGAACCGCCGGTTCGACGGCTCAGAACCGTCGATTCGACGGTTCCAGACAGGTCGACCCTTAACCTTAACCGCTTAAGACGGTTACGGTTCACGGTTCATCACGGTTCGCCACGGTTCAAGATTATTATGTTAAAAAATTAAATATTAAATATTACAAATTAGAAATTAAAATTTATTGGAAAAAAGGGTTTGCACTTATTTAAGTTGTCTACGTATCCCTTTAGGGGAATCAAAGCTCACGTAGTTCTTTTACATTTTTATCCTTTTACATTTTCACTCACTTTCATTTCCTGTTCTTGTTGTATTTGTTCCTTCAGTATCAAAATCTTCAACTTCGTCATCTGAAAGTTGCATTCCTTGGATTCTTTTCTCCGCTCTGGTCCAATTGTCCAGTAATGCTTGGGCTTCTAATGAGTCGGGAGATAAAGTTGATCGTCATTCATCTAATATGTTGCCGCCGACACTAAACGTCTGCTCCACAGCAACAGTTGACACTGGACAAGCTAATATTTCTTTGGCGATTACGGAGAGGACGGGAAAGCTTTGAGCCTTCTGTGACCACCACTTTAAGATATTGAAATTTTCGCTATTTGCTTCATTAAAATCAAAAGAAGTCATAAAATAATTCTCAAGTTCCCGTGTGGAACTTGAGGATCCTCGTGGACGTTTTGTCCGTTCTTTTAATAAGAGTTACACTTTTGTAAGTTTTAAATTACTACTAGTAGTTTGTTGTATTTCAGAAATATTAGTTTGTGTTCCATATTTTGCATAATATTGATTATAAATATCATATAAATAAATTCTAACATTATATATAATATTAACTCGATCAGAGGAAGAAGAATCTTTAATTGGAATTAAAACGTCATAATATAAAATTAACATTTCTTGTAAAACTTCTAATTTAAATCTAGGATCTAAAGCGAATACAATTAAATAAATTTCAAGAATTAAATAAAAATATTTTTCCCATTTAGTTTTCATAGCTAAGATGCAAGGAGATAAAGATTCATTATTAATATGTTCATTTAAAACTAATACTATATTAGAAAAATTTCCTAAAATTAATTGAGCAGTGGGGTAATAAACACCAGAAAGTTGTTCGGTTGCATCATTAAATACTTTTAAAAATTCACAAATACTACTACAAATATTCCATTGTTGTGAAAATAAATATATATTAGTATTATTATTTTGTGCAAAAAATGAACATAATAATTCTTTATATTGAAATGAATCTTGTAATAATTGGTATGTTGAATTCTAACGTGTTGGTACATCACGTGGAAATTTTTTAGGTCTCATTCCATTAATTTTACAAAACCTACCCCATTGTTTCATTATAGATGGATGAGACCATAAATAAGAAATTATAATTCTAATTGGTTTAATATAACTTTCTAAAATTTTTAAACCATCTTGAACACATAAATTTAAAACATGGCATACACAACGAATATGAAAAAATAAACCGCCAATAATAAGTTGACAAACAAATTTTAGATCATCTATACAAGTAGTATTGGAACTAGCATTATCTAATGATATTGAAAATATTTTATGAGTTAAGTCATATTCTTCTAAAATTAAACATAATAATTGTGCGATGTTATGAGCATTATGTGATTCATCAAAAACTCTATAAGCTAACAATCTTTTTTGGAGGTTCCAAGAGTTATCGATCCAATGGCAAGTCACACTCATATACGAATGTGTTTGCCAATGATCGCTCCAAATATCGAAACATAAAGAAAGTTTATTATCTAATTTACTAAATTCATCAATTAAATTCTTTTTTCCTTGTTTTACTAATTTTTTAATTGTACGAGGAAGTGTAGTCTTAGGAACACGTTTAGCACATGGATTAAGAGATTCTTTACAAAAATCTTCAAATGTGCATTTAGATCGAAAACTAAAAGAAAGATGTTATATGGAAATAAATTTAACTAATGATTCTCTTAATTTATTATCCGAATATAAAAATAAACCGAAATCGGTACTACCGCTAGTTGAAGAAAATCTTGATAATTGTGTTTGAGAACGGACGAGTCCATATTCCGTCGGGTGCTTCGTTTCTACATGCCATTTCAACGACCCATAGCCGCCGCCGGCTTGGAATTTGTAGGAAGCATTGCAGTGCTTACATTTTACACGCATTTCTCCCGACGGAAGAGTGACCTTCTCAAAATGTTTAGTGAAAATAGAAGACTTTAGAGGAGGAAGTTCCCGAACTTTAGAAGTAATTGCATCGATACTTCCTTATATTTCGGGTGTCGGATTCGGAAGATGCTCGATCTCATCATCGGTGGATTGAATGTTGGGGTCCTCCTCCCGTGGATTCATTATTTGCTTTCCCTTCCGAGCTCGAGATGATACACCTCCGCGACCTCCTTCCATTGTAATTGAAAATTGGAAACGAAAGCGTGTAGAGAATACGAAATTGAGATTAAGAGTAAGAGTAGAGAAGATGTGTGTGAAAATGATGAAATGAGCTCTCTATTTATAGAGTTTTGATAGTAACGGACACTAAATCATAGCCATTGATAAACAAAGGTCAAATGATCCTAACCGCTGAAAAAAAATACCTAAAAAAACCCCCCCAACGGCTATGAACCGCCAGCGGTTCCAACGGCTATGAACCGCCGGTTAGCCGGCGGTTCAAGCCGTTACACACACACACACACACACACAAATTGCGGCTGAACAGGTGGGTTGAACCGCCGGTTACCCGCTGGTTCACCGGTTTTACAGCAAATGAACCAGAACCGGCCCGGCAACCTGCCGGGCCGCTTCCGGTTCGACCCGGTTACGGGCCCGGGCCGGGTTCGGGCCGGACCCGGCCCGGAGTTGGGTCTATAACTCCCATCGCTCCCCACTGTGTTTCATCACTGTTCTTGTATTACCTGGCCTGTCTACTGACTTTTTCCTCTTCTCTTATTCTCTTTGACATGGCAGGCCTGCTCATGGCTTCGAACTCCCTCCCGAGGTCTTCTTGCGGTCAAGAGACGAACCATCTCATCAATTATCCATCTTTACCGACGGTAGACAGGAACATCTACCATCCCCTTTTATGAAAAGGAAGTGAGATTTATTTAATGTTTAATCACTTGAATGGTTATCATAGATGCATATTTGACATGGCATTAAGATCACCAGATAACGTAAACAGACTGAAGTGCGATTTCATTTCACTCACCTGAGACTGCCATTGGCACACATCTTTAAACCAGGAAGCAGGTTAACGAAATTCTCTAGTCTTCCATCATTTATAATCTGCCATTAGGTCAAATATGATAAATGTACATGAGGACGGCGACAGCTTTTCATGTTTATCTACATTGTATTACTATTTTTCATTAACTTCCATATTGTTACCATATACCTGCAAACCTTTAAGACCATTAGCAGCAACAGACGACCAGCTTTCATTTTCCAACTGCAGCAAAAAGGCATTTCAGTATATTCTTACCAGAAAACATGGCGAAAGGTAAATGTGTATATAATAATAACCTGTGAAGTCCACAGCAATTGCCATTCCCCTCCAAGGGTTTCTGGTTTTATTTTGACCAATTTCTGACTTGAAATGACTTCCTCAACCGCCTATAAATAAGGGCAAAAAACCATCAAATATAGAATTGGAATATTTTTATGTTGAAGTCACCAATTGCGTCAAGATGATATATTCCTCTTGTGAACCTCCTCTACTCCTGCTCCAACAGATATAGCCGATAGCAATCTTTGTCTTGGTTCAATTGTTTTTTGGAGCACAAATGTTGTTCCCTGCACTACATTTTTTTAAAATGCAGTTACTGAATTAATTTTCTCCGAATGAAAGCACCATAAAAATTTCCAGAGAAACTATGAAGACAGCAGTAGTTTGTTTTTTAATGAATCACCTTATTGCCTCTAGAAATGCGTAAATTGCCATTGCGTGATAGGTATGTCGTATCCAACCAACCCTTTGCTTCATCACCAAGAAGTCTGAAGGGCACAGGGTATGGAACCTTAATAGGTAGAAATTTAAACGAGAATGCAGCACGGTCAAACTGGAAAAGGATCCTTTTCCCATCTTTAATCGTTGCTGCTGCCTAGTAGTAAAATCCAGCTTTATTATATAATTTGCAGAAAAATTAAATAAAAAATAAAAGGTCACTGTTTGAACCAGTAGCAAACAGCATAACGGACAACCAAAATTACTATCAACAGAAAAATATCAAATATATACAATTGAAGAATCAAGAAATTTGTACTTGGAGCAATCACAGGGTTGACATCAAACTGAAACCAAAGAATTATAGTTCTCTGTAGTTAGAGCTAATTATAGCCATTGTCTGGCTACAGTTTTTGTGGAGCAGTGATTGTTACAGCTACTTATGCATGGTCTGATGTATTATCTCATTTATCGACTTGGATGGTATGAGTAACTTTATCACAGCAAGTCATAAATCATATTGCAGCAACATCTCAGATGTGTTTTATGGAAACTAAAAAAAATATTTCAACCTAAGAAGGTTGTATAACACAAAATGGATTTACAGTTGTATAGTGAGAGTAAAATACATATGATTGATACTTTGGTCAGTGAATAGAAGACCCTTCCTATTCTCGGGTGAAATTTGAAGGTACACGTGTTCTAGATATAAAACACTAGTTATTCTCCAAAAGCCGTTAACATTGGAGTAGCATACTTTCCGAGAGCTATGGGGATAAAAGAATAGAACGTATCCACAGTTTAACCTGATGTTGCTGAAATGAAAGGCGTAATTGTGAAAAGTGAATCTAATACAGCATAGTTTACCTATGCCCTGTTTAGGAGAATTCTTTTTAGAAACACGGGATAAATTATTAAGCTTGTCAAGTTTTAGGTGAAAGTGCTTAAAAATAGGACGGACGGTGGTTAAAACTGGTAAGTAAAAGTTCTAATCTACAAATTATTAAGATTGTCAAGTTCTAGGTGAAGGTGCTTAAAAATAAGACGAACAGTAGTTAAAACTTGAAAATAAGTAAAAGTTCTAATCTATAGTCTCTGTGCCCCTGTTTTTCTTTTCTTCGGTTCTCACAAAGTTGATCTTTCTCTTCAAATAAGAAGCTTTGCCATGAAACTGTCACAAACTATTACTGTTTTATCAATTGCTCACGTATTGCAGCAATGATAGAACATTCAGTCATGACAGAAACAGGTAGTAGGATTGTTTTCCTTTACTTGAGATAATCAGGATTAATTTTCAATAGAAGATAAGAAGTAAATATACCTCTACTTTCAGTTCACCAATTTCATCTGAGAATCTGACAATGTTAGATACCCTTGGATCATCTGTTCTAAGGTAGACCTCTTGATAAATCTTGAAAAAGTCAACCCCAACAAAGGTTCTCTGGAAACATGTTCAAGAAAATTGTATAAATTAGCCATCCAAAATATCATAAATGAAACAGGGTTCCCCAACTGTTTGCAAAAAGAATAATGGTTTAACTGGCTACGATATCAATAGCACATAGATAACTGGATATTGGTGTATTAGTTAGCTTGACTATGGAAACAATGTTAGATGCCTAACACAATTGAATTAGACTACACAAATTTCTGCAATTATCTCATGTGAGAATAAAATCCCAGATAATGCATTTCAATTTCAATTAAATTTAAAGTTAGACTAAAATCATACGATTGTTTAAAATGACTGCTAGGTAACTACAGGAGGGGAAGTGATTGCTTCTTGGAGAAAAATTATGTAACTCTACTCATCAAATCTTTTGAAAGATTCCAATGAGTACAATTTTTAATTAAACTATACTGTCATGGATAAATGTGATAATCATCTGAAAATTACAGAGTTGCTAGAGTAACATAAGTGTTTTGAGTCAATGTTATTGATGGGCAGTTAAATCAAGGTTCAAAAGTGTCAAAAAATTTTAAGTTTTGCTCTCACATCTTTACGGGGTCAATGAAATCTACTCAATATAAATGTAATTAAAAGAGATTTAACTGACAATATCCTAAGAATTACTAGCAATATAATCTTTTATACTGTTTTTTAAGAAAATTGTCGAGCACCCAATAGAACCGAAACAAATAACTCAAAAAATCTTTGCAAAATCATCTCACTTGAATTGGTGATGCTGTTCCAGGTCTCGTAGTGAAAATTAGCTGCCAGCAACCTTCGATCATACTAGAACTTGTCTACAAAAGATTGAATAAAAACAAAAGGAATTTTCAACACAAAACTACCAATTTTCAATTGTGTGCATTTATAATGAGTTAAAGGAAAGGAAGAACTATTATATTATTAATTAAATGAATTTCCATAAAGAATTGCATAAATAAAAGGTCATAGCATCCAATTAATTTTCAAGTAAATTGGACAGCAATAATTCTTCATGTAAGACTGCTATTCTTGCAAGAACATAATGCAGGAATCAAATAAGAGCATTCATCAATCCAATACAATAGATTACAGCCAGTCAATATAGTAGACACATGAAAAGTAGGGTAAAATTACTGAAAGAATGTAGATAAGTTCAGGTTACGAGATATTGTAGGAAAATGTTTGTAAGTTTTGGCTAAAAGCCAGAAAATAAAAGCTATAAAAATTATTTTTAAACATAAGTAACAAAGTAGAAATGGTGCACATAAAAAAAAAAAAAAGAAGTAGAATTACATCCTACTGAAAAACAAATTGATTCAGATAAACAAACCGGAAAATTCATATCTCAATTTTATTCCCGTTCTACTCGTGAGCATCACTTTGTTCCTACTACATTTTTTTGCACGCAGTCTATTTTGCGTGAGTCAAGAGATTGTTATTGTATACTTGTAAGTAAAAATAAATAAATAAAGACAACCAATACCAAAGACTCACAGGATCCGGCAAGCCTCCAATACTCTCTAGAGTTTCCACGGCAAACTCAACGTCCTGTAACGATCGACAAAGCGATGGGTTTATATTCGATTCGAAGATACCACAGGGAAGTAAGATCGAAGAGGGCGAGTGCCTGAAGTTGCATAGGAGAAGCGGCGCGGCCCCGCCCTTGGATCCCGAGAAGCGCCTCGACAAGGACGGACTCTCGATCGGTGAAGGAGAGTTTCTGCTCCCCTTTCTCCACCAAAGAGGACAAGATAGGACGAAGGAATGTCGGCCTCCGTCTCTTCGTCAGCCGCGATTTTCGGCCGGGAAAGCGGTAAATGGAAGGAGGCGATGCGGAAGGGCGACCGATCGAAGATGGCTGAACGAAGCCGAAGGCGAGCCGCGCGGCAGGGGATCCTCCGACGGCCATGTCCGGGGTCTGCCGCTCGACGAGATTGGTGTGAGTGTGGTATTTGTGCGACCGTTAGCGGATGACGAGCGGGGCCCACGAATGGCCGAAAGGAGGATCTGCACCGTCCATTTGCGCTTACCCGTTGCGGGGAAATTTCATTTGAGTCGTCAAGTTTACATATGGTCAAACTTGAAATTATCGACATCTCGAGTTTTATGCGCCTTCTAATTTCATTCCTGGTCTTTAATAATCTATCGTATCATTCATTACTTCATTGGAAGCGACGACCTAGAAAAAAAAACACCCCTTCAATATAATTCTCAGTTAACTAGATAATCTAGGATGCTATAATTATTATATTGGATGAACTAATAGATTATATTCATAAATTTAATTTACGTATTTTAAGTGAACTGCATGTTCAACGTGTGGGCAAAGTCTTGATACGCTGGGGACTCTACTTCTAGACTTACACTGTGGACTTGAGTGCGCGAGGGCACCGTGAGTGACGCTGAATGCCCTCCTGGTGTTCAGAATCACTCGAGGCACCCTCACTCAGGGCGCCCTGAATCACTCAGAGCCCACATTCCGGTCCCAGATTTTTTTTTTTCCATTTACCAGTGTGTTGTAAGAGTAAAGTTGCTTTGGTTTATTTGCGTAGGAGATTCTCTTGTAAAATATGTAATGCAAAATTACGATCGACTAAAACATATTTAATGAGCCAATAGATATTGCTATTGTTTCAGGAATTAAAGTATCCTTTCTTTCGAGACACCCGTACGATCTGAAAGTCTTTTTAAGTTCAATTTATGCACTAATCATCACAAATAAATAAATAACCATAAATTAGTTGATGGTGGTCACTCGCTTATGAACAAAAACAGGAAATTTTCAAAGTTGAAAATGTTCTATGGGACACTATTGCCTTTAGAAAAAGAAAAAAGAAAAAAAGTGTGTTTTAATTAGATTCATTAATTGTTGGTTTAAAAAGAAGGAAAATTTTCAAATGAGGGTTCGTGATGAATAAATTTAATATTTGAGGAAAGCCAACTAAATTTACTATTCAAATAAAGGACAACTCGATTCCATCATAATGGCTTTGAGAGCATAATTACAATAATAACCATTTATTGAAATTCATAAAATATTCATATAATTATCAGAGTTCTGTAATTTTTCCATATACAAATCGAATAGTATTTTTTTATTGTATTTTGTGGGATAGTATTTAATTTATTTGAAGGACAACATATATAGCCTTTTCTATAAAAAGAGTTGTTATATATATATATTTCATTAAGAATCTTTTTTTTTTTCTTTTGGCATTGATCGAATATCAGGTTTTGAGGTTTTGATATATGACACTTGAAATAGCTAGAAATTATAAAAGCTGTTTTTTTTTTCTAAATTTAATATATTTTCTAAAAAGAAGAAATATATTTAAAACTAAAAAATCAGTGCAAATCATCCAAGGTATAACATAATAATCTATCAAACTTTTCGAATCTCCAAATCATTCGTCATCAATTTTATCAAAAGCCAATCTAAATAAAACAAAATTTAGTGAAATTCAATCCATAAACAAACAAAAAACAAAAGACAAACAAATACAGGTGGAATACATATATACTGTCACTTAAGTAAGTTGAGTTCTATATATCATGGTTAAGCACAAAATTCATTTAATTAATATATAATTACTTTGCTTAAGATATATATATATACACTTAACTTGGTGTTAAATAAATAAAATTCACAAAGCTCACCTAAGCATGCAACAATGCAAACCGCGAAGACTATGAGACCGGCCGAGTTATCTATGAATGAAAAGTTATTAAGATATTGGCACGGCTCAATCACAATACAACGCATACATATACAATATGCGCATGAATTTACCCTTCTTCTTTGCATTCATGCACACCAATGCAGCGGTAGTAATATGAGTGAACCGAGCCAACATCATAATGACTATTTCATAAAATCTATATACTGAATTGAGAAGCTAGCTAGCTACCTAGATGCCGGAGAGGCAAGTGAAATGAAAGGGAGGAAGAAAAGAAGAAGGAAGAAGGAGAAGCCCAATCGATCATCGAGTTGTGTTTATGAGAAATGTGTAGGAGGGGAAGGGGAATGTGTATGTATTTAAGTAGGGAAGAGGGTGGCCGAGTGCATTTAACAGGCCAACTACCGAGAGGGGTAAAACAAGTTGCAGCATTAATGATAGCATCGCCTACATATATTCTCATCCTACTGCATTAAATAGTAATAATCATATTGATTTAAATTGATTACTTTAGTGGTTTGTAAATGAATTTGAAGTAATTAGTAGTTTGTAATTCTTCAGGAAAAATATATGGAGAGCTAGTTAAATTAATGGTGGATACCAACTTTTGAGGTTTGTACTGCTGCATTCATTAATTAGTGCTTGGCATATCATGTGATGGAAGGAGGACCTGCTGCATCTTTTCTTGGGTTGGGACAGGAAGGTGCCAAGTTACTTGCTCATAAATGTACATTCATTTAATGCACAATATACACATATTAATTCTTCCTTTTCATTTGCTTTATATATATACATATATAGAAAAGTTTCTATTTGATTCAGAATATGACTTGCTTGAGTAACCTTATATTATACTTTAATACCTCAGTAAAATACAACAACACATAAGTCACTTAAATTCTTTTTTTTTTTTAAAAAAAAATATGATTTATTATTGAACAACCTAATCATGACACCCTATCTGGGACACTTAAATTCTTTTTCAAATAATATATGTGTGTATATAAGCTAATTAAATCGAGTTGATTTGTTTTAGTGATTTTTTTTTTAAAAAAAACTTGTAAGCTTTATAAGAGTTGGAGGAGGATAAACTTGTCCTAAACAATTCAACTTATTGCTTGTGAAATTTGTTACTTATAGGTGAATTAATTTATATTTTAAATGTCGACGTTGAAGATTATTCTATTCTGAAATAATGGTGAGTAATCCAAAATGAATAAGATACTCAAGCTGATTTTAAAATCAAGTCGTTGATCGGTCGGGTTGCATGTTTAGAAGATGTTGACTCTTTAATTATCTCTTCTTTTTGACATTTAAGGCTTAATTAGTTAAACTCCAAAATTTACATTTTCAATAAAACTCAGAATTTAGGACTTCAACCTTTTACCACTTAAATTATTCATGAATTAACCCATATATAGGCGCATTTTTTGCAGTAAAATATAAAATGGTCCGCCATTTTTTGCAGAAAAGTCGAGGTGTATTTTAAGAAGGGTAATGTTAAATGGTCAGAATCTGGCCAGTTAGAATCAATACATGCAAGTATACACATGGGTATTTTAGTAATATCATATGTGTACATTAATTACATGTATGTACATACATGTATTTTAATTGAGGGATAAAAAATTCTAACCGACTAAATTTGACCAACAAGAATTATCGTTTTAAGAAATCTATTTAAATCTATATTGGACGTACGTTTTCAAATTCAAATTTACTGAATAAATTATAATTAATATATATACTCATAAAGTGTGAATTTTGTATTGTAGGTGATGAATAATGAGGGAGGAAATGGGAGATGAGGAATAAATGAAGGAATCTTTGTTTGACGAAATAAACAGTGCGTTGCGACATCAGCATGGCTGCAGCAGGCAGGCAGGTCGCATCTATCCGATTCGTACCTACATAAATGCAAACCAAGTCAATGAGCGATGACAATGGCAATGCGGGTGCTACATCCCACCTACCTACCTACCAGGTCCAGGCCACCATGCGCCATCGCGTCACGAACTGTGCGTGGGCTTCCATCAACTGGAAATTAAAGCTGAATGGTATTATTGTCGGTAGTTTATCGTACGTGAAATTTAAAATTTATTTGAAAAATATATTATGATTTGTATTTGTGAACAGACGTAGTAAAATATATAAAATTTTCTTCCTACCCCTTCGGTCAACTTTCCTTTTCTTTACCCTATTTTTTAACACATCTTAACCTTATTTTTATTTAAAAATTATTTTTATAATTCGGATGCACATAATTCCATCTTTTCTCTTCGTCTATACCATCTTTCTTCTTTAATAAACATGAAATCATCACGAGCCTCCTCCGATTACCAAACCTCCTCCTACAATTTAGCGGGATTGAAAAAAAGTAATTAGAGTGGGATATTGCTTTAATGGTTTCAAGAGGGGACTTCAAAGGACAACAGCGTTTAAGAACAATGTCGTTGAAGAACATCGCCATTGAAGGATAAATTTTAAAGAAAAGTGAAATTGATAGAAGAAGACAGATATAGATTTAGCGATGTACGAATCAATTTGCTACTGTAAAATTGATTTGTAGTGTAAAAAAATAGTGTACACTTTTGTAACAAAAGGTGATTATAAAAATCGTGTTTATGATGTCAATGGATGTCTGAGGAAGAATTATGGAACAACACCTACAATATGGTGTCCTCCATTACTTAATCAGTTTGCGAAGTGCTTCATTATAATGCTAGATTTCAGTTAAACCTTGCTGATACATGCTTGGCATGATATGATAGGTATCAACATGTTGAACCTGATATGCGATTATATCAGACCTACTTTATTCCTTGATGAAAAATTTAGTTTGATACCATATCTATTTTCTTTTCACTCAATCCTTTGTAGTAATTGGAAGTTTGCAAAAATCTAATTACCCTAAGTCCACCAGTGGATTTTGACTAAAATCCACTGATGGACCTAAACATATTTGATTACTCTCATTTAAAGTTTTGTGAGTTTCTAGTGTTGCAAGAACTCAAATGGTGCTATCCATTACTTATTTAAAACTCTCTATGTTGGGTCACTTCAAAGCTAGGGGGGGTGTGGTGAATAACTCTCTTGCTTCGCTTCGATGATTTACAGCGGAATGGACTCAAAGCAATGCTAACGCCTTGATTACTTGATATCCACCACAAACGAGGTGGCTAATCCAAGAATTCAGCCTCCTCTCACACATCCACTATGAAAGAACTTCTTCTCGAAAACAATACGGAGGCGAAGAGGCCTCGTACATGCTCACACACAGAAATACAAAAAGAACGAGAAGAAGCTCATACAATAAGAAATCTTACAAGATTTATAGAAAATGAAACTCTAGCTTCTTTCTTCCTATGTATAGACACCTCTTGATGGATTTGAAAGTGCAGCAACACTTTACTCTAAGTCTCCAAGAACTGGTGTGAAGTCATGTGAAACTTTGAGCAAGCACCTTGATGAAACAATGTCTAGTGAACCCTTTTCTAGGATTGTCGTTGGTGCCTTAATCAATTAAGTCTCTTCTTAATCGCTTACCACGTCAGTAATCTATTTTAAACGACTATATTTTCAAACGTAATCAATTGCCCTAATCGATTACGCCTTCCTAATCGATTAGGAAACATTCTATTCACGCGAGGATCGACCGTAAGCGATTAAGCTTCCCTGCTTAATCGCTTACCATAGCTACTATTTTCCACAGAAACAACTTAAAATCGATTATCTTAATCGATTAAGGCTTGCTGAATCAATTACCCTAATCGATTCAAATTCATTCTGTTTCTCGCGACTTAAAGCTTAAGTGATTAAGCTTTTAGCTTAATCACTTAAAACATGATGTAATCGATTGGCCTAATCAATTATCGAACCTTAACTTCTAAAACTAAGTCTAGGGTTTCTCTACCCAACATCTGATCAACCGTGACCTGTTGGGACTCCTTATTATTTAGCATTTGGTCAATTTGGACCTGTTGGGACATTTTCACCAAGTGTCTGGTCAATCCTTTGATCCACTTGAACTCTTCTCCTCGTGCCAAGTGTCCAATCAATCCTTTGACCCACTTGGACTCTTCTCCTCATGCCAAGTGTCCAGTCAACCTTGACCACTTGTACTTACCATCTCATGCCAAGTGTCCAGTCAGCCTTGACTCACTTGGACGTCCAATCACTAGGTGTCCGATCAACGTTTGACCCACCTGGATTTTCAACTGTCTAGTTTCACTCACCAGGACTTCCTCATTGCCTATTTTCACTCACCAGGACTTTTCATCACTTAACTTCACTCACTAGGATTTCCATCCGTCTAGCTTCACACACTAGAGCTTTTTACCTGGCTTTACTTACTAAGACTTTCATCTGCTTAGCTTCACTCACTGGGGGTTTTCACCTGACTTCACCTACCAGGATTTTATAAATGCCTAGCTTCACTCACTAGGACTTTTTACCTGGCTTCACTCACCAAAATTTTCCAAATGCCTAGCTTCACTTACTAGGGCTTTTCACCTGTCTGACTTCACTCACCAAGACTTTCACACCAAGTGTTCGATCAACATTGACTCACTTGGATTTTTTTTCTTCTACTAACCTTCTCGTTGGTCTGCTTCTTGCCTAACCTCTAGTTAATGTTGGTGCGGTTTGTACTAACGGTCTAGCCCAGATTTTGATGAATGACAAGTAAGTTTAGTTAGGTTCCGTCGTGATCTAACCTCTTGATTGAGTGTGCAGAAAATCCAGCTAGGTCGATGGGCTGACCATATAGCTGGTACAAAATCCAGATAGGTCAACGGGCCGATCAGATAGCTGGTACAAAATCCAGCTAGGTCAACGGGCTAACCGGATAGCTAGTACAAAATCTAGCTAGGTCAACGGGTCGATTGGATAGCTGGTATGAAGTCCAGACAGGTCGACAGGCTGACCGGATGTCTGGAAAACTGGTAAGTTTAGGTAAGTCACTAGAGGAGAGTGACCAAGTGAGAACACATCTCGATTGGTGGGACAGTAGGTGTCGATCTAGTTTAGGTTCATATAGGATCCCTAAGCTGAGACCTTGACTAATTCCTGGTCCTAGGAGGATAGAAACTAATTACTACTCTATATTATTATTATTAAATTGTCCTAATACTTATTTTACAGGATATTTTGGACTAACATTGTTTTGCAGAGCTAAGAGAAGAAAATTATCTTCGGATGAACAGTGTCCGAAGGCACCTTCAAGCTTGATGGAAGGCACCTTCATACTATTCATAGAAGGTGGCTATGGAAGGCGTTTTTCGCAAGATAAATTTTGGTCGAAGTCATGGATAAGCACCGAGCTGATTGGGATCGATCTAGCTTCATTGGAGGCACCTTCCATGCCTTTTATAAGGCTGTCTCGAGAAGGCATTCAATAACAACACACATACGAACTACTACGCGTCCATTTGAGGCTCCAACTGCTCCAGGCTCCTGCTACGACTTTGCTACAAAGCTGCTGTGTCCGACGACTGCTCCGAGGACTTTCGATCGTGACTAGCAGACCAATTCTGACACACAAGCGCATTCACATAAATTCCTAAAGTGTCAGTAATGAGATTTCTATTTGTACTTAAATTCTGCAAACGGAAAGTGTAGTCTGTTACACTTCAACGAACTCTCTCTGTACTTGATTCCCTTTTCTGGAGGTACTGAAAGAGGCTTTTAGTGGATTACCCATCGATAGGTCCGCGGGACTTGGGTCTTGGATTAGGAGTCACCGAAAGCTCTGAACCAAGTAAAACCACCTGTGTTTTCTGGTTATTGGATTTTCATTTTTTAAGTTTTCCGCTGTGTACTTTACTTTGACTTCAAAATATGAAAAAAATGAGTTTTTGAAAATCACGTGATTCACCGCCCCTCTCACGTGCGTAATCATGAGGTGGCCCCCAATTGCATACCTTGTCAATGGAGAGGATTCTCCTTTTTATATTACTTATATAACCTTCGCAATCATGAGATGGTCCTCGGTTTATTAGAGTTTGTTAGAAGATGAAGTACCACTTTAGGCTTCGTGCAATAATCCTTCAAGAAATCTTTTTTGTACCCCAGATGTACCTCTTTTGTTGTTTATGACTCATATTCCTGATGAAATATGAATACGAATATGTTAGGACCAAAAGTAGCTAGAGGGGGGGGGGGGGGGAATAGCTCGTCGCGTTCGCTCGGTGGTCGGCGTTGCTTGTTCCTTCAAAGATGTGCAGCGGAAATACAAAGAAACAATCACACAACGCTAACACGGTTGGTTTACTTGGTATCCACCTCACAAGAGGTGACTAATCCAAGGATCCACACCAACACACACACCCTCCACTAAGTAAAACTCTCCTTTATGGTAACTACCAAGGGTGGAGAAGCCCTACAAGACTCAACACAAGAAGAGAGGGAAAGGATACAAGAAATACAAGCTTACAAGCTTACAATGAGTACAAACCCTAACCCTAGCTTCTCTTCTTTGCTTTGATCCCCCTCTTGACTTGGAGAACTTCCAAGATCCTTCAAGAACTGGCGATCTGAGCTTTGTGAGTGCTGTGGAGGAGCTGGCGAGAGATCTGGAGTGAATCAGTGAAGAGATGCCGAAGGAATCGTGCGCCTGCGGCCTTTATCGACGCCAACGGTCGGATCCCGATCGATTCGAATGTTCCCAATCGATCGGGGAGGCTTTGGATCGATCCACGGATCGATCCAGAGCGCCTCTGTGCTCTGGAAACGCCCGCGCTTATCGCGCGAAGCAGCAGCGTCCCAATCGATTCACTGATCGATTGGGACATCTGGATCGATCCACTGATCGATCCAGAGGCTTTCTGTTCGCTGGGAAAGGCCTGGATCGATCCACTGATCGATCCAGTACTTGGTTTTTGCCCAAAACCAAGTCCCAAGCCTCTCAACCCAACATCCGGTCAACCTTGACCTGTTGGTGCATCATGCCTAGCATCTGGTCACTCCTTTGACCTACTACGACTTCCCACCAAGTGTCTGGTTAATCCCTTTGACCCACTTGGACTTTTCTATTCATGCCAAGTATCTGGTCACTCCCTTGACCTACTTGGACTTCCACCAGATGTCTGGTCAATCCCTTTGACCTATCTGTATTTCCTCGTGCCAAGTATCCAGTCAATCCTTTGACCTACTTGGACTTTCCAACACTAGATGTCCGATCATCCTTGATCCATCTGGATTTTCCCTTGCCTGGCTTCACTCACCAGGACTTTCACCTAGCTTCACTCACTAGGGCTTTCACCTGACTTCACTCACCAGGACTTTCACCTAGCTTCACTCACTAGGGTTTTCAATCTGCCTAGCTTCACTCACTAGGACTTTCCTTCTGCCTGGCTTCACTTACCAGGACTTCCATTCTACCTAACATCCCAGTTAGGACTTCCCAGTCAAGTATCCGGTCAACCTTGACCTACTTGACTCTTCTTCAATCAATTTCTTATTGTCAAACATCTAAACTCAAACCAAGACTCAGCTTGGTCAAACAGGTCAACCTCGACCTGAGGAATGTTGCACCAACAGAATATGCCCCCATAATTGAAAAAGCTTCTAGAGAATATTTTCCACTAAATTTGCCAAGCCGTCATAAAGTTGTTCACTACTTGTATGTCATCTTCTGTTAAATATGTCTCTGTCGGTTATTTAAGCCGGTCGTGTGTGTGTGTATATATATATTAAGAATACCTTCTATTAAGCATGGTTTGGTCGATAATGTACTATAGGCTTTATAAGGCTGAGTGCTTTTAAGCTCGGTTGGGCTTTGCCCGACTGAGCGCATATAAGTACACTTGTACTTACTCAGCTTTCACTTATTCGGTATTACACTAAAAGCTATATAAGGCTAAGTGCATTTAAACTCAGTTGAGTTTTGCTCGTTCGAGTGCATATGGACACGCTGGTGCTTGCTTGACCTTCACCCCGTCAGTAATACACTAAAAACTGTATAAGGCTGAGTGCCTTTACGCTCGGTCGAGCTTTGCCCGTCTGAGTGTATATAGGCACATTTATGCTCATCCGCCCTTCGTTCGTCCGGTTATATACTAGAAGCTTTCATAAGGCTGAGTGCCCTTACGTTCGGTTGGGCTTTGCCTGTCTGAGCGTATATAGACACACTTGTGTGTCCGACCCTCTCTTAGTTGATAATATACTAGAAACTTTCAAAAGGTTGAGTGCCTTTACTCTCGGTCGGACTTTGCCCATTTGAGCATGTATAGGCACACTTGTGCTGGTCCAGCCCTCGCTAGGTTGATCATATACTAGAAGCTTTCATAAGGCTGAGTGCTCTTACGTTCGGTCGGGCTTTGCCCGTCCGAGCATATATAGACACACTTGTGCTCATCCGACCCTTGCTCGGCCGATCGTACACTATAAGCTTCCATAAGGCTAAGGGCCCTTATACTCAGTCGGGCTTTGCCCATCCGAGTGTATATAGGCACACTTGTGCTCGTCCGACCCTCTCTTAGCCGATCATATACTAGAAGCTTTCATAAGGCTGAGTGCCTTTACGCTCGGTCAGACTTTGCCCATTTGAGAGTGTATAAGCACACTTGAGCTCGTCCAGCTCTCTCTTGGCCGATCATATACTAGAAGCTTTCATAAGGCTGACTGCCTTTACGCTCAGTTGGGCTTTGCCCATCCGAGCGTGTATAGGCACACTTGTGCTCGTCCGACCTTCGCTAGGCCGATCATATACTAGATGCCTTCATAAGGCTGAGTACCCTTACGTTTGATCGGGCATTGCCCATTCAAGCGTATATAGGCACACTTGTGCTCATCTAGCCCTTGCTTGGTCGATCATGCACTAGAAGCTTCCATAAGGTTAAGTGCCCTTATGCTCATCCGATCCTCGCTCGGTCGATCATATACTATAAGCTTTCATAAGGCTGAACGCTTCTAATCCCGATCAGGTGTTACTTGACCGAGCGCCTACGGAGTACCTTTCATTTGGTCAACCATTACCCTACTAATCATACATTCAACCAGCTATTGGCCTCTCCTTTCTCTCTCAACCTTGAGCTCCACGTCGTCCGACATGCCGACTTATCACTAGCCTCCCCCTCAAGTCTAGTCGAAGGAGGTGTAGCCGACTGACTAGATACGAGTCTTAATTTCATTTGTTTGCTTTACTCATCTAACTCATTATTTTATACTTTCTTTTCTTTTCTCTCTTAATTATGCCTTGAGAGTTGATCGACTTTTCAAAATTGTTTTGTTGGTAATTGGTCCTTAAACGAAAAGAGAATGTTGGAGGTGCATGAAGATATTGTAGGGTCTTTCGGGCCGCAAAAATCGCTTTTTGCATTGCGGAAACCCCAAAATCCCATGCCACCGATCCGTGCGAATATTAAATTTTACATGTACAAGTTTTCTAATCCTAGATCTACACTAGATCTACATGGTAAAGAAGTTATACCTTTGATGCGAAGCCTTTCGCTTATCCCGCTCGTCCAAGGTTCGTCGGATCTCAAGGGTGTCAAGTGAACACCCCTCTATGTGTATCCACATGAACAAAAGGTGGAGAAAAACACCTAGAGTGTGCTAGCACTCTTGGATGTTTCGGCCAAGGAGGAGAGGGAGAGAAGAAGAATCAAGGAGGAATAATGATGATCGATTATCAAATAAGAGTAAAAAATGACTTAAGTATTTTCATCTAATGAAAATACTTAATGCTCATTAATACCATTAATGAGCCTCATTAATGAGCCTTAATGAATATTTAATGAATATTCATTTTTTCATTAAATGGCCATTTTGAAACTCATTCGAAATTTGAATCTAAAATTTAAATTGAATTCTATTTACAATTGAATTCAAAATTCAATGAATATCATCATTAAGCCTCACTTGAGTCTAACTCAAGTCTAGCCTCACTTGAGTCTAACTCAATCGAGTCTTACTTAATTAATTTAATTTGGATTACTCTTAATCCAATTTGGTTCATCACATGAACCTAATCCTCTTGGTTCATCACATGAACCTAATCTCCATCTAATTGCCCTTTGTGTGTGACCCTATAGGTTCTTGTAATGTTGGCAATGCTCCTAAACTCATTTAGAAGTATAAGTAATAAGCGGTATCTAGCAACACATCATTACTACCCAAGTTACAAGAATGTTGAGATCCAACATCACCTTGTGACACTAATTGTGACTCCTTACAATATATGACAAGTGTCCTTCTATCCTCGACATCTAGATTGATCAATGTGAGGCATAGACCGTGTCATCCTCTAATCAATCTAAATCTTGAACTCCAAGTAGACTCACTCTAATCAAATGAGCTCAATATCTCATATTGACTCATTTGGGCATGGACATGCACTTAGTGGTCTCACTCTATCAAGAATAACGATGTCACTCCCGTTATATAGGAGGGATAGATCCCATCTACATCACTCACATCCCTCCGCATAATTTGTTACATACTCAGTAATCGCCTTTATAGTCCACCCAGTTACGAGTGACATTTGACGAAGCCAAAGTATGTAACTCCTTATGTAGGGAACCATGGTGACTTCAGGTCTAAGGACTAATAGTCATACTAATAGCCACATGAGAAAGTATATGACACTCATATAAAGATCCATGATACTTTCTCATGGCGGATCATTCAGTATACATTCTCCAATGCATACCCATGTGTCAACTTGATATCTCCATATCCATGACTTGTGAGATCAAGTCATCGAGTTGACCTACATGCTAGTCTCGTCGCATTAACATTGTCCCTGAATGTTAATACTTGATTAGGAATGATTAAGAGTAGTGTTCTCTATATCATCTCACTATCAATTCAACCAATCGATTGATATAGATAAGAACCTTCTACTCAAGGACGCTATTATACATAGTTATTTAGCACCAATACAAGTAAGTATAATAACCAAAACAAATGTCTTTATATAGATAGGAATATGATACAATGAGTCCATACAACAATCATCATATGATTGGCTCTAGGGCTCTAACTAACGGATATAGCGGCTCGGCCTATGATTTGGTATGTCCTATCTATTACAAATGCCTCTTTATGGGTGAGCGTCATGCAACATTTTCTTCTATTTCTTGAAGCAACCATTTACATGCTTCTTTATCAGTGTCTTATCACATATTCTCCTCAGCAAATCAACGACTCTCCCTACATGAGCTGTTTGAATTCAACGACGATCCTTATCAACTATACCACACTAAAACCCTAAGTCTTTTTTATTTCTTTACCCTTCGTCTTCTTCAACTCATTTCTCAGTGATTTTTTTCTCGACTTTTTCCAACACCCAGCGCTCCTTCATTTTCCTTAACCTTCTTCTGCTACCTCATTTCCGTAAGGACCTAGTAAGTCGCTTATCCTTTAAGTGTTTCTATTTTTCTCTATGACTGAGAAATCATTGGTACCTTGGTACACTCAGACTCATTCATCCTTTGGTACCACCGATAGAACTTCCATTCATCTTCAGTATGAAATCCCTAAAGAGTATCATATTAAGGTCCCACAACCTGATGCTTATCCTCATCTCCCTCCTGATAACTATGTTACTTTCTTCAAGGACCAATTAGTGTGGGTTTACATTTTCCTATTCCTCCCTTCTTAGCGTAGATAAGTCAGTACTTTGGTATTCCTTTACAACAAGTCACCCCAAATGATTTTTGATATCTATATAGGTTGTACATGTTGTTTCACCTCTTTAGTATTCCTCCTGCACTCCAAAATTTCTTCATGTTCTCTTACCCCAAAGAATCAGAACCAGAAATATTTCTTTTCCAATCCTGTCCGAAGATGGTTTTCTTTGAAGAAATGCCTTCATCCATCAAGGGTTGGAAGTCACACTTCTTCTTCATAAGATTTCCTAGACCCGTCACATGATCTACTTCATGGCAATTTTCTTTCCCCCCTCTACTTGACATAAAAGAACTTTATCAACAACCAATCTTCTCCAATTATGCCAATAGACTACTTGGTCATCATTTTTACATTCATAAATGGATACATAGTGACCTTTGATATCTTTTTGACGTAAGCCTTGTTCAAAAGAAATTGCGTTACTCCTTTGGTAAGTTATGACATCTTCATTATTACTTTTTTACTAACTAAAATACTCTTTATTTGATGTAGTGGATGCTGTATTTGAAGCCTTGGTTGACAAGGAATAGAAGAGGAGGCGTTCTTGGCCAAGGAACAAGAACTTAATGTCGAGCGAAATCAGCCCTCTGCTACTCCTTTGCATGAAACCTCCATCCAGCAAGTGGCTGCCTCTAGCTCACAAGCCATTCCGGGGGAAACATATGCAAATTCACCTCTATTGCCAGAAGCTATTCCTCTAAAAATACAAGAGAAAGTGCAAGAAGCTACTCCTAAAGGAAAACATCCAAGGCGTAGATTGACCCTAGCGCCCTTCCCCAAGAGACGAACCATTTCTGTTCCTGAAGATGTGGTTCAAGGAGAGATCCAGACTACTCCTGAATCCACCTTACCCTTCTTATATCCTATTCTTGCTTCACCATCTATCCTGCCCCAGGGGGGACCTCCCGACTCAGAGTACCAATTCAGATCCTGGGGTTGTTATGACTTTTCAGGAACAAATCCCTTTACCTCTCCAAGAAACTCAGGATCCTCCTTTTCTTCTCTTCTCCCCACCCTCAATTCACACCTCCTTATCGTCCTCATCCACACCCTCTTCTACCCTCCCAATATTACTGGGAGGTTATTTAACAATAGCTTGGGCAGAGACTTGCGAACAGATTGAGAAGCTCACTTATGCTAAGTTAGCGGATAAATTTTCTCTCGAAGAAACTAAGGTAAAATATTCTTTATTCAATTATTCTCTCATTCATGCACTTTACTGATGACTTTCCACTTTATAGCGCTGGGTCACCAACATGAGTGTGACCCACCAACTATACGACCTAGCTCGAGAGAAAGAAATGCTGAGGCAACAAGCCTCTGAGGCGTCTTCTACCCAAGCCTCTAGAAAGATAGTTGAGTTATCTGCACAACTACAAGAGACTCACAGACTGCTTGAGATTGAATCTGAAAACCTGAGTCAATGGAGAACTTCTGCAGAAAACTTTGAATCTCAAGTTCAATCAGAGATCAACCTTCGTGCTGAGTTAACAACAAAACTAGATAATCACGCTACAGAGAATACTCAACTATCATCTCAGCTGCAAACGCTGAAGGATGCTCATGCTTTGGAGTTAGCTACTAAAGTCTCCGATTTACATTCTAAGGGTACCAAAATAGCCTCTCTACGTTCATCCTTAAACCAAGGCTTAAGCAGATATTTTCGCTAAGGAGGCTGAACTGAAAGCTTCTCAAGATACTCTAACAAACTATCAAGCGGGTGAAGACGATCAATTTGTAGAGAGAAAAAAGATACTTCTTGAGTCGACCAACTTCAATATTCCTATTACAAAATATATTGTCAAAGATTTCAATCATAGGGATGAGGGGGTTGTAGAACAATTAAAAGAGAAAGGATATCTAGCCTTCGACCCTCCTGCCAACTTCCTTGACTGTAGGAGATTACTCAGGACTAAGCCTCCTGATTTATGTCCTAAGCCGATATAATCTTCAACTTATCATTGTATTGAAGAATCTTTTTTAACAATTTTAAGTATCAACATTTTCCTATGATGTTTCAAATATTCGCACAATCTATCATTAACTTTATCTATTAAGTACATGAAAATCTGTATAACCAAATAAGTTTATGTTGATTTTTTCTAAAGTTGGTTTGATTATCTTATTGATTGATTAAGCTAATATTTGTTTTCAATCAAAATTGATTTTCATTTATCTTTTAATGTTTGACCAGATTTGTTCCATCTCCTTTAGATTTATTGTTCATTAGTCTTCTAAAGGATGATTGCTTTTATTTTAATTCATACCTATTATCTCTCGATGGTAACACTTGCTCGACCTCTATCAGTCGATCGGGTTCATTTACCCATGTATCTATTTTTGCTCAGATTTAATACTCACCCGACCTTTGACGGCCGATCAAGTTCATGTATACTTTATATATATATATTAAGACTCAATCGACTTATAATAGCCGATTGAGTTCACAATGCAAAAAGAATATAACTCATGTCCTGTATTATAAATATTTGGCATTCCTTGGGGTCTTAGAACTTTTAAGCCCGATCTTGATAGTGGCACTAATATCTTGGGAACATAACCTTTTGTATCGATTGCTGATATCATTTTCCTATTGGCGACACGTGTCTTTCTGACGTCCTAAATATTCTCATATCACTATATCCACCGCCTTATCAATCCATCCAACGGTCCGCCCATGACCTCACCTTTTTTATCATCTCGATCTAAAGCTTCTACTTAAGACACCTTTTTTGATACTTGGCTAAGGATTTTAAAGAGAAAAAAGAGGAAGAGCCCTAATGCATCATTTTCTTCCTCTAGTTTGCCTATTTCTCATTCCCTACCCTTCACTAGCTTTTCTTTTCATCCTTACTAATCCTTCCTTCTAACAATGTCAACACCCCATGAGTGGTACACTCGATGCTCTTCCACATTTACTGTTCAAGAGGCCTATGAACTTCAGTGGAACTATGGTTTTCCCCCATACCTAGTCGTCCCTACTCCAGAGGATCGTCCTCACCTTCCTCCTTCAAAGAGCGTTGCGATCTTCTAGGAACAGTTCTTATCATGTTTTAGGTTTCCCATTCATCCCTTCTTCGTCGATGTCAGTAGATATTTTGACCTTTCCTTACATCAACTCATTCCCCAATTATTCTCTATTTTGGTTGACTTTGTTGTTGTTTCTCTCTTACTTGACTTCCCTCTGTCTCCTCACCTATTCCACTATTTTTTTATTCCCCGTCAAATAGAAGATAACTTATTTAAGTTTTGGTCATGCCCTAAATCCATTCTTTTCAATAGAATTCCACCCCAAGGAGAATGGAGGGACAAATTCTTTTTCATTCACCTTCCTTCTCCTTCGCCATATCCAATAACCTAGTAGCAAAACCTTCCCCCTCCTCCCCACTTAGGTGATATCTTTGAAGACCCTGTTCTTCGCTCTTCCATGGGAAAATTGAAGGGTGTGAAGTTTAACCTACCTGCATTAATTGGACGTCTCCTTTGGTAAGTTTATTTTCCTTATGCATATTTTTTGTCACTTTTAGATCATTCCTAACATGAGTTTATGACTCTTGCTTTTTTAGTTGAGGCTATCCTCCCAACTTTCTTGTATAGGAATACTTATATAACTAGAGTAGTTTTGACTAGAATGGGGGAAGACTTATTAAGAGATCGCCGTCTTAACTGTTCCTCCTCCTCTCTTGGTTTACTCCCTTAAGCTGCACCAACCAAGGAACCTTCCAGCACATGAAAATCCCTTCGTTGTTAGGTATAAGAGACCTCGTATTGAAATCTCGGGTCCACTTATCTCCACCATACCTACTTTTGAGAAGATTCCCATTACTCCCTCCAAAATCTCCTACACTAGAGGTAAGGAACCTGCGTCCCCTACACATGCTCATTCTTGCTTTACACTCAATATGATGAGACCAGGCCTTCTTATCCCTATGTCTCGTGATGTTCCTCCAATTGCTCCTGCTTTCGGGGCGACACTAGACGTCCCTATGACTTCACCACCCCTTCTTCAGGTTTTTACTTCCTCTCCCACCAGACCACATGCTAAGAGAACACCTTGCAAGAGATTAGTTGTTCCTATGCCCATCGAAACACTTGTTGAACAAGATCCTACGTCGATCAACCATACACCTCCTGATCCATCTTCTCGGGTTCTCCTGCCAACTCCTGAACTTCCTCATACTTCTTCTTCACAACTTCCACCAGCTCCTCCATCCTTTTTAAACAATCTCATGGATTACCATCCCAACTAAGTCAGACACCTATTCCTTCCTCATATGGGATACTCCAGCTAAAAGGTATATTAGCTGAGTCATGGCTACATTCACAAGCACATATGAGAGGGCGTACAATCTCTGAGCGTGCCGATGACCACAATCGCCAAGCTACTACAACAAGTTTCTAATTAAATTTCCTTGGTCTATGGCTACAACCCAAGATTTGTAGATAGATAGGCTCACTTTTGAAAGAGCTAGAGAGCTCTAAGGTGGAAAAGCTACCCTGAAGGGAGAGAAGAACAACCTGCAATCTGAACTTCAGACATATAAGGCAGGTGAGGAGGAGCACAGGCAAAGTAGGTGCAAATTCTATTTGGACTCTCCTGAGTTTGGTGAGGAATATGTCCGGCGCATCATAGGAACCCTCACTCATTCTGCTGAAGGGGTTGTTCAACAGTTAAGAGAGGGGGTTACTTATCCAAAAAACCTCCTCCTCTCTTCATAAATCGTTGGCGGCTTAACAAGGAGCTCCCAAAGGATTTTTTAAGTAAATTGAATAAAGTTGGGATCTTGTATGTATACCTTCATATTATTTTTTCATTATTTTGAACTACTTATTGTATATCATGTACTAATAAGAATTAGTAATCACCTGTTCTTCCTTGTCTTGTGTAACTTCCATATCTTCAAAACCACCTAAGGATCTATATAAATTAAATTCTTCAGTATATCCGCCACATGTATTTTTTTGAGAAATCTCATAGATAAATTATAATCAGAATAAGTAGACCCCATAGTTGTCTTCTGAGTGACATATAATGTTGCATGAATTCTCCTTACTAGTCTTCGGGTTTCAATGATAGGCTGAACGCCCTGATTATATAGTGGTCGCTTGACCTATCTAATAAATCGATCGAGCATATATTCCCGGATAGGATAAGTAAGCCAGATGGGATATAATCATTTTATAAGAAATCTTTGGACTATACGATAGATTGTGTGGCCATATTTTCCCGAGCAGAGTAAATAGGCTAAATATGATATATAAGCCTTTCATAATGAATTTTCAGATTAAGTAATGAATCGATTGGTCACGTACTATCGAACGAAATAAAATAGGATGAATATACAATCCATATGTTTTGATCAACTTGTTGAAGGTTTAAAGTCTTCGATCACCCCTTAAGGGAGCCTATCTGATCATCCCTTAAGGGAGCCTATCTGATCATCCCTTAAGGTCACTGATCGTCTGAGAAGGTTTAAAGTCTCTGGTTCTCCTTAAGGGAGCATGCCCGGTCACTCCTTAAGATCGCTGATCGACTGAGAAGGTTTAAAGTCTCCGGTTCCCCTTAAGGGAGCCTATCTGGTCATCCCTTAAGGTCATCGATCGACTGAGAAGGCTTAAAGTCTCTGATTCTCTTTAAGTGAGCCTGTCCGATCACTCCTTAATGTTGCCAATCGATTGAGAAGATTTAAAGTCTCTAGTTCCCTATAAGGGAGCCTATTCGATCACCCTTTAAGGTCATTGATGTTGATGCAGAAGCACCAGATGATCGAACCTGTGTTTTGATAATGGCAAAGAGTTCAAAGTTAAGTTATCTTGTGATCTAACAAGTGTTGAACCAAGTGTGCAGAAAATCCTAAATGTACTTAAGTAAAAGTCCTAGTGGATTCTAGACAGGTGAAAAACCTAAAGGGAGGAAACCCTAGGTGGAAAGTGTTGGTCCCTTTGTGGAGGCCAGCAAGAGGGGAGGGGTGAATCAAAAATAAATCTAACCTTTCTCGGATATATCGACTAATTAACAAACACTTGTTATAAAAAAGAGATGAGACTAATTAAAAGAGATTAGACACAGAGGATTTACTTGGTTTGCAATCAAGGGATTGCTAATCCAAGGAAAAGAAGGCGCAGTATCTGATGATCTCCTCTGGGCGGAGTAGCCTCTTACAGCGTTGAGAGCACAGACAGAAAAGTAAAGCACTAAGAAAATGATTACAAGTGAGTTCAATTATCTGTGCTAATCAGTGCTATATTTATAGCACTGGTCGAGGTACCCTGAAGGATCCGGGCGCCCTGGGGGGGATAAAATTTTATCCTCCAACATTCAGATCGAGTCAAAACTCGATCAGGTCAAAATCCACTTCCGGGCGCCCGGACCACTTAAGTCAACCTAGTTGCCTTTTTGTGGTTCGGTTCCACTGCTCCGGCTCAGCTCGTCTTGGTCCGGGTCTTCTGTTCCGGTTCTGCTAGCTTGGGTGATCTCGGCCATCCGGAATAGGGCTCACCCGAACCCAAGTTTCGGCCTTCTCCTCGAGCAACCTTCCTTCCCGGTTTCTCGTCCCTCGAACGCCGCGCACGTTCTTTTCATCCACCGGTGTACTCTTCCGCGGTCACCTCGTCCCTCAGACGCACCGAGCCCGTCGGCTCTCTCACCGTGCCGTCATTCTCGTTAGCCACATCTTCCACTCGACTTCCTGTGTTCCTAAGCTCTTGCACACTTAGACACAAGGGTTAGACAAAACAGGACCTAACTTAACTTGTTTGATCACATCAAAATACCTTGGGGTTCCAACAATCTCTCCCTTTTTGATGTGAGCAACCCAAGTTAAGTTAGGGTAAACATATACAATAAAAATTATTAATTTGCAAATAAGTCCAAAGATTTTTCAATATTTAAGAAATATATACCTCCCCCTAGACTGAACATTCTTCTCCCCCTTTGATCACATAAAAAAATGGGGGTCCTTTCAACAAGTCTAAGGTAAATTCTAACTTAAAAAAATTAAGTGTTTTTTTTAAAATTAGTTAGAAAAAATGTGTTAATTTTTCAAAAATTTTGCAAAAATTTCTAAGTAAAACAATGATTTTCTACAAAATTTTGTGCGACAGAATAGATACCAAAAAATATTTTTTAAAAAAACTTTAAGACAATATTTTAATTTGCAACGTAAAAATTTTCTAACTAAAAAAAAATTCTAAGTTTTTGAATATATTTTCTAAAGCAAATTGAATAACTCTTTTAAAGCATTATTTGCAATAGAAACATTTTCTAAGTTAAACAAAATTTCCAAAATAAATGTTTAAAAACTTTTAAGTATTATTTAATTCTAACTTTAATAATTTTTCAAGAAAGTTAATTAAACATTTGATTTCAGTATTTTGGCTTCCAGGTCATGGCGAGACACTAGGCCTTCTTGGTTATTGGAGCAACAACCACTTCCTTAGACAAAGCCTCATAAAGAAATTATCTGTTTAACTTTCTCGTTGAAGATGCTAAGTTTAGTTTTAAATTCAAGTTAAACATGTTTTCGGAACCCAATAGAGGTTCTTACGTACAGGGTTAACCAAGTATTTCCTAGGTACATAAGCTTTTGATATTTTTCTAATTTGACTATGGTGAAACCTATAGTACTAGTTTAGTCCTCTATAATTCTTAAAAGCAGAAATATTTGAACAGGTAGACTTTTTCAAATTTTCTATTTCTTATTTTAATTTTCATTTTCGAGTTTCAATTTATCAAAATCCTCTATTAGATATGATTTTGCCAAAATTCTTTTGGTTTCTAAAATTTCATTTTCTAATTTGTTATTTTTATTGTCTAATTTATACATGGATTTTGCCATAGCCTTAATACCAAAGTAAAGTTGATCAGGAGGTAAGAGGCATACCTCACTTACCATATCAGACTCGAAGCCTGATTCTCCCCCTGCTTCACTACATTCATCTGAGGTCGCTCCCCCTTCATCGATGCTGGGTTTTGATGTACTTTGCCCTTCATAGCTTGCCATCAGTGCTATCCCGGCATATTCTTGAATTTCAGACTCAGATGATGAACTATCGTCCCAAGTTGCTTTTAGATTCTTGTGCTTCTTGGGTATCTTGCCTTTTTTCTTCTTTAGTTCTGAGCAGTCTTCTTTTAAGTGTCCTTCCCTTTGACACTGGTAGCAACGCATCCTTCTTCTATTTCTTGGATTCTTTTTATTCTGTATTTCTTTAAACTTATTAGATCTAAAAAACTTTTTAAAGTTTCTTACCATATCTGCTTCTTGATCCTCTTCTGAATCTGACTCGGGTTCATCCTTCTTGGTTGTGTTTCGTGCGATCATCTGGCTTGAATCCTTTGTTGTCCCTGCACACTTGGTTTCATGTAACTCAAGAGTAGAGAACAATTCTTCTAAAGTACTTACCTCCAGGTCTTTTGAAATATAGTAGGCGTCGATGATTGATGTCCATTCTGGAGTTCTAGGAAACGCATTGAGTGCGTAGCGTATGGTGTCCCGGTTTGTTACCGTTTCACCGAGGTTCTCGAGACCAGTAATCAATTCCTTTACCTTGGCGTGTAGATCGGCTACCTTCTCACCTTTTTCTAGACGGATGTTCATCAATTTGTTCCGGAGGATGTCTCTTCTAGCCAGTTTTGCTTCGGATGTCCCTTCGTGGAGTTCCAGGAATTTCTCCCAGAGTTCTTTGGCCAACGAGTAGCTTCCGATGCGGTTGACTTCTTGAGGCGGCAACACGCTCAGCAGGTGATATTCCGCACGGTTGTTCGCTATGGAATCACTCTGCTCCTTCTTTGTCCACAGGCTCTCTTCTTTTTCTTCTCCATTCTGATTCGTCAGAGCTACGAAGTCATACTTTATAATTAACCGAATTTCGAAATCAGTTCTTAGGAATACCTCCATACGACGCTTCCAGTGTGCGAAGTCCCCCTCGAATTTTGGTGGAACGATGCTTGGTCCGGCCATCTCGTTGCTTCGATCGGCGGTTAGTCCTCTTGAAGCGCCTTGCTCTGGTACCACTTGTTGGCCCTTTTGTGGAGGCCGTCAAGAGGGGAGGGATGAATTGCCCTACAAAAATAAATCTAACCTTTCTAGGATATATCGACTAATTAACAAACACTTGCAATAAAAAAGAGACGAGACTAATTAAAAGAGATTAGACACAGAGGGTTTACTTAGTTTGCAATCAGGGGATTGCTAATCCAAGGAAAAGAAGGTGCAGTATCTGATGATCTCCTCTGGGCGGAGTAGCCTCTTACAGCGTTGAGAGCACAGACAGAAAAGTAAAGCACTAAGAAACTGATTACAAGTGAGTTCAATTATCTATGCTAATCAGTGCTATATTTATAGCACTGGTCGGGGCACCCTGAAGGATCCGGGCGCTCTGGGGGGATAAAATTTTATCCCCCAACGTTTAGATCGAGTCAAAACTCGATCTAGTCAAAATCCACTTTCGGGCGCTCGGAATGGATCCGGGCGCCCGAACCACTTAAGTCAACCCAGTTGACTTTTTGTGGTCCGGTTCCACTGCTTCGGTTCAGCTCGTCTCGGTCTGGGTCTTCTGTTTCGGCTCCGCTAGCTTGGGTGATCTCGGCCATCCGGAATAGGGCTCACCCGAACCCAAGTTCCGGCCTTCTCCTCGAGCATCCTTCCTTCCCGGTTTCTCATCCCTCAAATGCCGTGCACGTTCTTCTCGTCCACCGGTGTACTCTTCCGCGGTCACCTCATCCCTCGGACGCATCAAGACCGTCGACTCTCTCCCCGTGCCGTCCTTCTCGTTAGCCGCATCTTCTGCTCGACTTCCTGTGTTCCTAAGCTCCTGCACACTTAGACACAAGGGTTAGACAGAACAGGACCTAACTTAACTTGTTTGATCACATCAAAACACCTTGGGATTCCAACAGAAAGTCTTGGCGGATCGTGCACTTTGGGCAAAACCCTAGAGTTTGGGACTCTAGGTGAAAATCCTGGTGGTCACGGACCAGGTGAAAGACTGAACGGGTTGGGAATCATACTTCCAGTGGGAAAGTTCTGAAGTCTTGGGTGCTGAGCAAAAGTCCAGTTGGTCTGAAAGATCAGTTTGGCAAAAGGTAATTTCTTCTGAGAGGAGTGTTAGAGTGTATACTAAAAGACTAGCTTTTAGTATGAACATTTATCTAGAAATAAGAATCACATTGGTCAAATGTCTACATTTATGATAAATGTAGTTGCTCAATTAATTTATATTGTAGATAACATGGTGTGTGGTGTCACACACAGAAGATCATGTTATCGGTTCCTTATAAATTATAAACACTGGCTCACGACCATGATGGAAAGGAACAAACCATTGGAAGGTCGTAGTGTAATTAGGTGTTAGTTTATCTTAACTATATAATTACACTAGTACACTTAGAGTGTATTGAGTAGGACCATTTGAGGTCGTTTCTTTTATACTGACTTTATAAAGAAACAAAGACCTCGGTTATTATGGAAGTGTGTGCTCTTAATCCTAATATAATAACAAGCACATATATTTGATATTTATTTCTTTAATTTATCAATGGGTGAGATTTAGTTCGATGAATCAATAAGCTCGATAAGTTGGGAAATGATATCACTTATAGTGTGTGTTGTTGATTATAGAAGGAAACTGTGTCCTAGTAATCTAGGTTGAGAATGTCCCCAAGAGGAGCTCATAAGGATTGTCATGTTAAACCCTGCAGGTGGACTTAGTCCGACATGACAATAAGGTTGAGTGGTACTACTCTTGGAGCTAGATATTAATTAAGTGAGTTGTCAGTAACTTACTTAATTAGTGGACATTTGTTATCTTAAATACAGGGAGACTAACACACTCATAATAAGAAGGAGCCCAAAATGTAATTTGGGATTGGTGCGGTAGTTCAATAATAGTTCTCTAGTGGAATGAATTATTATTGATAAAATTAAATTGTGTGTTCGGGGTGAGCACGGGATGCTTAATTTTATCGGGAGACCAAAACCAATTCCTCCTCTCGGTCCCTATCGTAGCCTCTTAATTATAGAGTACTATACCCACCTATACCCTCCTTCTTACCCATCCTATAGGGGTCGGCCAAGCTAGCTTGGAGACCAAGCTAGGGCCGGCCATGGGTATGTTCATGGGTGAATTCATGTGGCCGTCCCTATTAAAATAAAAAATAATTTTAATTTTAAAAATTTTCTTATGTGGATAATATAATTTAAAAGAGAGTTTAAAAATTTAAATCCTTCCTTTTATAAGATTCTACAAAAGATTAAGAGAAGAGTTAAAATCTCTATCCTTATTTGTAGATTAAAAGGTTGATTTTAATTTTGGTAAAAACTTTCCTTTTAATTATATTCATGATTTAAAAGAAAGTTTAAAAATTAAAAATTCTCTTTTATTAGTTTCTACAAAAGATTAAGAAAAGATTTAATATCTTTCCTTATTTGTAGATTGAAAGGAGATTTTAATTTTTAGAGATAACTTTCCTTTTTGGAAATTATCCACATGTTTAAAAGAAAGATTTTAATTTATAAAATTTCTTTTTATTAACCAATCATGAAGGGATTAAAATTATTGGAGAAATTTTTATAAATTTCTAGAAACAAATTAGGAAGTTTTAATTTTTGTTTTAATTAAAACTCTCCTTGTTTTGGGGAGAAGAGTGGCCGGCCATTATAATTTGAAAAGAGAAAATTATTTTAATTAAATAAATTTTCCTTTTCAATGGCAAAAGAATTAAGGAAGTTTTTATTAAATTTTCCTTATTTGCCAAGACCAAGGATTATAAAAGAGAGGGTAGAGGAGGCTTCAAGGTGAACGACTCTATTCTATTTTTCCTCTCTTTTCTCCTTGGGTGTGGCCGGCCCTTTCTTTCCTCTCCTCTCCTTTGTGTGGCCGAAACCTTCTCATGGTGGAGATAGCTGTAAAGCCCGAAAAATTCCCAAATTTATTTTAGAATTATTCTATGATTTTTCTGGAATTATTAGATATTTTTCCGGAATTTTCCGAGTAGCGGAAGTAGCAAAAACAAATAGGTCGCAAAATAGCTCAGGCGGGAATCGAACCCGAGACCTATGGTGTAAGGGATAATGTTAGTAACCAGTTGAACCCAGCAGGGCCGTGCTGAAAGGAAGGAGAACCAAATATATTTATATTAGAGTTGGGTTCATTAAACCACTTAATATAAATAATAAACTTAAGTGGGGTTTGGTTTATTTTGGTTCGGCACCTCTTCACCTCACGCCACTTTCTCTTCCAAAACCTCACCGCCGCCTCTCCCTTCTTCTCCTCTTCCTCACGCACGGCACACCAAGGCAAGGGTCCATAGGATCATCTTCCGGCGACGACTCCAACACGAAAGGGGTTCTTCTCCGCGAGAGGAACGCGAAGACGTAAGCGGTTCGTCGAGCGGACAGTTTTCCGGAAACACCTAGCGAATAGAATCGTAAGAAAACCTTACGATTGAGGTAAGAAACCCCTCACCTGCAGTATAATTGCTCTCGCTTGTTAGTTTTGGCGTTAGTTCAGCAATTTTATAGCTTTCAGCTTTAGGGCATGCTTTTAGTGCACACCAAGCATTCGGTAGAATGCCCAGTTCAGAAGGATGTACCAATAGGCGTCCTAACAGCATATAAAATGTAATAGAAACATTTTATTCAGTTATTATTAGTTATTACAGCTATATGGATCAGATATCCATTGGGTGGGCTCCCACAGTAGCCTCTAGGTTCAGATAACCTAGAACAGCAAAGTAAAATAAAACAGTATTCAGTATTTTACTTTCACTCAGTTGGCACTGTACCTGGATCAGATATCCATGGGCTGGACTCCCACAGTCGTCCCTAGGTTCAGATAACCTAGTAACCCTGCTGGATTCGGAACTTGCAATCCCGGGTCTCGTAGGGATGCGCGCACAGTAAGTACAGTTGCCAGGGCCCCAGCAGCATGTTTAGTATTTTCATCTATTATATGTATAGTTTTCAAATTTGAAACCAGTGATGAGAACACTAATTTAGCTTTCAGTTCAGTTCAGGTTCAGTTTACATGATTTGAGTTCATGTACAGATTTAGACATATGCATGACTAGTTCAGTTTCATGCTCAGTTGATATGTTATGCCATGTTTCAGTTCCAGTTTATGCTTTGTTTGATATGCCATGCCATGCTTGCATGTTCAGTATGTTTTTCAAACAACATGATTTAAAATCATATTCGCATCGTATGCATGATTTAGTGAGGTAGATGGTTTCTTACTAAGCTTTAAGCTTATAGGTACTACTTTTCTTATACTGCAGATACAGGTAAAAGAAAAGTGGACTAGCGGAGGCTGGAGGGCGATGCTACGATGATGTGTGTGTGCAAGGGGTCTGGAATAAAGATCCTTGGGATCTACACGCTTTTATTTCAGTTTAGTACTTAACATGTCTAGTTTTATGAATTAGTCTTGTTACAGCTTAGTAAACTATGTCTTGTTTAGTCATCATGTTTAGAATATTAGTACTTACATGCTGGAATGTATTTCCATTGTTTTAGAACTGTTGGGTAATGTTTTGGCACGCCAAAGTGTCAAATCGTAACTCGAGTGAAATCGACATCGATCGGTCTCGCCGATCGAGTCTGGCTGCTGGATCGGTCGGCCACCGATCCGAATCTGATATAAGATGCTCAGATCCTCTGGATCGATCGGCCACCGACCGATCTAGTTCGATCTGATAGCCTGAGGAGATTTGCGAGGTTCTGGATCGGCGGCACCGACCACCCAGCACGAACAGAGTTCGCAGGGTTATGGATCGGTCGGCCGACCGATCGCAGGCAACGAAGCATAGAAGTGTACCGATCGGTCTGCGACCGATCAGTAATCCCGGATCGGCAGACCGATCCAGCTGCATACGCGGCAGAGCACGGAGGCTCACCGATCGGTCTCCCGATCGATCAGTGTTCTGGATCGGTCGGTGACCGATCCACCGCCGCATGTAATCGAAGTAAGCTTGTGGATCGGTCAGCCGACCGATCCAGAGGGTGCCACCGTGCCAGTATCAGCTGGAACGATCTGTGAATCGTTCCGACGCCTCAATCAACTCACGGATTGGTTGAAATGTCTGATTACAGCTAGCAGGACATCCAAGAGGCATAGATTGTCTCTCCTAGCATGTGTACAACACTCAGGTACTCTTAGAATGTCCGGTTAAGACTTTACAGTAATTAGTTTAGCAAATTTCAAATTTGCTCAGTTTTCCGCACAGTAGTTTCAGTAGTTAATGTAGCGATCTGGCTCACAGCCTAGTACCCAGGAGTTGGGTCGTTACAGAGTGGTATCAGAGCCAAGTTCCATACTTCCTACACACACATCAGCATTGTACCTGCAGCTTCCAAGTAAGAACATCTCTCACTCAGTTTTGTTTTCAGCTTTCATATCAGTTATATGTGCTTTCATGTTTGCTCGCATGTTGGTAGTTAATTAATTCATGTTTACAGTGATAGTATTTAACATGTTACCAGTAGTTAACTATAACATGATAGCCTAGTTATATATATATGTTCTTTGCTATTTAGAAAATGGTACGAGGACGTCCAGCTAAGAAAGCAGCAGCGGCTGAGCCCCAGCATGAGGCAGGCAGTTCAGTGCCTCCCCCAGACCTTACAGCATTAGTGGCTCAGCTACAACAGCAGTTAGCTGAACAGCAGCAGGAGATAGCCTCCTTAAAGGCTAACCAGCAGACTACTCCCCCAGTCACTCCAGTACCGAACCTCACGACTCCAGTAATCACAGAGGTAGTACCAACTCAGCCTGCAGTACCAGTCCCAGTAGCCCCAGTAGCAGGGGCTAAGAGAGAATTAAGCCCGAGAACTTCTCAGGCACCAGCGAACCATGGGATGCTCAGGCATGGTTTAAAACACTGGAAAGCACGATGGAGCTTCTAGATTGGCCAGAGCACGAAAAGGTGAAGTGTGCCTCCTTCTGTTTAACAGGAGACGCACGCATGTGGTGGGAGCGGATTAAACCGAAGTGGCCAGTAAACCAGATGACATGGGCCAACTTTGAGAAAGAATTCTTCGAGGAATTCTTTCACATGCAAGTCACGAACCGACACTATGACGAGTTTACAGAGTTTCGTCAGGGCAACCTATCAGTTCAGGAGGCCGTGAAGAAATTCAACAGGTTGGCCCGTCTGTGTCCAGAACTAGTCAGCTCAGAGAAGGAACGAGTACGCTTGATGCTGAAGATGCTCAGACCAGAGATCGCAATGAATGTGGCTGGTGGTGTTCATAGGCCACAAACCACAGAGGAGCTGGTGAGTAGTGCTCTGATCACCGAGCACTATCAGCACAGCATCACCCAGCAGAAGCAGGTTTCCACAGAACCCAAGGGACAAGCTGGCTCAGGTACTCAGCAGAAACAACAAGGGCATAGCTCCAACTGGAAGGGGAAACGCAAGGCAAGCAGTGACCCAAAAGGAGGACCAGCTGGAAAACATTCCAGACATCCCAAGTGTGCTACTTGTGGGAAACATCATCCAGGAGTTTGCCGCAAGGGTACGCGAGGTTGTTTCGAATGTGGATGTGAAGGGCACATGGCTAGCAAAGGTTCGAACAAAACGATCTTCCTCACCTCACCGATACAAGATGGAGCTCAACCACCCCTACACCGGATGTATGCCGTCTTAGATGGTCCACGATCGGTCGGATTAGAAGCCCCACGGCTACCACGAATGCCGGATTTTCTCACCCGCAGAGGACGTAGCAAATGCCTCGACAGCTGTCACAGGTCGATCAGTATTTTTCAAGATAATGCAACCTGTCTTATTCGACATCGGGCAACCCACTCTTATGTATCCAGGCATTTGCCGAGAAACTAGCAACACCAAGTACTTAATAGTCGGTTTCTGACAACGCTACCCTCAGGAGACATTATGGCGTCTACGCACTGGCTCAGAGCAGTACCAGTCATTATAGCAGACATGGAGCTTTTTGGTGATCTGATAGTGCTAGAAATGACTGACTACGATGTCATCTTTGGAATGGATTTTCTGATCAGATACGGCGCTTCTATAGAGTGCCGTAAACAGAAAGTCATATTCCAACCTGAAGCAGGAGTACAGTTTGAGTACACGGGGAAGCCAAAGAGGAAAGCCAGGAAGTTTCTCAGCATTGAAAGCACAGCAGCTATTGGATTCAGGATGCATGGGATTTTTAGCAAATGTAGTCAACACCAGCCAGGACAAGAACCAACAGCTATCTGAGGTTCGAGTCGTTTGCGACTACCCAGCAGTCTTCCCTGAAGAGCTACCAGGCTTAGCACCAGACAGGGAGATTGAATTTGAGATAGAGCTCATTCCCGGCACAAATCCAATTTCCAAGGCACCGTACCGCATGGCTCCAGCAGAACTGAAGGAACTTCAGGAGCAATTACAGGAGCTTCTTGACAAGGGTTTCATACGCCCTAGTCACTCACCATGGGGAGCACCTGTGTTGTTCGTGAAGAAGAAGGATGGAAGCATGCGCTTATGCATAGACTACCGTGCTTTGAACCAGGTCACAATTAAAAACAGGTACCTCTTCCATAGATGACCTGTGACCAGAAAAAAGGGAGCATCTCTAAAATCGACTCCAGATCAGGATATCACCAGGTTAAAGTCAAGGAAGGTGATATACCTAAGACAGCCTTCAGGACTAGATACGGACATTATGAGTTCGTAGTCATGCCTTTCGGCGTGACAAATGCCCCAGCTACATTCATGGACCTCATGAATAGAGTATTCAGGGAATACTTAGACAAGTTTGTCATCGTGTTCATCGATGACATTCTTATCTATTCAGGCACTCAGGAGGACCATGCAGAGCATCTGAAGACAGTTTTACAGATCCTCCAGCAAAACCAGCTGTACGCCAAATTCACGAAATGTGAATTTTGGCTAGACCAAGTAGCCTTTCTAGGTCACATCATCTCAAAGGATGGTATTATGGTGGATCCCAGCAAGATAGAAGCAGTAAGTAACTGGAGGCAGCCGAAGAACGCCAGTGAAATCAGGAGCTTTCTGGGATTAGCAGGATATTACAGGAAGTTTGTAGAGGATTTCTCCAGGGTAGCCTCCCCACTGACAGCTCTTACCAGAAAGAACAGGAAATTCCAGTGGACAGAGGACTGTGAGAACAGCTTCAGCGAGCTAAAAAGGAGACTGACCAGTGCTCCTATTTTGGCTCTACCAGACGACACCAGCAACTTTGACATCTATAGTGATGCCTCTAAGTTGGGACTAGGAGCAGTACTGATGCAAAACGGCAAGGTGATTGCCTATGCCTCCAGACAACTCAAGGATTATGAGAAGAATTACCCTACTCATGACCTTGAGCTTGCAGCAGTCGTCTTCTCTCTCAAAATTTGGAGACATTACTTATATGGAGCTCAGTGCAGAGTGTATACAGATCATCAGAGTCTGAAGTACTTCTTCACTCAGAAGGATCTGAATATGCGACAGCGCAGATGGCTTGAGCTGGTCAAGGACTACGATATAGACATCCTCTACCATCCAGGGAAAGCCAATAAGGTAGCAGATGCACTTAGCAGGAAATCCAGTGCTACCTTATTGTCTCTTACCGCCATGTCGCCGCCCCTACAGAAGGAGATCGTGGATTTCGGTCTCGAGCTCATCGTGGGACAACTCTCTACTATGACCTTAGAGTCTACCTTGCTTGGTGATATTCAGTCAGCTCAGGATCAGGACCCTGAAATTCAGAAAATCAAGCAAGGGCTAGCAGAATCAGAAAGTGGAGAATTCAGAGTGTCCGACAGCGGGGTGTTGTATTTTGGCGACAGACTCTGTGTTCCGGATCGGGAGGAGCTACGGAGACAGATTTTAGATGAGGCTCACAGGACTCCCTATGCGATACATCCAGGCTCCACCAAAATGTATCAAGACCTGAAGAAACGTTTTTGGTGGCCCGGGATGAAGCGAGACATCGCCAGATATGTTAGCATCTGCCTCACCTGTCAGAGGGTCAAGGCAGAACATCAGCGACCAGGGGGAGTTCTGCAGCCTATATAGATTCCAGAATGGAAGTGGGAGGATATCTCCATGGATTTCATAGTGGGACTACCCAGAACCACGAATGGTTTTGACGCCATCTGGGTAATAGTCGACAGGTTGACTAAATCAGCCCACTTCTTAGCTATCAGAATATCCTATTCCATGGAGCAACTAGCTCAGTTGTATCTCAAGGAGATAGTCAGGCTGCATGGAGTCCCACGAACCATTATATCAGACAGAGACAGCAGATTTACATCACACTTCTGGAAGTGTGTGCAGTCAGCTATGGGCACCCAGCTAAAATTCAGCACAGCCTTCCATCCTCAGACAGATGGTCAGACGGAGCGAGTGAATCAGGTACTCGAAGATATGCTCCGAGCATGTGCCCTAGATTTCAAGGGAAGTTGGTGCAAATATCTGAGTCTAGCAGAATTTGCATACAACAATAGTTATCAGGCCACTATCGGCATGGCACCTTATGAGGCACTCTATGGGCGGAGGTGCAGATCACCAATCTGCTGGTATGAGAGTGGTGAACAGAAGGAGCTAGAGCTTCAGACAGATCTAGTAGTAGATACCACAGCCGCCATACAGCAGATTCGCCAGAGGATAGAGACAGCACAGAGCCGTCAGAAGAGCTATGCTGATACACGACGCAGACCCCTAGAGTTTTCAGTTGGGGATACAGTTTTCCTCAGAGTAGCTCCCATGAAGGGAGTCATGCGTTTCGGGAAGAAGGGCAAGCTAGCTCCCAGATATGTGGGACCATACCTTATCACGAAGAGAGTGGGCAAGGTAGCATATGAGCTAGAGCTACCTCAGGAGATGTCAGCAGTCCACAACGTATTTCATGTTTCCATGCTGAAGAAGCATATTCCAGACGCCACCCAGGTGATTGAGCCCCAGTTGGTACAGGTCCGTGATGATCTCAGCTATGACAGTCGGCCTATTCAGATAATAGACCGAGCAGTAAAGAAATTACGGAACAAGGAAGTACCATTAGTTAAAGTCAGCTGGCAAAATCACACAGCAGCAGAGGCGACTTGGGAGACAGAGGCCAGCATGAGACAGAAGTACCCAGAATTGTTTTAAGTTCGGGGACGAACTTTTTATAAGGTATGGGGGATTGTAAAGCCCGAAAAATTCCCAAATTTATTTTAGAATTATTCTATGATTTTTCTGGAATTATTAGATATTTTTCCGGAATTTTCCGAGTAGCGGAAGTAGCAAAAACAAATAGGTCGCAAAATAGCTTAGGCGGGAATCGAACCCGAGACCTATGGTGTAAGGGATAATGTTAGTAACCAGTTGAACCCAGCAGGGCCGTGCTGAAAGGAAGGAGAACCAAATATATTTATATTAGAGTTGGGTTCATTAAACCACTTAATATAAATAATAAACTTAAGTGGGGTTTGGTTTATTTTGGTTCGGCACCTCTTCACCTCACGCCACTTTCTCTTCCAAACCTCCGCCTCTCCCTTCTTCTCCTCTTCCTCACGCACGGCACACCAAGGCAAGGGTCCATAGGATCATCTTCCGGCGACGACTCCAACACGAAAGGGGTTCTTCTCCGCGAGAGGAACGCGAAGACGTAAGCGGTTCGTCGAGCGGACAGTTTTCCGGAAACACCTAGCGAATAGAATCGTAAGAAAACCTTACGATTGAGGTAAGAAACCCCTCACCTGCAGTATAATTGCTCTCGCTTGTTAGTTTTGGCGTTAGTTCAGCAATTTTATAGCTTTCAGCTTTAGGGCATGCTTTTAGTGCACACCAAGCATTCGGTAGAATGCCCAGTTCAGAAGGATGTACCAATAGGCGTCCTAACAGCATATAAAATGTAATAGAAACATTTTATTCAGTTATTATTAGTTATTACAGCTATATGGATCAGATATCCATTGGGTGGGCTCCCACAGTAGCCTCTAGGTTCAGATAACCTAGAACAGCAAAGTAAAATAAAACAGTACTCAATATTTTACTTTCACTCAGTTGGCACTGTACTTGGATCAGATATCCATGGGCTGGACTCCCACAGTCGTCCCTAGGTTCAGATAACCTAGTAACCCCTACTGATTCGAACTTGCAAATCCGGGTCTCGTTAGGGATGCGCGCACAGCAAGTACAGTTGCCGGGCCCCAAACAAGATGTTTAGTATTTTCATCTATTATATGTATAGTTTTCAAATTTGAAACCAGTGATGAGAACACTAATTTAGCTTTCAGTTCAGTTCAGGTTCAGTTTACATGATTTGAGTTCATGTACAGATTTAGACATATGCATGACTAGTTCAGTTTCATGCTCAGTTTATATGTTATGCCATGTTTCAGTTCCAGTTTATGCTTTGTTTGATATGCCATGCCATGCTTGCATGTTCAGTATGTTTTTCAAACAACATGATTTAAAATCATATTCGCATCGTATGCATGATTTAGTGAGGTAGATGGTTTCTTACTAAGCTTTAAGCTTACAGGTACTACTTTTCTTATACTGCAGATACAGGTAAAAGAGGAGGCTGGAGGGCGATGCTACGATGATGTGTGTGTGCAAGGGGTCTGGAATAAAGATCCTTGGAATCTACACGCTTTTATTTCAGTTTTAGTACTTAACATGTCTAGTTTTATGAATTAGTCTTGTTACAGCTTAGTAAACTATGTCTTGTTTAGTCATCATGTTTAGAATATTAGTACTTACATGCTGGAATGTATTTCCATTGTTTTAGAACTGTTGGGTAATGTTTTGGCACGCCAAAGTGCTGAAATCGTAACTCGAGTGAAATCGAGACATCGATCGGTCTCCGCACCGATCGAGTGGCTCTGGATCGGTCGGCCACCGACCGATCCAAATGAGATAGATGCCATCAGATCCTCCTCGGATCGGCCACCGACCGATCTAGTTCGACAATCTGATAGCCTCGGAGGAGATTTGCGGGTTCTGGATCGGCGGCACCGACCGACCCAGCACAGAGAGTTCGCAGGGTTATGGATCGGTCCACCGACCGATCCGCAGGCGCAATGTACATAGAAAGTGTCGATCGGTCTCGACCGATCGGTAATCTGGATCGGCAGACCGATCCACCGCATGTAACGCAGCAGGAGCACGGAGGCTCACTGATCGGTCTCCCGATCGATCAGGGTGTTCCTGGATCGGTCGGTAGACCGATCCAGCCGCGTACAGAATCGAAGTAAGCTTGTGGATCGGTCAGCCGACCGATCCAGAGGGTGCCACCGTGCCAGTATCAGCTGGAACGATCTGTGAATCGTTCCGACGCCTCAATCAACTCACGGATTGGTTGAAATGTCTGATTACAGCTAGCAGGACATCCAAGAGGCATAGATTGTCTCTCCTAGCATGTGTACAACACTCAGGTACTCTTAGAATGTCCGGTTAAGACTTTACAGTAATTAGTTTAGCAAATTTCAAATTTGCTCAGTTTTCCGCACAGTAGTTTCAGTAGTTAATGTAGCGATCTGGCTCACAGCCTAGTACCCAGGAGTTGGGTCGTTACAATAGCTTTGGTGGCCGGATCTAAGAAGGAGAAGAAGGAGAGAAAAGAAGCCTCTTTTCTAGCATCCTTTGGAGCATGGTGGTGGTGGCCGAACCTCTTCATCCTAGGAGAAGTTTTGATGGCCGAAACTTGTAAGGAAGAAGAAGGTGCTTGGTGGTTCTCATCTCGAAAGATCGTTGCCCACACAACGTCCGAGGTTAGAAGAGGAATACGGTAGAAGATCAAGAGGTCTTTCTAAAAGGTATAACTAGTAATTTTTGTTTCCGCATCATACTAGTTATTTTTGGAAATAATACTAAATACAAGAGACATGCGATTCTAGAGTTTCGAATTTGTTTTCGATATAGTGTTCTTTTGTTTTTCTTTCCCTTGTGATTTGATTGTTCTTTTCGGTTAACCTAAAGTTATTTTAGGAAATTAAATATTAGCTTTCCATAAAAGGTTTTGTCTAGTCGGCGGTGGTTGCTCCCATATCCAAGAAGGCCATGTGCCTCGCCACGTCAGTACTGAGAACCAATTATGGAAATGAATATTTAATGGAATTAATAACTTAAGGTGATTTGGGTCGAACGTGTTAAGTTCCGCAGGAGACCCAAGTCAAAACCTAAAAGAATGAATAGATTAAGTTTTGGATCAAACGTGTTAAGTTCCGCAGGCGATCCAAAATTTAATTTAAAAGAACACATGGTAGCTAGGAAAAGGTTCAAACCTTTGTATAAATTTTTTGTACAGTGGAACCTCTAGGTTTTCCGAGTAGCAACCAACAAGGAGTAGGTGAGGGCGCGTTCCCCGTTGAGGAAACAGTAGACGTCAGTTCGACCTAGGGTTTTTGAGAAATCCAAAAGTTAGAATTGGACAGTTCGAAGGCTATCAATCACTTATATTATTCATATTTTATTGTGCTAACTTTTTTTATAGGGTATACTTTGTATGTGGACTAATATGCCTTGTAAGAAGGAAGTTGCACAACGAAAAGCTTGGATGAACAGTGTTCAAGGCGCCTCTGCGGCTGTTGGAGGTGCCTCGGGTGCTTTAGTTGAGGTCCCCATGTAGCAAGGCGTGAAGGCACCTTGGATGAAGGATGGAAGGCGCCTTCCATGGAGCTTGAAGGTGCCTTCGGATGGATAAATAGCGCAGGCCACGGAAGCTATTATCTCCATCGCGAAAGGGATAAGAATCCCTGCTGGAGGCGCCTTCCATGGAGGTTAAAGGCGCATTCAGAAAGCTATATAAGGTGGTCTTGACCAGATGCACACAAAAAACATTTTGAACGACTTCTCCTCTTGCGCGCTGGTAAAAAAATGTCTCCTCGACACCCAAATGTTGCTCCGACGACATAGAATGAGAATATTCAGATTTTGTGTTGTTGGTATACTTTGTATTTTCATTACTTGCACTTATACACTTGTAAAGGATTTTTGGATCTATAGTTATTTTCCAACGAAAATGATCGACGATCGTGAGCCTTGGAGTAGGAGTCGCTACAAGCTCCGAACCAAGTAAAAGAAAATTGTTAGCGCTTATTTTGCTTCCACTTTATTTCTTATTCTGTTGTATTACTCTATGCTTTCTGAAACATGTGAAAAAGCCACGAGCGATATTCACCCCCCTCTAGCGCATCTCGATCCTACAATTAGTATCAGAGCGGGGCTACTCTGAATCGGTACAACTACCTTTTGAGTATTTTTCGTAGCTTTTTCGTTCATTTTTGGTAAAATCCATTCTTAAATTTTCACCATTAGTTAGAATTGGTAAAATATTGCATTTAACAAAATTTATCACAAAATTTTTTAATATTATTTTATTATTTTTTTTGAAATTTGTGAAACACTCTTATTTTATTTTCTCCAGCACTACTAATCCAAGACTAAGTCTTGGAACAAGTTTTATCATTTTTTTTCTTTGTAAGAGACTTTTCCTAAATAACCCTTCAAGAAGGGTATAGCACTGCACGCCCTCCCCTCTTCTCCGGCGAAGACTTCGGCTACTGGAAGAGCTGAATGGAGTACCATCTGAAGACGTAATTCGAGATGCAGATAATCATCCAAACCCGCCTCGTGCTCCCTCTCGACGGCACTGGAAAACCAGTATCATGCGAGAACTGAGACACAAATCTGATGAAGAAGATAGAGGTTGATGCCAAAGTGACATGCACTCTCCAATGTGGCTTAACAAAAGAAGAGTTGAACCGAGTAGGCCCCTTCTCAAGAGCCAAAGACTTATGAGAGAAACTAATCGAGCTACACGAAGGGACCTCTGAAACTAAGGTAAGTAAAAGAGATCTTATTTTAAATAAATTATATAACATAAAAATGTAGAATGGTGAATCGGCGAGTCAACTACACGCACGCATCAAAGATCTTCTCAATGGCCTCCACGCAATCCGACAAAAGATGGAGAATCGTGACATCATCAGGTATGCACTCAATGCATTTTCGAGGAACACGTTGTGGACATCCATGGTAGATGCTTACAAAGTTTCTAAGGATTCGTCCTTAATCAAATTAGATGAATTATTTTCCGAATTCAAATTACATGAATAGACTAATACACCCTCGGCCAAGAAAAGTATTGCTCTTGTTGCAGGTACAAACAGAATAAAGGAATCAAAAGTCAAGCGTTGAACCGAACCCGAACCTAAAGATGAGTTAGACTCAGAGGATGATGACGAGATTACTGCCGAACTCGTCAACCTTGTATGAAAATTGTACAAGAAAAAGAAGAGCTTCACAAAATGGGAAATAAAAAAGGTGATTCAGTCAAAGATGATGCAACCAAGCCCAAGCTCCAAAATAAAGTTTAATGTCACCTGCTATGGCTACAACAAGAAGGGAAACATCAAGGCGAATTGTCCAAATCAGAAGGAAGTGAAGAAGGAACAAAGAAAGAAGGCGCTACAAGCAGCATGAGATCAATCATCATCAGAAGACTCTAATGAAGATATTGAACAAACAAGTTTTCTTGCACTTCTGGCTCGAGAGGAAGTCGTCGAATCCGAGTCCAAGACAGAATCGAAAGCTGAGTTCGAGTGAAGCCACGGATCCGTATCCGGTTCAGAAGGTTCCCAAACCAATGTAAGTATTTCTTTAATTAGATCGCATAACTTGATTTCTTACCTGTCAAGAAAGTTAGGCAAGTCTAACCTCCGGGTCAAGTCGCTCCAAGAGGAGGTCAAAGCCCTCAAAGAAGTGACTATCCTAAGCTCCTTGACAGAATCGGTTCAGACTAGAACTTCAACTCAAGTCCAAAATCTTGAGGAAGAAAGTTCCAATATGAAAAGTCAAGTCAAGGAATTGAAGGATACATTGGAATAGTTCACTTTGGGTTCCAAGAATCTTGATCTGATTCTTGGAAAATAAAGAGTCGTATACAATCGATGTGGACTTGGATACAAGGCTAAGCATAGATTTAAATCATATTTATCACTTGTGAATTGAACAAATAGGAGAATAGTCCAAGCATGAACCCCCAAGTCTAACTTGATTAATCAAGTTAGACTTGGTCAATATTGGATCCCCAAGGATCAAATTTATTATCTTGATAGACCCTATTGAGGCTATGGTCGAGGGGGAGTCAATAGAAAGACCATATTCATTAGATAAACTTACTTGATGTATATTTTTTTCTTTTCTATTATTCATGCTTAGATTAGGGTAGATAATGACTTATGCTTAATTAACACTTGAGTAGTTAAACTTAGGATTTTCAGAAAAGAAATAAAATTTTAATTTCTTTAAAAGACTTTGACTAGAAGTGGTTGATGATCCAATACCCAAGAAGGCCTAGCTGCTCGCCACAGCCTGAAAGCCAATTATCGAAATGGATATTTAATTAACTAATTGTTAAATCTTAGTCTAACTCAAATGTGAATAAATCCTTAGATTTTAATCTAAAGTAAAGATAAAATTAACCATCTCATAAAACAAATAAGGTTCCTTGATTGACAATCTAAACTGGGTGAGATGGATCTAAGTTTAAATTAGTTGTCTAACTTAATTAAAACTTACTTAATTAATCTTACTTGATTAAACTAACTTAATTGAACTTAATTAAAACTTACTTAATTAATCTAACTTAATTAAACTAACTTAATTAAACTTAATTAATCTTATGTAATTAAACTAACTTACTTAATTAAAACTAACTTTAACTTAAATTAAAATTAAACTAACTTAAAATTAAATTAAAATTAAACTAACTTAAAATTAAAATTAAACTAACTTAAACTTAAATTTACATCTAAACTAATTTAAACTTAACTAAAATTAAGTTAAACTTAATTAAATTTAATTTAAACCAAACTCAAATCAAATCAACTTAAGATAAAAAATTAACCATCTCACAATCACTCATAGGTATAACATGATTGACAATCTAGACTGAGTGAGATGGAAAATTAAGAAGTTGAATTCAATCAAACTATCTTTTAATCCATCAAAATTGAATCCAAATAAAATACTTTATATGTAGAAACATAATGATTTGGACCAATGGATGTTGGATATTGGATGCTCCAAACCCATGATTGGAGATAGATTCAAGTTCACTAAGTTAAAACTCAAGAACTTAGGGTCAGTTGCATTCGACAACGACGAAAAAGTTAAGGTAATCAGAATAGGTAATATCGAACTGAGTTTCGATTTTATTATTCGAAAAGTTCTATTAGTCGATAGATTTAACTTTAATTTACTTGCATAAGTCAACTATGTGACTCTGGTTATTTAGTTACCTTTCCCAATTTTGAATGTGTAATTAGAAATGTAGAATACCCAGAAATTATATTTAAGGGAATTAGGAAAAATAATGTTTACACAATTGACTTACCAACCTCCTCACCAAAGTGTCTACTGACACAACAAGAGGAAACCAAGTTGTGGTACAGAAGACTGGGTCACACTCATATCAGACTCATTTAAAAACTGAGTCAAAATGGCTTAGTTAGAGGTTTACCCAAATTAAAAAACTTAGAAAATTCAATTTGTAATGCTTGTTAACAAGGTAAACAAACTAAGGTAACCCACAAACCAACAAACTTAAATCGAACTAACTCAATACTTGAGCTCCTGCATTTAGACCTATTTGATTCACACGGAGCCAAATCACTAAGCAGAAACCAATACTGCTTGGTAATAATTGATGATTACTCAAGATTTACTTGGGTAACATTTCTAAAATCCAAAGATGAAACTTTTAAAATCTTTAATATTTTTTTGTAAATTAATAGAAAATGGAAAAGATACCAAAATTAAAAGAACGAGAAGTAATCATGGAGGGAAATTTGAAAATCATAAATTTACTAAATTTTATAAAATTAATGGATATAATCATGAGTTTTTATGCCCTAGAACTCCCCAACAAAATGGACTACTAGAACGGAAAAAAAGAACATTACAAGAAGTTGCTAGAACCGTGTTAAATGAATATAACCTAAGCAATCAATTTTGGGCTGAAGCAATAAACATAACATGTTATGTTCAAAATAGAATATTAATTAATAAATTGTACAATAAAACCCCTTATGAAATATATTATAACAAAATATCCAATCTAAATTATCTAAACGTGTTTGGATGTAAAGTATACATATTAAACACTAAGAACTATTTAGGTAAGTTTACATCAAAATCTACAATTGACATATTTTTAGGATACTCCACAACTAGTAGAGCCTATAGAGTCTATAACAAAAATACCCAAAAAATTGAACAAACAACCAACATAATTTTTGATGAAGAAAATGACTCACCAAATTTAATCAATAAAAGTAATCATCAAAATATATGAAAAATAGATGATGAAGAAGATAATCAATTTAGACTTAAATTTAGTATCAGAAGAACCAAGTGTTGACCCTAACACAAGACCATCTAGGATAAGATCTAACCACCCAACTAACCAAATTTTGGGTAACCCAACCCTAGGAGTACGAACTAGATCATCATATAGAAACCTAAGCCAAATAGCCATTATTTCTAAAATTGAACCCAAAACTATAAAAGAAGCCCTACCTAACCCAGACTAGATAATTACAATGCAAGAAGAACTAGCTCAATTTGCAAGAAACCAAGTTTGGGAACTTGTACCTAAACCCACAATTAAATCTATAATTGAAACTAAGTGGGTATTCAGAAATTAACTAGATGATAAAGGGGAAATAGTAAGAAATAAGGCTAGACTAATAGCTAAGGGGTTCATCCAAATAGAAGGATCAGATTATGATGAAACCTTATGCATCTGCAGCTAGACTTGAATCCATAAGGATGTTGCTAACCTATGCAACACATAAAGGATTTAAGTTATACCAAATGGATGTAAAATCCACATTCCTAAATGGATTCATCAAAGAAGAAGTTTATGTAACTCAACCCCCAGGATTTGAAGACTTAAACCACCCAAACCATGTCTTTAGGTTAAAGAAAGCCTGATATGGACTAAAACAAGCACCAAGGGCTTGGTGTGAACGTCTATCATCATACTTAATATCTAAGAGATTTAACCAAGACCAAATAGACCAAACTCTATTGTTAAAACCTTATAAAAAGATATTTTTGTAGCTCAAATTTATGTAGATGACATAATTTTTTTCTCAACCGATACTAAATTTTTAAAAGAATTTACTAAAGTAATGGAAAATGAATTTGAAATGAGTTTAGTAGGAGAACTTAATTTTTTTCTTAGGCTTACAAATAAAACCAACAAAAGAAGGAATCTATATCTTTCAAACCAAATATGTGAAGGAGTTAATTAAAAAATTTAGAATGGAAAATTATAAAAATATAAATACCCAAATGACAACTAATACTAAAATTGACTCTAACGTAGAAGGAAAACCAGTGGACTTAAAATACTATAGAAGTGCAATAGAAAGTCTACTATGTTGGGGTTGTAAGGTTGCAAACATAGTCCCACATTAAAAACACATGGGAAAGATCATGGGTTTATAAGAGAAAAGATATCTCTATTAGAATGAGGCCTTTTGGGTAGAGCCCAAGAGCAAAACCATGAGGGCTTAGGCCCAAAGTGGACAATATCATACCATTATGGAGATATCTAAATTCTTTTCGATCCTACAATTGGTCTCAGAGCTCGGACTACCAGAAGGTTTAACCACTGACTGCGCACAAAAGCTATGGTCTGATTGAGCCATGTGGGTACAATATTGACCTCGAATAAAGAAAGTGGAGGTTCCTATATTCGGATCAAGAGGACCAGACACCAAGCAGGAAGTCCTAGTTGCGGCTAGGCAAGGAAGTCTTAGTAGGTCGGGTGGACCGAGGGGCAGGAAGACCTGGTGGGTCAAGAATCGGACGTGCGAAGCCTATGGTTCTTTGTTTGAGGGGGGATTGTTGGGGTTGCAAACATAGTCCCACATTGAAAACACATGGGAAAGATTATGAGTTTATAAGAGAAAAGATATCTCCATTGGAATGAGGCCTTTCTCAAGAGCAAAACCATGAGGGCTTAGGCCCAAAGCGGACAATATCATACCATTGTGGATATATTTTGTAACGACCCGCCTTCTACTGACTAGGCTGTGAGGCCGATCGCTACATTATGCTATGCTAAATTACTATTGCGAAAATCTGGATTGATTAAAATTTTACTAAACTGATTACTGTAAAATCTGAACTTAATATTCTAGGTGTACCTAGGAGTTCTACACATGCTAGGGAAGATAATCTATGCCTCTCGGATGTCCTGCTAGCTGTAACCATGCATTTCAATCGATCCATGAATCGATTGGGCTGTCGGATCGATCCAGTGATCGATCCAGCTTGATACCGGCACGGAGAAAAACTCTGGATCGGTCGGCTGACCGATCCAGAGTACACTAACGGTCGGTGAGATCGATTCAGCCACCGTGAGCTTCTGTACTTCTGTTCGCATCTAGATCGGTCGGCTGACCGATCCATAACAGACGCTAACTCTCTGTTCGTGCCTGGATCGGTCAACTGACCGATCCAGTGGCACAACCCAATTCTGATCGATCTGTAGATCGATCTGGGTTTCTGATTTCGAACCAGAACCCCTGATTTCAGCACTTTTCGTGCCTCAATCTCATTACAGGTTCTAGAATGATTAAGAAACACTCTAACAATAACAACTAACATTCTAACATTATAGAAACAGTGTTCTAGGCATAATAAAGTGCATGGTTAACTAATTCGTAGCAATTATCATACTAAGGTGCAAATGATAAAATACTGAAAGCTTTTAATGTTTAAACAACTTGCTAGAGTTTCCTAAGATCTTCTTTCCAAGTTCCTGCCCACACACATCTCCGTAGCATTGTCCTCCAGCCTCCGCTAGTCCATCTTTCCTTTACCTTTATCTGCAGTATAAGGAAAAGAAAGTATCTATAAGCTTTCGCTTAGTAAGAAACCATCTACCTCACTAAAACATGCATTCGATGCAATATGCTTTTAAAACATGCTGTTTGAAAGTGCACTGATTAGACTGAAACATGACATGTTATCATACATAGAAATCAAAGCTAGTCATGGCATACTATCGTCTAAACATGTGTAATAAAAGCTGAACATGAACACCAAAGCATGGCATACAAAGCTAACCATAACTATCATGTGTAACAATAAAGAAAACGGAGCTGAACATGAATTAAGCTAGTCTGGAACTGAATTCAAACTCAACTATCATAACTGATCTTTGTGAGTTTTGAAAAACTATAATATAATAGATTAAAATACATAATCATACTGCTAATGGGCCCGGCAACTGTACATGCTATGCGCACATCCTCAACTAAACCCGGGGTTGCAAATCCCGAATTTAGCAAGGTTTACTAGGTTATCTAAACCTAGGGACCGGCTATGGGAGCCCAGCCCAATGGATATCTAATCCTGTACAGTGCCACTACTGAAAATAAAATACTGAATCATAGCTAATTAATTTACCTTGCTTCTACTAGGTTATCTGAACCTAGAGGCGATTGTGGGTGCCCACCCATTGGACCGTAGTCCCATATATACTGTGGCAAGGCTAACTAAACTATTTAAATGCTTCTATTGCATTTACTAAGCTATTAAAATGCCTAAGTTGTATTTTTCTGTGCTAAATAATTTAATCGAACACTTAGCATGCACTAATTCGCATCCTTGTGCCGAAAGTCTACATATTACTAAACTAAAACATGGAATTCACACGGAAGCTACTTATACTGCAGGTGAGGGGTTTCTTACCTCCTGTTCGTAATTTCTTACGATTATAATCGCTAGGTTTCACGGAGGAGAGATCTCTTCAACGATCTTCTCGCGTCTATGCGTTCCTCTCGCGGAGGGGAGTGTCCTCGTGCCTTTGATGTTGCCGAGAGGTGCTCCTAGGGCCCTTGGCTTGGTGCGCCGAGAGAAGGAGGAGGAAAGGAGAGGGGCGGCGTGAGGCTAGGGTAAGGAGAAGAGAATCACGATTAAAAAAAAAATAAAACCCTCACTTAATAATTTCTTATTTATATTAAGTGGTAATTCCGGCCCAACTTGAATATAAATTTAATTGTTTCCCTTTCCTTTCAGCACGGCCCTGCTGGGTTTACTTGGTTACTAGAGTCCGCTATAAGTCGTAGGACCCAATAGGTCTCGGGTTCAATTCCCGCGTAGGCTATTTTCGTTTTCTATTTATTTTTGCTACTTCCGCTACTCTAAAAATTCTGTAAAAATATCCTAAAATTCCAGAAAAATCATAGAATATTTCTAAAATAGTTTTGAGAATTTTTGGGCGTTACAATCCCCCATACCTTATTAAAAGTTCGTCCTCGAACTTAGAATAATTCTGGGTACTTCTGTCTCATGCTGGTTTCTGTCTCCCATGTTGCCTCTTCTGCTGTGTGACTGTGCCAAATGACTTTGACTAATGGTACTTCCTTGTTCCGCAATTTCTTAACTGCTCGGTCTATTATCTGAATAGGCCGACTGTCATAGCTGAGGTCTTCGCGGATCTGTACCAACTGGGGCTCAATCACCTGGGTGGCATCTGGGGTGTGCTTCTTCAGCATAGAGACATGAAATACATTCTGGACAGCTGACATTTCCTGAGGTAGCTCTAGCTCATATGCTACCTTGCCCACTCTTCTGCTGATAAGGTATGGTCCCACATATCTGGGACTTAGTTTGCCCTTCTTCCTAAAACGCATTACTCCCTTCATGGGAGCTACTCTGAGGAACACTGAATCCCCAACTGAAAACTCTAAGGGTCTGCGCCGTGTATCAGCATAGCTTTTCTGGCGGCTCTGAGCTGTCTCTATCCTCTGGCGGATCTGCTGTATAGCTGCTGTGGTATCTGCCACTAGATCTGTCTGAAGTTCTAGCTCTTTCTGTTCACCACTCTCATACCAGCAGATTGGAGATCAACACCTCCGCCCATAGAGAGCCTCATAAGGTGCCATACCGATAGTGGCCTGATAGCTGTTGTTGTATGCAAATTCTGCTAAACTCAGATATTTGCACCAACTTCCTTTGAAATCTAGGGCACATGCTCGGAGCATATCTTCGAGTACCTGATTTACTCGCTCCGTCTGTCCATCTGTCTGAGGATGGAAGGTTGTGCTAAATTTTAACTTCGTGCCCAAAGCTGACTGTAGACACTCCCAGAAGTGTGATGTGAATCTACTGTCCCTGTCTGAAATAATGGTTCGTGGGACTCCATGTAATCTAACGATCTCCTTGAGATACAACTGAGCTAGCTGTTCCATGGAGTAGGATATCCTGATAGCTAAGAAGTGGGCTGATTTAGTCAATCTGTCGACTATTACCCAGATGGTATCAAAACCATTCGTGGTTCTGGGTAATCCCACTATAAAATCCATAGAAATGTCTTCCCACTTCCATTCGGTATCCGTATGGGCAAAACTCCCTAGTCTCGATGTTCCGCTTAACCCTCCGACGGTTAGGCGGTCTTGATATCGAGCGATGTCTCTTCATCCTGTGCCACCAAAAACGTTTCTTCATGTCCTGGTACATTTTGGTGGAGCCAGGATGCATCGCATAGGGAGTCTTGTGAGCCTCGTCTAGGATTTTCCTCTGTAGTTCCTCCTGATCCGGAACACATAGCCTGTCACCAAAATGCAACACCCCGCTATCTGATATTCTGAACTCTCCACCTTCTGATTCTGCTAAACCTTGCTTGATTCTCTGAATTTCAGGATCCTGTTCCCGAGCTGTCTGGATGTCACCGAGCAAGGTAGGCTCTAATGTTATAGTAGAGAGCTGTCCGACTATGAGCTCGAGACCGAAATCTGAGATCTCCTTCTGTAGGGGTAGTGACATGGCTGCTAGAGATAATAGGGTAGCGCTGGACTTCCTGCTGAGGGCGTCTGCTACCCTATTCGCTTTTCCTGGGTGGTAGAGGATATCTATGTTGTAGTCTTTGACCAGTTCTAGCTATCTGCGCTGTCGCATATTCAGATCCTTCTGAGTGAAGAAGTACTTCAGACTCTGATGATCTGTAGCTCCATACAAGTAATGTCTCCAAATCTTGAGAGCGAACACCACTGCTGCAAGCTCAAGGTCATGAGTAGGATAGTTCTTCTCATAATCCTTAAGTTGTCTGGAGGCATAGGCGATCACCTTGCCATCTTGCATCAGCACTGCTCCTAGTCCCAACTTCGAGGCATCACTATATATGTCAAAGCTATCTGCGTTCTCTGGTAGAGTCAGAATAGGTGCACTGGTCAATCTCCTTTTCAGCTCGCTGAAACTGTTCTCACAGTCCTCTGTCCACTGAAATTTTCTGTTCTTTCTGGTAAGAGCTGTCAGTGGGGAGGCTATCCTGGAGAAGTCCTCTACGAATTTCCTGTAGTAACCTGCTAATCCCAGAAAACTTCTGATCTCATTGACGTTCTTGGGTCTTTTCCAGTTGCTCACAGCTTCTATCTTACTGGGGTCTACCATGATACCATCCTTTGAGATGATGTGACCCAGGAAGGACACCTGATCTAGCCAAAATTCACATTTGGTGAACTTGGCGTACAGCTGATTCTGCTGAAGGGTCTATAATACTATTTTCAGGTGCTCTGCGTGTTCTTCCTGAGTTCTGGAATAGATAAGGATGTCATCGATGAACACGATAACGAACCTATCTAAATATTCTCTGAATACCCTGTTCATAAGGTCCATGAAAGTAGCTGGAGCATTTGTCACGCCAAAGGACATGACTATAAACTCGTAATGTCCGTATCTTGTCCTGAATGCTGTCTTGGGTATGTCCCCTTCTTTAACCTTCACCTGATGATAACCTGATCTGAGGTCTATTTTAGAGAACACTGCTGCTCCCTTTAGCTGATCAAACAGGTCATCTATTCTGGGAAGAGGATACCTGTTCTTGATTGTGACTTGGTTCAGTGCCCGGTAGTCTATACACAGGCGCATGCTCCCGTCTTTCTTCTTCACGAACAATACAGGTGCTCCCCATGGTGAGTGACTAGGACGGATGAAGCCCTTGTCAAGCAGCTCCTGTAGTTGCTCATGAAGTTCATTCAGTTCTGCTGGAGCCATGCGGTAAGGTGCTTTGGAGATAGGATTTGTACCGGGAATGAGCTCTATCTCAAATTTGATCTCCCTGTCTGGTGCTAGGCCTGGTAACTCTTCAGGGAAGACTGCTGGGTAGTCACATACGACTCGGACCCCTGCTAGCTGTTGGTCCTTGTCCTGACTGGTGCTGACTACGTGTGCTAAGAACCCCGTACATCCTGAATCCATCAACCTCTGTGCCTTCATAGCTGAGAGAAATTTCTTGGCCTTTCTCCTGGGTTCTCCAATGAACTCGAACTGTGCTTCTGCTTCGGGTTAGAATGTGACTTTCTCCTTACGGCACTCGATGGAGGCACCGTATTTGATCAAGAAGTCCATCCCGAAGATGACGTCGTAGTCGGTCATATTAATCACTATCAGATCGCAAAAGAGCTCTCTGTCTGCTATAGTGACCGGCACTGCTCTGAGCCATGATTTCTCCTGAGGGTAACGTCGTAAGGAACTGGCTACTGAGTACCTCTGGAGGTACTGCTAACTTCTCAGCAAATGCCCTGGATATGTATGAATGGGTTACCCCAGTATCGAATAAGACAGTTGTACTTTGCTGTAAAATACTAATCTGACCTGTAACAACTGTCGAGGCATTTGCTGCATCCTCTCTGGTGAGTGAGTAGATCCTCGCATTGGTCGTAGTTGGAGGGGCTTCTAATATGCCCTGGCTGATATGTGGACCATCTAAAGCGGCCTGCATCTGATGTAACTGAGCTGGCTGGCCTCCATACTGAATCGACTGTGGCTAAGGAAGACTGGTCTTGTTTGGACACTGCTTGGCCATATGCCCTTCCTGTCCGCATTCAAAGCATCCTCGTGTGCCCTTACGACAAACTCCAGGATGGAATTTGGATAACTGGGCTGCTTGCTGGCTGGTCCTCCTTTTGGGTAACTCCCTGGTTTGCGCTTGTTGCTGGAGTTCCCTTTCCAGTTAGAGCCATGGGAGCTGTGGCCCTGCTGTTTCTGAGTGCCTGAGCCTCCTTGACCTTTAGCTTCTGAGAGGACTTGCTTGCTTGATGCTATTCTGGTAATGCTCAGTGATTAGAGCACTGCTCACTAGCTCTTCTGTGGTTTGTGGCCTATGAACGCCACCAGCCACATTCATTGCTATTTCCGGCCTCAGCATCTTGAGCATCAACCGGATTCGTTCCCTTTCTGTGCTGACTAGTTCAGGGCATAGACGAGCCAATCTATTGAATTTCTTCACGGCTTCCTCAACTGATAGGTTGCCCTGACGAAACTCAGTGAACTCGTCGTAGTGACGGTTGGTGACCCGCACGTGAAAGAACTCCTCAAAGAATTCCTTCTCGAAGTCAGCCCATGTCATCTGGTTCACTGGGCGCTTCGCTCTGATTCTCTCCCACCACATACGTGCATCTCCTGTCAGACAGAAGGAGGCGCACTTCACCTTCTCATGTTCTGGCCAGTCCAGAAGCTCCATCGTACTTTCCAGTGTTTTGAACCATGCTTGAGCATCCCATGGTTCATTGCTGCCTGAGAAATTCTCTGGCTTGACTCTCTGCCACTGGATCAGATAGGCTTCTCTCTGCGTTCCTACTGCTGGGGCTACTGGTGCCGTAGGCTGGACTGGTGGAACCTCTAAGACCACTGGTGTCACGAAGTTAGGCTCCGGGGTGACAGTGGGAGTGTTCTGCTGACTAGCCTTTAAGGTGGCTATTTCCTGTTGCTATTCAGCTAGCTGCTGTTGTAACTGAGCCACTAGTGCTGTAAGGTCTGGGGGAGGCACCGAACTGCCTGCCTCATGCTGGGGCTCAGTGGCTGGTGCCCTTCTAGCTGGGCATCCCCGTGCCATTTCTAAAGACATGCAGGATATACATGACTAACATAAGCATAATAGAGAAACTATTGTTATCATGTTAACTACTATCATAAACAAGCATGCTTTAGTTATCTATAACAGAAAAGTAATAAACATACAAAGTGAGAGGTATTCTTACTTGGAAGCTGCAGGTACAATGCTGATGTGTGTGTAGGAAGTATGGAAACTGCTCTGATACCACTCTGTAACAACCCGCCTTCTACTGACTAGGCTGTGAGGCCGATCGCTACATTATGCTGTGCTAAATTACTATTGCGGAAATTTGGATTGATTAAAATTTTACTAAACTGATTACTGTAAAATCTGAACTTAATATTCTAGGTGTACCTAGGAGTTCTACACATGCTAGGGAAGATAATCTATGCCTCTCGGATGTCCTGCTAGCTGTAACCAACCATTTCAATTGATCCATGAATCGACTGGGCTGTCGGATCGATCCAGTGATCGATCCAGCTTGATACCGGCATGGAGAAAAACTCTGGATCGGTCGGCTGACCGATCCACAAGCCATCTCGCTTCTGTATGCGGCTGGATCGGTCTACCGACCGATCCAGGAGTACACTGATCGGTCGGTAGACCGATCCAGTGTCTCACTGATCGGTCGGCTGACCGATCAGTGAGCTTTGTACTTCTCTATTCGCATCTGGATTGGTCAGCTGACCGATCCATAAACTCTCTGTTCTCGACTGGATCGGTCAGCTGACCGATCCAGTGGCACAACCCAATTCTGATCGATCTGTAGATCGATCTGGGTTTCTGATTTCGAACCAGAACCCCTGATTTCAGCACTTTTTCGTGCCTCAATCTCATTACAGGTTCTAAAATGATTAAGAAACACTCTAACAATAACAACTAACATTCTAACATTATAGAAACAGTGTTCTAGGCATAATAAAGTGCATGGTTAACTAATTCGTAGCAATTATCATACTAAGGTGCAAATGATAAAATACTGAAAGGTTTTAATGTTTAAACAACTTGCTAGAGTTTCCTAAGATCTTCTTTCCAAGTTCCTGCCCACACACATCTCCGTAGCATTGTCCTCCAGCCTCCGCTAGTCCATCTTTCCTTTACCTTTATCTGCAGTATAAGGAAAAGAAAGTATCTATAAGCTTTCGCTTAGTAAGAAACCATCTACCTCACTAAAACATGCATTCGATGCAATATTCTTTTAAAACATGATGTTTGAAAGTGCACTGATTAGACTGAAACATGGCATGTTATCATACATAGAAATCAAAGCTAGTCATGGCATACTATCGTCTAAACATGTGTAATAAAAGATGAACATGAACACCAAAGCATGGCATACAAAGCTAACCATAACTATCATGTGTAACAATAAAGAAAACGGAGCTGAACATGAATTAAGCTAGTCTGGAACTGAATTCAAACTCAACTATCATAACTGATCTTTGTGAGTTTTGAAAAACTATAATATAATAGATTAAAATACATAATCATACTGCTAATGGGCCCGGCAACTGTACATGCTATGCGCGCATCCTCAACTAAACCGGGGGTTACAAATCCCGAATTTAGCAAGGTTTACTAGGTTATCTAAACCTAGGGACCGACTATGGGAGCCCAGCTCAATGGATATCTAATCCTGTACAGTGCCACTACTGAAAATAAAATACTGAATCATAGCTAATTAATTTACCTTGCTTCTACTAGGTTATCTGAACCTAGAGGCGATTGTGGGTGCCCACCCATTGGACCGTAGTCCCATATATGCTGTGGCAAGGCTAACTAAACTATTTAAATGCTTCTATTGCATTTACTGAGCTATTAAAATGCCTAAGTTGCATTTTTCTGTGCTAAATAATTTAATCGAACACTTAGCATGCACTAATTCGCATCCTTGTGCCGAAAGTCTACATATTACTAAACTAAAACATGGAATTCACACGGAAGCTACTTATACTGCAGGTGAGGGGTTTCTTACCTCCTGTTCGTAATTTCTTACGATTATAATCGCTAGGTTTCACGGAGGAGAGATCTCTTCAAAGATCTTCTCGCGTCTATGCGTTCCTCTCGCGGAGGGGAGCGTCCTCGTGCCTTTGATGTTGCCGGGAGGTGCTCCTAGGGCCCTTGGCTTGGTGCGCCGAGAGAAGGAGGAGGAAAGGAGAGGGGCGGCGTGAGGCTAGGGTAAGGAGAAGAGAATCACGATTAAAAAAAAAATAAAACCCTCACTTAATAATTTCTTATTTATATTAAGTGGTAATTCTGGCCCAACTTGAATATAAATTTAATTGTTTCCCTTTCCTTTCAGCACGGCCCTGCTGGGTTCACTTGGTTACTAGAGTCCGCTATAAGTCGTAGGACCCAATAGGTCTCGGGTTCAATTCCCGCGTAGGCTATTTTCATTTTCTATTTATTTTTGCTACTTCCGCTACTCTAAAAATTCTGTAAAAATATCCTAAAATTCCAGAAAAATCATAGAATATTTTTAAAATAGTTTTGATAATTTCGGGCGTTACATATTTAACTTCTTTTCGATCCTAAATACTATACCCAACTGCAAGTCGACCTGATATTTTATTTGCAATAGGTATATGTACTAGATACCAATCATGTGCAAAAGAATCACATTTAACCAATGTAAAAAGAATACTTAGGTACATTAAAGGGACCCTAAATGTAGGGCTTTGGTACCCTAGGACTAGCACATTCAACTTAGTTGGTACTTTGATTCGGACTATGCTAGATGTAAATTAGATAGAAAAAGTACAAGTGGAAGCTACAAATTTCTAGGACAATGCCTAGTAAGCTGGTCCAGTAGAAAGCAATACTGTGTTGCTTTATCTACTACTGAAGCAGAATACATAGCCATGGGAGAATGTGCATCTCAATTATTATGGATGATGCATACCTTAAAAGATTATCAACTAGAATATAAAAATACAAAAATTTCAATTGATAACATAATCTCTATCAACTTAACTAAAAATCTAATCCACCACTCAAGGACTAAACACATAGAAATAAAACATCACTTTGTAAGAGATCATGTAGCTAAGAGTGACATTGTACTTGACTATGTTGAGTCTAAGTCAAACCTAGCTGATATTTTCATAAAACTCTTACCTGAACTTGAATTCAGTGCACTTAGAAGACAATTAGGTATGTGCTTAGTAGAATAGATTTTAAAATTATTCCTTTATATTATTGCTCTTTCAAAAGTTATGTTTTTTTTAGCCTAGTATCTACCCCCTAGAAAGCATGTACCCCTATATTTCAGCTAGAGAATCTCACAAGCACACTAGGAATACCTTGCTTGTGTATGATAAACACTTAGAATGGTATGAGATGCATAGAGTACTGTCTAGACTTCAGAATGTTTATGTCTGTGCATCAACATAAGTCCGAGCAATAAATACCAAGTTAAAGTGATCAAGTTAAGTTATCCATTTTAGTAAAACTACTTGGAACACTTACTTAACTTGACTAACCAAGTGAAAGCTACTACCTCATGGTAACAACTAGTAGCTAAAAGTTAGCCATTTGTTTAAGAAAAAGTATATGTTTTTTTTTTACTTTACCCTCTCATGCTTGGACTCTAGAACCCTAAATTCAAAACACCTTTTTGCATTAATTAAGGGAGAGTGAAAGGAAGCTAAAGCATTTTTTTTTAAGTTAGAGTATTCTTTTTCAAAATTTCAAAGTAAAATTTGTCACTATGTTTGTTTTAATTATCAAAAAAAAACTTTTTAAGCTAACTATGTTTTTTTTTTTAAAAAAACTTTTAAAATCTATGCTTTTATCCAAAAACCATTTAAAAGCTAAGTACTTAACTATGCTTTTTATCCAAAAATCGTTTAACTATGCTTTTTATCTATTTTTTTTAAAGCAAAGATTTTATAAAAATCTTTTTAAAGCTAAGTTTTTATAAAAAAATTTTAAAGCTAAGTTTTTATAAAAATAATTTTAAAGCTAAGTTTATTTAGAAATTTTTAAGAACTTAACTAAAGACTTATCAAATTTTCTCAAAATTATTGTTAACTCTCTCAAAATAGTTTTTGATATATGTCAAAGGGGGAGAGAAGCTAGAAATATTCTAAAGTTATGAAGAAAAGAAAAGTTAAGTGATTAAGGGGGAGTAAATTAATTTTTAAATGAAAATCAAATCAATTACTTCTTTATAAATGAATCTTTTAACTTGTTCCAAATGATGCATTTAGATATTATTGCATTTCTTTTCTTTATTGCCATATATTTTACTTAACTTTGAATTGTGTTGCCATAATAAAAAAGGGGGAGATTGTTGTTGTAGAATTACCAGACGATCGAACCTATATTTTGATAATGACAAAGGATTTAAAGTTATTATCTTGTGATCTAACAAGTGTTGAACCAAGTGTGTACGAAAGTCCTAAATGTACTTAGATAAAAGTCCTAGTGGATTCTAGGGAGGTGAAAATTTCTAGGAGGAGGTAGTCCTAGGTGGAAAGTGTTGGCGAGTCGTGCACTAAGGGTGAAACCCTAGAGTCAGGGACTCTAGGTGAAAATCATGGCAGTAACGGACCAGGTGAAAGACCGGGTCGAGAATCGGATATCCAGTGGGAAAGTCCTAAAGTCTCGGGCGCTGAGCAAAAGTCCAGTCAGTCTGGAGGACTGGTCTGGCAAAAGATAATTTCTCCTGAGAGGAGTAGGTGAGGATGCATTCCTCGTTGAGGGAACAGTAGGCATTGGTTTGACCTAGGGTTTCCGAGAAATCCAAAAGTCAGAACTAGATAGTTTGAAGATTTTCAATCACTTATATTATTCATATTTTATTGTGCTAACTTTATTTTGTATGGTATACTTTGTTTGTGGACTAATATACCTTGCAGGAAGGGAGTTGCACAAGGAAAAGCTTGGATGAACAATGTCCGAGGTGCCTCCGGGGCTGTTGGAGGCGCCTTGGGTGCCTTAGTTGAAGTCCCCACGTAGCAAGGCGTGAAGGCACCTTGGATGAAGGATGGAAGGTGCCTTCCATAGATCTTGAAGCCGCCTTCGGATGGATAAATAGCGCAGGCCATGGAAGCTATTGTCTCCAATGCGGAAGGGATAAGAATCCTTGCTAGAGGCGCCTTCTATGGAGGTTGAAGGTGCCTTCAGCAGGCTATATAAGGCAATCTCAACCAGATGCACAACAACAATATTATGAATGACTTCTCCTCTTGCGTGCTGGTCAAAAAACATCTCCTCAACACCCAAACGTTGCTCTAACGACCTAGAACGAGAATATTCAGATTTTGTGTTGTCAGTATACTTTGTATTTTCATTACTTGCACTTATACACTTGTAAAGGATTTTCGGATCTATAGTGATTTCCCAATGAAAGTGTTTGATGAGCGCAGGCCTTGGGGTAAGAGTCGCCATAGGCTCGGAATCAAGTAAAAGAAAAGTGTTAGCGGTTGTTTTGCTTCCACTTTATTTCTTATTTTCGCTGCGTTACTCTGTGCTTTTTGAAACGTGTGAAAAAGTCACGAGCTCTATTCACCCCTTCCCTCTAGCACATCTCGATCCTACAGTCGATCGATTGAGAAGGTTTAAAGTCTCTGGCCCCCCTTAAGGGAGCCTGTCAAGTCACCTCTTAAGGTCGCCAATCGACTAATAAGGTTTAAAGTCTCTAGTTCCCCTTAGGGAGCATGTCCAGTCACCCCTTAAGGTCGTCGATCGATTGAGAAGGTTTAAAGTCTTCGATCTCCTCTTAAGAGAGCCTATCTGGTCATCCTTTAAGGTTGCTACTAGACTAAGAAGGTTTAAGTCTTCAGTTCCCCTTAAGGGAGCTTGTCCGATCACCCCTTAAGGTCGCCTATCTGGTCATCCTTTAAGGTTGCTACTAGACTAAGAAGGTTTAAGTCTCTGCTTCCCCTTAAGGGAGCCTGTTCGGTCACCTCTTAAGGTCGTCGATTGACTGAGAAGGTTTAAAGTCTCTGGTTCCCCTTAAGAGAGCCTGTCTGGTTACCCCTTAAGGTTGCCAATCGACTAAGAAGGTTTAAAGTCTTCGGTCGCCCCTTAAGAGAGTCTGTCTAGTCATCCCTTAAGGTCACTGATCGATTGAGAAGGTTTAAAATCTCCAGTTTCCCTTAAGGGAGCATGCCCGGTCACCCCTTAAGGTTGCCGATCAACTAAATGGAGGATTAAAGTCTCTGGTTCCCCTTAAGGGAGTCTGCCCGACCATCCTTTAAGGTCCCCGATCGACTGTTGAAGGAAAACCAATCTATTTGTTTGGAAAATGTGTATATTTTTTTAGATAGTATTGCCTGCACTTTCCATTAATTACACTAGAAAGTTAAACACAATGTATGAATGAGTCACAAGCGTACTTGTTAGGTTCGATAAGGTTGTAAATGGTTATCACTCCCAGGCTGCTCGAGGTTTCTTCCATCCGCATCGAGGTTTCTTCCATCTGCATCTTGAAGATAATAAGAGCCCAAAGCGAGTTTTTGTATCACCCTGTAAGGTCCTCCCCATTGCGATTCCAGTTTGTTAACATCCCCGACTGGTTTGATGCACTTCCAAACTAAATCACCTACTTGAAAAAAATCTGGGAACGACCCTTTTGTTATAATTTTGCCTTATTCTATGGCGGTATGATATAAGCCGAGTCGCTTCCTTGTCCCACACTTCTTCTATCAGATTGAGCTCCATAGGGCGTCGTTCTTCATTATCTTCATCATACAAATGCCTTCCATCGGATTCAACTCCAACTTCAATTGGGACCACTCCCTCACCACCATATACTAAATAAAAAGGAGTTATCCCCATTGATTCTGGGGAGGGGGGGGTCGTATGATATGCCTATAATTCACTAGATAACTCATCTATCCAACTACCACTAACATGATCTAATTTAGTTTTGAGCCCTCTAATAATCTCTCTATTAGTTACTTCAGCTTGACCATTGTTCTGTGGATATGCCATAGAGGTGAAAGCTTGTGTAATACCATATTCCAAGCACCACTCCTTAATTCTCCTATCTTGAAATTGCCTCCCATTATTATAAACTAATTTGTGTGGAATACCAAATCTACAGATAATATATTGTCATAGGAACTTGATGACTGCCTATTCAATAATTCTAGCCAATGGCTTAGTCTCCACCCATTTTGAAAAATAATCCACAACCACTAATAAAAACTTCCTTTGAGCAAGTGCAATAGGAAATGATCTCACTATATCCATCCCCATTGATTAAAGGGACAAGATACAATGGAAGTCTTCAACAATTCAGTGGGGTGATGAGGAATATTTTGGTGCTTTTGACAAGACAAACATGTTCTTACAAGCTGAGCAGCATCCACTTGCAAAGTAGGCCAAAAATATCCAATAATATTTTTCTGGAAAGAGATCATCCCCCCACATGACTACCATAAGAACTTTGATGCACTTCATGTAGAATATACTGCACATCATCTGGTCTGATTCACTTAAGTAGGGGACTAGAAAAAATCCTTTTATATAATTGATCACCCACCATGGTATATCAACTAGCTCTCTTCTTAAATACACATGCTTATTCTCTGTCAACTGGCAAGTTACCTTGCTGTAAGAATATAATGATTGATGCCCTCCAATCACCTTGTATTTCCACATCAACTTGTTGTTCAATACAAGACACCAACACTGTTTGTTCCACAGGTCTGTCTAAGTTCCAGGGTATTTTCGAGCAATCTTCTGTATGCTCACTTCTTGGAATCCAACCTTCAACTTATCGATAGCTTCTGTATATAATTTGAGTCGCTCACTACTGATCTCAAAATTTCTTGTTAATTGTTATGCTGCTAATTGAGAATTAGAATACATCAAAATCTAAGTGGCCCCTACGTGCCTTACAACTTGCAGTCCTGCTATTAACACCTCATATTCTGCTTCATTATTAGCAGCTCTGCAATTTAGTCGAACGGATAGTTGCATTCAATCTTCCCTTGGTGATATAAGAAGAATTCCTATTCCACTGCCTTGCCAAGTGGAAGACCCATCAACATATATTTTCTAAGTTTCCTCTTCCTCCGGACCTTGTACTTCTGTTATAAAATCGACAAGGGCTGGGGTTTTGATTGCTGCTCGGGGTTGATACTGTATAACATATTCACTAAGTTCAATTGTCCATTTCAACAGTCGCTCGGACACCTCCGGGTTAATGAGTACTCAATCCAAAGTACAATTAGTTAGTACTATGATTGGATGTGATGAGAAATAAGGGCGTAATCTCCGAGCTGCCAGAATCAATCCGTAAGCCAATTTCTCGAGTGCAGTGTAGCAGAACTCGGCTCCCTTTAATAAGTGACTTAAGAAATACACAGGTTGCTATTTTTTCCCCTCTTACCTCACCAAAACCCAGCCAACAGCATGCTCATTAGCTGATAGATACTCCCACAAATTTCCCCCCATTATTAGTTTAGCTAATACAGGAAGAGTATATAAATAATTTTTTTTAACTCTTCAAACGCTTTATCACAATCTTCATCCCATTGAAATTTGATAGCTCGGCGGAGTATCTTGAAGAAAAGGAGACTTCGGTTGGCCGATCAAGAGATAAAGCGCGATAGAACGGTAATCTGGCCGGTTAACCTCTGTGCTTCCTTCGTATTGCACAGTGGAGCCATATCTTGGAGTGCTCGCACTTTTCTGGGATTGTCTTCTATTCCCTGTTCGATCACTATGTATCCTAAAAATTTTCCACTTTTAGCTCTAAATAAACACTTACAAGGGTTGAGCTTAAGTCCATATTGCCTCAGAGTTCCATAAATTTCTTCTATGTCTACATATAAATCCGAGGCTCACAGAGCTTTGATAAGTATATCATCCACATAAACTTTCATATTTCTCTCGATCTGCTTTTGAAAGACTTTATTCATGAGCCTTTGATAAGTAGTCCTACATTTTTTAGTCTGAAAGGCATGACATTATAATAATAAGTACCTTTGGTAATTATAAAATTAACCTTTTCTTGATCTTCCTTAGCAAGCGGGACTTGATGATATCCCTGATAAGCATCCAACATACAAATAAACTCACATCCAGCAGTAGAATTCACCACTTAGTTAATGCGAGGTAAGGAATAATAATCCTTTGGGAAAGCTTTATTGAGATCCCGAAAATCTATGCACACCCATCATTTGTTTCAAGGCTTGGAAACCAGGGCCACATTGGCCAACCAGCTAGGGAATTGCACATCTCGGATATAATTGGCCTCCAACAACTTATCCACCTCCTCTTTGATGATTTTTTTCTGATCAGCTCCAAAATCCCGCTTCTTTTGCTTGACCGACCGAGCATTAGGATATACATGAAGTGTGTGCTCTATAACTATAGGGGACACTCCCGTCACTTCCTTGGGCGTCACTATTGCATATTAAACATTGTATCAGCCTGGCTTTGAGTTCTAGTTCCAGGTCTGAAGCTACATGAGTAACAACTTTCGGTCGACCAGTTTGAATCTGTACCTCCTCCTTTTCTTCATGCACTAAGGCGAGTGACCCTTCCTGAATGGCATTGACTTCCATTCTTTGAACATTCCGTGCGACATTGGCCTTCACCTCGACTATCTCTACATAGCACTTGCGCATTACCAGTTGATCTCCTTTACCTCCCCTACTTGATCATCCACCGAAAATTTTATCTTTTGGCAAAAAGTTGAAACAACTGCCTGGAACTCATTTAAGGGCGGACGACTTAGGATAACATTATATGAAAAGGGCGTGCCCACCACCATGAAATATGACCGGTGCACCCTCATTAGGGGCTCCTCCAACAAAGATATAAACAATTTTATATGACCCAATGGTTGAACTTCATTTCCCGTGAACCCATATAGAGGAGTTACCATAGGTTGAAGCTCGCTTGGATCTATCTACAACTGATCAAAAGCTTATTTGAAAATGATATTAACCGAACTACTAGTATCAATAAAGGTACGAGAAATATTGTAATTGACTATAACAACCTTGATTATTAATGCATCATCATGGGGCACTTCTACCTCCTCCAGATCTCTAGGACTGAAACTAATTTCTGTCCCAACCACCTTCTTTGCGCTACACCCAACAACATAAATCTCTAGACACTGAGCATGTGACTTCCTCGCTCGGTTAGAGTCACCATCTGTTGGCCCTCCAGCTATCATGTTGATATTATCCCGAGCAACATTACTACGATTTTCTTCCTATCGAACCGATGTTATTTCTTGTTGCGTCTGATCGGGTACTTGAGCTTGCCCGGCCAAGAGTGGTAAAACTCCTACTTGTAACTCAGTCGCCCGATATTCTAGCTTGAGTGGGCTATTTTGCCTTGGATATTTTCGGCGATCTGGGGTTGGAGAACACCGCCGATATCAAGGATTACGAGCTTGTTGATTCCTCAGAGTATAATAATTTTCTATACTATGAGTATTCGTTTGATGGTATGTGCACCATCTTCATGGAATCTCTTGAGGGACTCCCATGTGTTGCACAGCTTGGGGTCGCGGTTCAGACTAATGCTATAGAGGAATTGCACGAGGTCCTCTGGATGGCTGAGCATGCACCATTATATGATCCACATTTGGAGCAAGAGTAGGAACAACTTCTTTCTTTCGAGCAACTTGAGCTTTCTCGGCATTAATGAACTTAATTACTCACTCAATTAGCAGATCAAAGTTGGTGGGAGGATTTCTGACCAGATCTTTAAAGAAATCATTATCATTAAATCCTTGAGAGAAGACACTTACCAAGATCTCTATAGTAGCCGCAGGAACATCTATAGCTACTTGATTAAATCTCTTAATATAAGCTCTGATACTTTCCTTGGGCCCCTGCTTTATTGAAAAAAGGCTCCAGGGGATTTTGTGATACTACTGGTTACTAGAGAAATGATGAAAAAAATACTTTACAGAATCCTTAAAATGACGGATAGAGTTATTTAGAAACCTATTAAACCATCTTTGAGCTTCCCCTCCAAATATAGTGAGGAACATTTGGCATTTAACACCATCAATAAATTATTGCAAGAGAGCGGCGTTCTCAAATTTAAGAAGATGATCTTCTGGATCAGTTGTCCCTGAATATTCTATGATATTTAAGTTTTGATAATATTTTGGCAAAGGATCATTCAACACCAGTTTAGAAAATAGAGTAACAATCCTCTCAAGGGAGCTATCACTGGCTATGATCTTCCTTTTATGCTTATCTTGTATAGGTGCTTCTCCAGAAGATTCTTGGAGAGCTTCCCTTCACCCTCCTTATTCAAAAGGTGCGCGAAAAAATGCTCGAGGACGTCAAGTTGGGGAGAGAGGAGTAGGAAGCAAGTGAGCAGGATCATCCTCCTCACCTCCTCTTTCCTTTTGATAAGCAGTTGCCGATATCGTCAAATTTGGAGCCATGGGTAATGCACCACCAGTATTGACTTGTATAAGCAGTTGCCGATATCGTCAAATTTGGAGCCATGGGTAATGCACCACCAGTATTGACTTGTTGTTGTTGTTGTAATAGCTTCTGCACTCTAGTATTGATGAGAAGCTCCAGATCTTCTTGTGTTATGGTTACGGTGTTAAGTTTTCCAGCTTCTTCCATCTCATAGCTTCAGATCCAGGTGAAGAATCCCACAGATGGTGCCAAATTTGATCCTGTCTGAAATCTGCGAGAAGGTGTGCGGGTCCTGATGAACGATGATTTCGAGGAACATGAATTCCTGGAGATCTGGAAGAGCTTCTCAATGATCCTACGCACAATGAGATGAGCCAACAAAATGTTAGTGACGTATGACTTGGGTGGGAATCCCTAGCTAAACCCTCCGACTCTAAAGTCAATTTTCTCTCTTGAAGGTGGAAGAAGAAGAAGAAGTATAGTAATGAAAGTATGAAGAAGTAGAGTTTTGGATGCTAGAGTTGCATACCTTGCCAACAGAGAGGATTCTCCTTTTTATACTACCTCATATAATCTCCACAATCATGAGGTGGTTCCCAGTTTGTTAGAGTTTGTTAGAAGATGAAGTACTACTTTAGGCTTCATGCAATAATCCTTCAAGGAATCTTTTTTATACCCCAGATGTACCTCTTTTATCATTTATGACTCATATTCCCGATGAAATATGAATATGAGTCCCCGTAACTACAAAAGCTTCTAGAGAATATTTCCTGCCAAATTTGCCAAGCTGTCATAAAGCTATTCACTACTTGTATGTCATCTTCTATTAAATATGTCTCGGTCGGTCATTCAACAGTTGTGTGTGTGTGTGTGTGTATATATATATATATAGATATTGAGAATACCATCTGATAATGTACTATAGGCTTTATAAGGCTGAGTGCCTTTAAGGTTGGTCGGGCTTTGCCCGACCGAGCGCATATAAGCACACTTGTGCTTGCTCAACTTTCACTTATCCGGTATTACACTAAAAGCTATATAAGGCTAAGTGTCTTTAATCTCAGCCAGGCTTTGCTCGTTCGAGCGCATATGGACACGCTGGTGCTTGCTTGGCCTTCACCCGATCGATAATACACTAAAAGCTGTATAAGGCTGAGTGCCTTTATGCTCGGTCGGGCTTTGTCCCTCTAAGCATATATAGGAACATTTATGCTCATCCAACCTTCACTCGTCCAGTTATATACTAGAAGCTTTCATAAGGATGAGTGCCCGTACGTTCGGTCGGGCTTTGCTCATCTGAGCATATATAGGCACACTTGTCCTCATTTGACCCTCTCTTGGCCAATCATATACTAGAAGCTTTCATAAGGCTGAGTGTCTTTACACTCGGTCAGGCTTTGTCCAACCGAGCGTGTATAGGCACACTTGTGCTCGTCCGACCTTCTCTAGGCCGATCATATACTAGAAGCTTTCATAAGGCTGAGTGCCCTTACGTTCGGTCGGGCTTTGCCCGTCTGAGCATATATAGGCACACTTATGCTCGTCCGGCCATTGCTCGGTCGATGGTACAATAGAAACTTCCATAAGGCTAAGTGCCCTTATGCTCAGTCGGGTTTTTCCCGTTTGAGCGTATATAGGCACACTTGTGCTCGTTCAACCCTCTCTTAGCTGATCATATACTAGAAGCTTTAATAAGGCAAGTTCCTTTACGCTTAGTAGAGCTTTGCCCATCCAAGCATGTATAGGCATACTTGTGCTCGTCTGGCCCTCTCTTGGCCGATCATATACTAGAAGCTTTCATAAGGCTCAGTGTCTTTACGCTCGGTCGGGCTTTGCCCATCCGAGCGTGTATAGGCACACTTGTGCTCATCCGACCCTCGCTAGGTCGATCATATACTAGAAGCTTTCATAAGGCTGAGTGCCCTTACATTCGGTCGGGCTTTACCCGTCCGAGCGTATATAGGCACACTTGTGCTCATTTGGCCCTTGCTCGGCCGATCATACACTAGAAGCTTCCATAAGGCTAAGTGCCTTTATGCTAAGTTAGACTTTGCCTGCTTGAGCATATATAAGCATATTTGTGCTCGTCTAGCCCTCGCTCGGTCGATCATATACTAGAAGTTTTCATAAGGTTGAATGCTTCTAATCCCGGTCAGGTGTCACCTGACCGAGTGCCTGCCGAGAACCTCTCATTTGGGCCGCCATTACCCTACTAATCATACATTCAACCAGCTATGGGCCTCTCCTTTCTCTCTCAACCTTGACCTCCATGTTGTCCAATAGGCCGACTTATCATAACCCATATCATCTACATTCTCAAACGCCCTGTGATAACCATGATTTTGCTATATTATTTTGAATCATAATGTATATTTTTATTGGTCTATTCATAGCTTAATTTCACATTTACATCACATTTCATAATTGCATATGATTTTGGACCTAATTGTAAATTAGCTTATTTTCATGGTATTTGATGCTAATATTTGCTTATTATTTTGTAGGCATCAAAAGGGTCATGGACCCGATCAAATCAGACCGCATTTGGGCTCAAATTAAGGGCTTAACGAGGCAATCAAACCTTGGAGCATTATGGACCGTCCATTAAAAATCAGAGAGATCTGAGCCATCTGTCGAGGATCTGGTCTATCCGACCTAATGAGGAACATATCTAGACCGTAGATGAAGATTAGTACTGTTGGATCAGATTTTAGACTGTTTTCCACCGTTGATCAAGCTCCGAGAAATCTCAGTCGTCCGATCAGAGAGGGGAGGATTTAAAACCCGCGTGAGAAGCTACAGTGCTCGGGTTTGGCTTTGCGATTTCCTTCTACAGTGCCATCTTCTTCTTCCTCCATGACCGAGTTCCCATTCTGATTTCCAGATTCGAGAGCTTACCTTCTTCAACAACGACGATCATCAACTGCCGACGTTCATATTCCGGTGATCAGAGAGCAATCGAGGGAGGTTTCCAGATCGCGATTTGGGTTCTGTTCCGCCACCACCACTTGATCGAGGGAGGTTTCCAGATTAAGTGATCTTCGCATCCACCAGAGCTTAAAGGGAGGTTTCCGCAAGTCTTTGGTCGTTTTCCGATCTCCATACCACCGCGAGGTTAAATCGATCTGATCAATTGGATTAGCTTTGCCAATCACAGGATCTTTGCTCTATTTTCGGATGGTGAGGGTACCAGATGGATGTGAGCTTTGAGGGAGGTTTCCAAGAGTTATGAGCATTCTCTGGTAATAGTTGGAAGCTCAGAGATTGATTGTTGGATGTTTTAAGGGAGGTTTCCGAAAATATATTTGTTTAACAGCAGATTGATGAGGTTTGGTTATGGATTTGGTTGTGGAATGCTTAGGGTTTAGTTATCTTTGTTGCTGTCTTTGAATTGTGTTTAAACCTGCTCAGATCTGTAGATCTGATAGTATAGATTGCATTTTAATCTTTGTTTACGTTTTCTAGTTCAGTTCTTGTATGAATTTATTTTTGCAAACCCATTCCTGCATTTCCTTTGCAATTTTGTTCTTGATTGAGCTCTATAATTCGAACCTTGATTTATTTGTCTGCAATTTTTGTTCATTTAAACTTGTAATGCCGGTTATAGCAAGATTGTCTAGTTTCGGGCAGTAGCAACATTCTTATTTTCATTTAATCCATTTCTATATTAAAATCACTTGGTATCTACATTTGATCTTTGTGTTGTGATTAAATTTAATTGTGGAATACTCAACTTGATGTTTTGATTGTTATCTCTATTTATTGTAATTGAGAATTGAAAGCTTGGTGATTGGGTGAGTGAAGACTTAGAGTGTGATGGTGAATTAAATGTTGATTTCGGTTTGGCAATTATATTGAGCTCTTGAAATTAATGGATACTGTGATTGTGAATTTTAGTGAAGGGTTACAGTGATGCTAGCTTCCAGACCGACCAGGATGATTATCGATCACAGTTAGGGTTCGTGTTTTGCATAAATGGTGGTGCTGTGAGCTGGAAGAGTTCGAAGCAGGACACAGTCGCTGATTCTACAACAGAGGCTGAGTACATTGCTGCATCAGAGGCAGCAAAGGAGGCAGTTTGGATCCGCAAGTTCATCACTGAACTTGGGATAGTTCCTAGTATCGCTGACCCTATTGAGCTCTATTGTGACAACAATGGAGCTATAACACAGGCTAAGGAACCTCACTCACACCAGCGGACCAAACACATACTACGACGCTTCCATCTCATTCGAGAGATTATCGAGAGAGGAGATGTGAAGATTTACAGAGTACCCACAGAGGCTAACATCATAGATCCCTTGACCAAGGCTTTGGCACAGAGGAAGCATGATGGTCACACTGGGTCATTGGGGCTTAGAGCCTACACTGATTGGCACTAGTGCTAGTGGGAGATTGTTAGCTAGAGACCTAGAGCCAATCATTTGATGATTGTTGTATGAACTCATTGTATCATATTCTTATATATAAAGGCATTTGGTTTTTGGTTATTATGCTTACTTGTATTGGTGCCAAAAAAACTAAGTATAATAACGTCCTTGAGTAGAAGGTTCTTACCTAAATCAATCGATTGGTTGAATCAATAGTGAGATGATATAGGGAACACTACTCTTAATCATTCCTAGTCGAGTATTAACATTCAGGGACAATGTTAATGCAATAAGACTAGCATGTAGGTCAACTCGATGACTTGATTTCACAAGTCATGATATAGAGATATCAAGTTGACACATGGGTATGCATTGGAGAATGTATACTGAATGACCCGCCATGAGAAAGTATCATGAATCGTTATATGAGTGTCATATACTTTCTCATATGGCTATTAGTATGACTACTAGTCCTTGGACCTGAAGTCACCATGGTTCCCTACATAAGGAGTAATGTACTTTGGTTTCGTCAAACGTCACCCGTAACTGGGTGGACTATAAAGGCGATTACTGGGTATGTAACAAATTATGCAGAGGGATGTGAGTGATGTAGATGAGATCTATCCCTCCTATATGATGGGAGTGACATCGATATTCTTGATAGAGTGAGACCACTTAGTGCATGGTCATGCCCAAATAAGTCAATATAAGATATTGAGCTCATTTGATTGAGTGAGTCTACTTGGAGTTCAAGATTTAGATTGATTAGAGGATGACACGGTCTATGCCTCATATTGATCAATCTAGATGTCTAGGATAGAAGGACAATGCCATATATTGTGAGGAGTCACAATTAGTAGTCACAAGGTGATGTTGGATCTCAACATTCTTGTAACTTGGGTAGTAATGATGTGTTGCTAGATACCGCTCATTACTTATGCTTCTAAATGAGTTTAGAAGCATTGCCAACGTTACAAGAACCTATAGGTTCACACACAAAGGATAATTAGATGGAGATTAGGTTCATATGATGAACCAAGAGGATTAGATTCATGTAATGAATCAAATTGGATTAAGAGTAATCCTAATTGAACTAATTGAGTTGGACTCAATTTGATTCATGTGTTCAATGAGTTTAATTTAGATTATGACTCATTGAATCAATTTAATTAAATGAATTAGATCCATTATATTAAATTGACTTGAATCAAATGGTTGGATTTGATCAACCATGGGAGTTATAATGTCAAGTTTGACTTGACTTGAGAGGAAGAGGAAAAGTCAAGTTTGATTGACTATATGCCACCTCATTTGTGAGTTGGCATTAAGTGGCCTAATGATGATATGCCACATCATCATGTTTAGCACATGTGTGTGCCACCTCATGGAGGTTACAAATCTCCTCTTTAATGGCCACATTAAATGAGAATGGAGGTTACAACTCCAATAGTGGCCGGCCACTTATGGTGAGGAATGGAATTCATTTTTCATTCAAGGCATTCATTCCTCCTTCTTCCTCTCTTCTTGCTCTCCCTCTCCTCCTCCTTGGCCGAACCATCTAAAGTGCTAGCACACCTTTGTTTGGTCTTCTCCACCTAGTTTGTTCGTGTGGATACTTCTAGAGGATCGTACACTTGACGATCTCGAGATCCGGCGAACCGTTGGACGAGCGGGATTGCGAAGGGCATCACATCGAGGGTAAATTCCTTCTCCTTGTAGATGCAATTAGAACTAGCATAAGAAACTCGTACTCGTAATGTCTTTCGAAAATTTTATTTTCGCACGGATCCGATGGCTTGGGGTTCGGGGTTTCCGCAACGTAAAAAGGCGGTTTTTGCGGCCCGAAATTCCCAACATAAACACCTCCTAAAATCAGCCCTTGCTCAAACATTTTCCAAATCTTGATCCATTTCTGCCATTTCAAATTCAGTGATGTTCCTTCCCCCACACTTAAAATCTTGGACATCCTTACTCATCAAGCAATTCATCCAAACTCTCAATGAAATAAAAGAAATATGACAAGCAAAGAGAATTAAGATTTAGAATGTTATATGAGAATGTTTCAAGAAAATTATGAGGAAAGGAATTGGAAAGTATGAAGGGGAACAAAATTAACAAAATCCTCAATTTCCATGCACACAAATGCTATCATGACTTTGAAAAGAAACTAAGCAAGTTCTAGAGTTTCAATTGTTGTAAGTGCATGCCACACAAGAGAAAATAATAGTGTATAGGCTCAAAGTGGTCCTCTCTAGGTAATTTCATGCAATCTAACTTAATTAATCAAATTGGAATCCACTATCTCATTAACCAATATCATGTAAGAAAAGCATCCAATCATGTTAAATGACCTAAAATTGATGATTAAATTTAAGAAGCTTTTACCATTTTAAAAGTATTACTAAACAATTCCCATGGAGACTTTATTAAAAATGGCATGCTATGTATACCAACTAAATGAAAAGTATGGAAGCAAATGTAAAAACAAAATGCAAAGTATGTAACTAAAGAAATGCATAAAAAGAATTTATTAACAAAGCATGAATTAAAATGCAAAAGAAAATGAAATTAGAACCAACTCCCCTTAAATTCCGGGCGGTTGAAGTAGATTTAAAAGAAGAATCCACCCCGGTAGTGGAGTATCCTTGGTTGTAATCAAATTCTTTTTATTCACCATTTTTCTATTATAAATTCTTTCTAGAGGTCTGAGGCGGTTCAGTTCAAGCATCCACTCCGGGAGCTTGTATTCTCCTACAACATCATTAAAAAACAAAACCTCCCATACACATGTGGGATTAGAAAAGAATAGAACATTAGTGTGTGTATAAAATATATCAATGAATGAATCACATCTAATAAAATCAACAATTGATACCTCAATTAGAATTTCTGAAAAATCACAAGAAATACTCACCTTGTCATCTTGAATGGTACCTGGAGTGGTGATTGTTACCTCCTCTTCATCAAGATATGCTCAAACTGTGGTTCTGGTGAATGTTCATCCTCATGTAGTGATTCTTGGGTGCTTGGCTTCATAGCACAAGTCCCTACACTCACATCTTCAATTCTTGGTAATTCTTGAGGTAATGCTTCCAGTAAGCATTCCCCTACACATAAATCATCTTCAAAGAAATGTTCAGAACCTGAATCACTAACAACATCTTCAGCAACAATATCAGTAGGATCAGAAATTTGCATAATCACATAATCATCACAAAAAATACTAGAAAAATTATGTGAAGTAATGGGAGTAGGGTCAGGCCTGACAGAATCACTACTTTCCATCTCTCCACTGGAGTTTTGTGCTTGCAGCTGATTGATGGATGATGCAATTTGATCTAACTGAATCTGTATGTTTTGTATCCTTGAAAATTGCTGCTCTTGATGCTCACTCATTTACTGCATTATCTCTCTGAGTTTCCATGTTGACTCATCCATCTGAGGATCATTTTGTTGAAAAGGTTGTGGCATAAAAGATGTTGAAACTTCTTGAAACCCATATGAACTCTGGTAAGCTGGATATGACTCAATAAATGATCCTTGTGCACTTTCATACCTGAAACATGAATTGTCCACCCAATTAGCATTAAAACCATTTGAAAATGACTCATACCTATTTTGTTGATCCATGAATGGGTAAAATTAATACTCAGGCTGAAAATACTGATTTTCCATTCCACCTCCTAAATTCTGAAAATATGGATCCATGCTAAAGAAATCTCCTGTTCTTCACTACAACACTAGCAAACAAAATTAGAAGATTCAAAAGCATAAAGTTTCAATCTCATGAAAACATGAACAGTAAAGGCACTTAAAAATTCAAGAACAAGCCCACATGAAAATATAAAAAGAATAAGCAATCAAATCAATCAAGAAAGACGCTAACAAATAGAATCAATCAATGCACAATCTAAAATAAACACACACTACTAGTTATTTCTTCCCCGGCAACGGCGCCACCCTGCACTTCTTTGTTTTTCCCGACCTCCCTCCGTTACGTTGTTTCCTTAAGATCTTAGTAAGTCGCTTGTCTCTTAGTTATTTCCAAGCTCTTTCATGGCTGAAGAGTCATTTACCCCTGGTATATTCATACCCGTTTATCCTTTGACAATGCCGATAGAGTAGCCATTTGCCTCTAATATGAAATCTCTAAGAATTATCGTATCAAAATTCCTAGCCTCGATGCTCACCCCCATCTTCCTCCTAGTAATTATGTCACTTTCTTTAAGGACCAACTAATAGCCGGTCTACACTTTCCTATACCTCCCTTCCTATCAGAAGTAAGCTAGTACTTCAACATTCCTCTACAATAATTCGCCCCAAATGTCTTTCACTATCTGTGCGGGATGTATATCTTATTTCATCTTTTTGATATTCTTCTTACACCCCATAACCTTTTCCTGTCCTTCTATCCCAAAAAATCAGAATCAGGAGTGTTTCTCTTCTAATCCTGTCTGAAAATGGTTTTCTTTGAAGCAATATCTTCATCCAACAAAGGTTGGAAATCACATATCTTCTTCCAAAGATTTCCCAAACCTGCTTCGTGGTCTACCACATGATAGTCCTCTTTTCCTAATATAAAGAAACTCCATCAACACCCGACCTTTCATGATTATTCTAATAGACTGATTGATCTTCATTTCCTCATTCACAAATGGCTACATAGCAATCTTTTGTATTTATTTGGTTTAAGCCCTGTTCAAAAGTAACTGTGCTACTCCTTTGGTGAGCTATGATGCCTTCACCATAACCCTTTTAAAAGTGGACGTTGTGTTTGAAGCTTTGGTTGATAAAAGAATTGGTCTGGAGGAGGAAACACTTCTAGACAAAGCACAAGAACTTCAGGCCGAGTGAGTCTTGCCACCTAATATATCGTCAGGCGAAGCTTCCATCAGCCAGGTGATCGCACTTGAATCAACTGTTACCCCTGGGGAAGTGCCTACAGACTCACTTCCATTACCGAAAGATGCTCCTTCAGAACCAAAGGCTGCTCTTAAGAGGAAATGCAAGGGGCACAAATTAACTCTAGCACCTTCTCCTAAAAGACAAGCATCCTCCATCTTAGAAGATATCACTCAGGAGAATATCTGAGCTCCATCCCCTAAAGATGTTGCCCTAGGGGGTACCCGAGCTACTTCCCCTTAACCAACTTTATCCTCTCTGTATCCTATTCTCGTAGCTTTATAACCTATTTAATCTCAAGAGGACATCCCAGTTCCAAGCAGCAATTCGGACCTTGGTTTTTTTTATGACCTTTCAAGAACAAATCCCTTTGCCTTCGCAAGAAACCCAAGATCCTCCTTTCTTCATTTTCTCCTTATCTTTTGTCCAAATTTCCCTATCATCAATACCCTCCTCTACTCTCCTCATATTATTAGGAGGTTCTTTAATGACCACCTGGGAGAAAACTCGACGCCAACTTAAAGAGCTTACTTCCTCTGAACTGGCAGATAAATTTTCCTTTGAGGAAACTAAGGTAAAGTAACCCTCAATCAATTATCCCATTCTTATTTTGGGGTATTATTAATAGCCTGTGCTTAACAATGCTGGATCACCACTATGAGTGTGGCTCAATAGTTGTATGATCTAGCCCGAGAGAATGAGCTGTTAAAACAGCAAACCTCTGAAGTATCCTCCACTCAAGCCTTTGAGAAAATAAAAGAATTGTATGTAAGTTCAAGAGGTTCAAAGATTATTCCAAGATGAATCCGAGAAATCAAGCTAGTGGAAGACCACTGTAGATAGACTTGAGTCTCAGCTTCAATAAGAGATTAGCCTACGCGATGAATTGAAAACAAAGTTGGATAAACAAGTTGCAGAGACTACTCAACTATCCATCCAGCTGCAGATATTGAAGGCTACTCATGCCTCTGAATTAGCAGCCGAGGTCTCTGAATTAAACTCCAAGGATGTTGAGGTAAATTCTCTGCATTTATCCTTGGCCAAGGCCCAAGAAACTACATCAACCAAAGACGCTGAGCTAAAAGCTTCTTAGGATGCATTAGCAACTTATCAAGCAGGTGAAGACGAGTGATTTGAGAAAAAAAGAAGATACTTCTTGAATCAACTGATTTCAACAATCCTATCGCCACATCCATTATCAAGGCTTTCACTCATGGACACTACAAGAAAAAAGCCTAACAACAACGGTTTTTCACCGTTGTCGTAGCCCCTTTCGGACTGTTGTTAAAGGTCGTGTTGTTAAAAGGGGTGCCCAAAGACAACAGTTTTTAACCGTTGTCTTTGAAGGCAAAGACAACAATTTTACAACGGTGAAAAACCGTTGTCTTTTCCTTCAAAGACAACAGTTTTTCACCGTTGTCTTTGAGCATCTACCTTTAATAACAGGGTCTTCAACAACAGTTTTAAACTATCTACGACAACGGTGAAAAATCGTTGTCTTTTTTAGATAAAAAATAAAAAAAATTAATACACAATTTTTCAATATTATAAATCATTCAAAATACTAAATTTCAAAATAAAATTTAATATATAATTTTCTAACATTAAAAAATAATATCTATAACATTCTGAAGAAATTTCATAAGCAACCAACAAAATTTCATAAGCAACCAACAAAATGATAACACTATTAAAACAAAGGTAGAACAATATAACACGAGATTTTCTAATCTGTTTTGACTGTTGAACTTTTGCTCCTAATCTGTTTCAAGGACCGCAGCGCTGCTACGGTGCTCTTCATGTATAAGCTCTGCATATATTTAATCTCCTCCAACTCCGGAACCCTCCCACCTGATTGTGCCGGCTTTGGCACTCCATTTTGTCCATCGCATTCTGCTGAAATTGACAGGTTGTTGTTAGGGAAGAGGTGGTCGAGCATAGCCACACACTCCTTCACGAGTTTGTATAGGAGATCAGTTGTAAAGAATGGCTGCTGCAGCACCTTTTCGATGAAGGGCTGCCTGATAAGTGCTCCTGTTCTCTTGTCATACTTCTTCAGTATTTTCACTAGACCTGAATTCATCACAACAAGAATAATAAACCATCTAAATGAGTGCACAAATTTAAAAAAAAAAGAACCAGAAGAAAGGACAGAACAGTTAATCAATAACACTCAGATAATTGTAAACTATAATTAGGCTCTGATCATGACTATGCTAACATGAGTTTCCTTGTTAACAAATTGAGAAATAATGGTTTGGAGAAATTAACAAACAAGACATGTAATATCTAAAACAAATGGGAGAGTTTGATACCTAAATAAAATCAACCTTGTTCAGTCAATGTAAAATCAGTTAAACTGCATTGGTAGTAGGCAAATAACATAAAATTTTCTGTTGTGGAAGTTATAATGAGAGTGGATTGATTGTTTCACCAATGATAAGAGAAATATTACTGTGTGATTTGAAGAATAAATTCAAACATCTATTCTGCTGAATGCTAATTTATCATAACCTAGCAAAACAAATTTACCAAGCTACTCCAACACCCTTCTTAATCAATCTGATCAATTAGTAAACATGATTGTAGAATAAAACCCATAAATTGCCTCTGAAGCGAAAGTGCTAAGTTTATACTGGACTGAATGTAATTCATTCATCATATGGATTGTTTGCAATGAAAATTACAAGCTCCAAAAAAAAAAAAAAAAAAGGTTTGGAACATAAAGGGATATCAATCCATCACAACTTAGATTGTTTGGAGGATCCACAGAAGTGTATTAATTTACATGTTAGAATACTTAAAATAAGCTACAGTGAAATCTTTAATGTGTACCATGGACTACATAAGAATAGATCAAGAAAAAGTTGAATTCTTACGGAAACCTACCCGTGTAGTTAATTATGTGATCTTCTCCCTAGCCTTTACTTTCCTTTGAACATTCTTCCGTGATAGTGATCTTCAAAATTATATTAATTGTCAAGATGCATGCTATAAAACTGTTCAAACAATCACTTAGATAAAGCACAAACAATCACTTTGTTTGTGCTTCAAGATCCTATAAAGATTGAATTGCACATGGCAAAGATGTCGTCAGCCTGCAAACTTCTCGCTTAAATCAATTTCCAAACATGAAATACTAGTAGCGATATTGAACTATTTTTCTAGTTGTCAGTCTTTCTTGCAAAGGATGCAGTTTAATTTTCATTGACAGATAACATGTTGCATAAATACTTGACTAGCTGTAATATGAGTATGAAGTACTCGGGGATTAACTGTTGGAGTTATCTTTCAAATGTCGAATTAATAGAGAAGGACCTAACCTATCATAGTTTTCAAATAAAACATCTCAATAACCTGGGAAATGATGGGATAAAATGATTATCACGGCAATTTATATTAAACAAAAAGAGATTCCTACTTACATTGCAGGATAAGCCTATGAGTTTTTTGAATTAGATGATGATGCAGATTGACTGCCTTTTGTTTCCTTGACATTCTCTTTCATATCAGGACAATCTTCATTTTTTGGGTTCAAAGTACTTGAATCCATCTTCTGGACCTCCTCTTTTGTGTATATAAAAATCTGACGGACCATAGCACAAAATTCCCTGCAGAAAATTATACAACACCAGTTGTCAACATATCCACTTTATACAAAGAAAATGGAAGATATATATACATAAGAGAAGAACATTAGGAATGTTGAAGCATGCTTACTGCCAAGGGTCATCTCCAACAAGCATCATATCATCCTCATTATCAGTAAATACAATCATCCAATTTTTATTTGGAGCCATCAATTCTCCTTTGAATTCAAATAGCTGATCTAACTCCTCGATCAATTAGTCATAACCATCAAACTTTGTCAAGTCAATAGATCTTTCAAGTGCAACACCCTGCTTATGAACCTGATATCAAAATGGAAACAGAATCATCTTCTCCAATAAAAAAGAGGTACATTCTATAGCATGACATTCTTGATCTACTAAGGGACTGAATGGAGATGGACACTACACATTAAGTCAAATCTGGAAATGTGATTTAAAATCATTGGATCTTGCATATACACCAAAATTCAAAAAGCAAAGGAACTAGAAAGATATTAATCAGTCAGAAGCGAAGAACTAAATGGATGTTACTACAAAAGGGAGAAATCATTTGATTTTAATGGAAGTTATCAGTTCTAGCATAGGCAGCATAAAGACTGTTGAAGGGTCACAGAGAAGTGGAAGTTATCCTAATTGCATTCAATCAAAACTAGAACCTAACGAAATTTTAAGAACGAGACAAAACAAGAATTAAACAAACTAAAATGCATCAAATTAAACCTAACTCTTGGTTGAAGCAATTCATCGAACACGTTGTAGGTGTGAAACTAATTAAATGTAATTAATGCAATTTAAACATGAAAGATCAAATTAGCTACAAGCATTAACAATAAGCATCAACACAAGTAAATTGACAATAAACATAAGAGAAACTAAGCTAATCCAACCACAATCCACACTTCAATTCTTGAATACCAACGACTAGCCTTCGCCGTCACATGAAAGGCCCGGCTCGGAACCCCCAAAACCGGTGGACAGTAGCTCACTCTGCTGGTCGCTGCACTCTTTGACACAAATGGGGACGATGAATGAATCCTCCAGCGAGAACCCCTCTGCTGGAACCTGATCGGAAATGGAGATGAATCCATTTGCTGCCTTCTTCTTGCTGCCGCCTGAACCCCAGAAGGCAGGAGTGAAGGAAGAACGTCCGGAGGTGAAGGTTCTTGTTAGTTAGAGCCCTAGAGCCAATCATTTGATGATTGTATGGACTCATTGTATCATATTCTTGTATATTAATAAAGGCATTTGTTTAGTTATTATACTTATTTGTATTAGTGCCAAATAGACTAAGTATAATAGCGTCCTTGAGTAGAAGGTTCATACCTATATCAATCGATTAGTTGAATCGATAGTGAGATGATATAGGGAACACTACTCTAAATCATTCCTAGTCGAGTATTAACATTCAGGGACAATGTTAATGCAATAAGACTAGCATGTAGGTCAGCTCGATGACTTGATCTCACAAGTCATGGATATAGAGATATCAAGCTGACACATGGGTATACATTGGAGAATGTATACTGAATGACCCGCCATGAGAAAGTATCATGGATCGTTATATGAGTGTCATATTCTTTCTCATGTGGCTATTAGTATGACTATTAGTCCTTAGACCTAAAGTCACCATGGATCCCTACATAAGGAGTTATGTACTTTGGTTTCGTCAAACGTCACCCGTAACTGGGTGGACTATAAAGGCGATTATCGGGTATGTAACAAATTATGCAGAGGGATGTGAGTGATGTAGATGGGATCTATCCCTCCCATATGACGGGAGCGACATCAATATTCTTGATAGAGTGAGACCACTAAGTGCATGACCATTCCCAAATGAGTCAACATGAGATGTTGAGCTCATTTGATTGAGTGAGTCTACTTGGGGTTCAAGATTTAGATTGATTAGAGGATGACACGGTCTATGCCTCATATTGATCAATCTAGATGTCTAGGATAGAAGGACACTTGTCATTATTTTGTGAGGAGTCACAATTGGTAGTCACAAGGTGATGTCGGATCTCGACATTCTTTTAACTTGGGTAGTAATGATGTGTTGCTAGATACCGCTCATTACTTATGCTCCTAAATGTGTTTAGGGCATTGCCAACGTTACAAGAACCTATAGGGTCACACATTAAGGACAATTAGATGGAGATTAGGTTCATATGATGAACCAAGAGGATTAGATTCATTTGATGAATCAAATTGGATTAAGAGAATCCTAATTGGGTTAACTTGAGTTGGACTCAAGTTGATTCATGTATTCAATGAGTCTAATTTAGATTATGACTCATTAAATCAACTTAATTTAATGAATTAGATTCATTATATTAAGTTGGCTTGAATCAAATGGTTAGATTAGATCAACCATGGAAGAGATTTGGTCAAGTTTGACTTGACTTGAGAGGAAGTTTAAAAGTCAAGTTTGACTTGACTTTATGCCACCTCATTGGTGAGTTGGCATTGATGTGGACCAATGATGATGCACCACATCATCATGGTTGCCACCTCATGGAAGTTACAAAGCCATTTTCTTAATAACTTCACATTAATTGCATTTAATGGGGAGTTACACAAGGGAAGTGGCTGGCCACTTTGGTTTTGAATGGGAATTGATTTTTTCATTCAAGTGGGTATCTTCTTCCTCCTTCCTCTCAAGCTCTCCCTCTCCCTCTCCTCCTTGTTTGGCCGAATCTCACTAAGGTGCTAGCACACCTTTGTGTGAGGTTTTTCTCCACCTACGTGTCCGTGTGGATACTTCTAGAGGACCGACGCTTGACGGTCTAGAGATCCGGCAACTCCTTGGATGAGCGGGAACGCGAAAGGGCACGCAACAAGGGTAAAGCTCTTAACATGTAGATCTAGGAGTAGATCTAAAAGATATGTAAAACTCGTACTCGGAATTTTCGTTCGGTTTTCCTTGCACGGATCTACGGCTATGGGTGATTCGGGGTTTCCGCGACGCGAAAAGCGGTTTTCGCGGCCCGAAAAATCCAACAGTGGTATCAGAGCCACGTGCAAGGATTGTACGAGTTTGTTTTTAGTTTTATGAAAACTAAAGTTTCTGTAATTTTCTGTAAAATTATGATTTTCGAGTTTTTATGGGTAATTTTTCCGTAGAAGCGAAGCACAAGTGTCTCGGCACTTGTAGGCTTCGGCTACCGGAAAGATTTTTCCAAAACGGCTTCGTTTCGCCCCAAAATTTTTTGGGACAGCGGGCTTGGATGCCATTAGATCGCTTAGGAGCAACTCGCGATGGTTAGATCGTGGGTAGGGGTACTGCCCCTAACCTCGCAAGGGGATTTGCTCCGCGGTTGCACTCGAAATCGCTAAAAACGAACCCGACGGGAAGATTTTTCCGAAATGGCAATGTCTCGGCCCAAATCGTTTTGGGACAGTGGGTTTAGGCACTGTTGGATCGCAAAGGAACCCTCGCGATGGTTAGATCGCGGGTAGGGGCGCTGCCCCTGGCCCCGCAAGGGGATCCGTTCCGCGATTGCGCCCGAAACCGCTAAACGGGTCCGCCCGAAAATTTTACTCGTAAAATTGTAAAAATTAATTTTAAAATTACAGAAAATTATGAAAAATATATAATTTTGAATTATATATTAATTTTGTGATAGTCATGGCCCAAAAACCCAATATGATTGGATTGTGTTGTAATTCATAATACGGCCTGCGTGCCGTTATGTGTTTGCGAGTGTTGTATTATATTCGCGACCTGCGCGTCGTGCCTTCTCTTATATTCTTGTTGTAAATTAGATTTAGACTCGAATGTAACTCGAGTTTCAAATTGTAATGTACAAATTGGAGCGGTGGAGGGTCCACACGAGACGGAGTTCCGAGGCGGGCACGAGCAACACAAGGTGGTCAAAGGGAGGAGCTTGGAGAAGCTGTTGACCCTAGGTTGACCAATCGATCTTCTCATTGGCTTGAGAAGATCGTAGTAGGGCCATGACTAAATCACAAATAGATTAATTAATTGCTTGTGTATGTGATGCATATTTAATAAGTAGTTAATTAATTAGTGCCTTACGATTAGATTAGATCTAAGTCGTGCACATGATGCACCCTTGCGATTAGATTAGATCTAAGTCGTGCACAAGATGCATCCCTTTCGATTAGATTAGATCTCAATCGACTCAACTCTAATGCCTAACCGTGCCGTGATACCTATCACTACCTCGATCACATGTATTGTTGAATCTGCCAAAGCAGAGCAATACATATTATCTTGGTAGGGTACGGAGGGACAATCTTGGTCCCGCCTATCAACGCATGGGTGAATACAAACTCAATTAGATTGAGTATTCCTAGTTACTCGGTTGGATCGAGTCAACTATAGGCATTCTTCCAATAGTTGGAAAGGTAGGACAAAATCACGTTTATATTAACTCTCGGGCGTATTAGCCAAAGCTAACTCGAGTTTTAATATAAATATGGATCTTGATCCTATAAACAAGAGTTTCATAGAGATGTAATTGGTAATCGTTACCTACCGATCATACTAAGCCTTGGGCGTATTAGCCAAAGCTAACTCAAGGGTTAGTATGATGTGGATCTTGTCCCACATGAATTATAGTATTCAGTGGGAGCATCATTTAGTTAAAGGGCTAATTAAATGATTTTTAAAGAATATGATATTTATTTCTACAAATTTTTCTGTTGTAGATAACCATGACGTAGAACACGAATTCCTTCTCCCTGCGATCTGTCCTTGAGAAGGACAAGCTCAACGGAGCGAATTTCCTGGACTGGTACAGGAACTTGAGAATAGTTCTCACCCAGGAACGTAAACTGTACGTTCTGGAGTAGCCCATTCCGGAGGCTCCTCCTGCCAATGCCCCGCGAGCAGACAAAGATGCTTACAAGAAGCATCAAGATGACACATTAGATGTGTCCTGTCTAATGCTCGCGACCATGAACTCTGAGCTTCAGAAGCAACACGAGTTGATGGGCGCTTACGATATGGTTGAGCATCTTCACCAACTATATCAGGGACAAGCGAGGCATGAGAGATTTGAGATCTCTAAGGCACTGTTTCAGTGCAAGATGTCAAACGGGGCTCCTGTAGGTCCTTATGTACTCAAGATGATTGGGTACATAGAGAACCTACAAAGACTGGGGTTCCCACTTGGCCAAGAGCTGGCCACTGACTTGATCTTGCAGTCCTTGCCGGATAGCTATAGTCAATTCGTTCTCAACTATAACATGAACGAGATTGACAAGCCACTGCCCGAGCTACTTAGTATGTTACGAACTGCTGAGATTAACCTTAAGAAGGTTAAGCCCATTCTGATGGTCCAGAAGCACAAGGGCAAGGGCAAGCCCAAAGGTAAGGGAAAGTCCCAAACTAAGGGCAAAGGCAAGACACTGAAGCCTAAAGGAGGGGTCGCCAAGGATGCTACCTGCTTCCACTGCGGTCAGACCGGGCACTGGAAGAGGAACTGCAAGGTATACTTGGAGGATCTTAAGAAGAAGCGAAGTGAGACTTCCACTTCAGGTATATATGTTATAGAAGTCAATCTATCTATTTCTACATCATGGGTATTAGATACTGGATGTGCTTCTCACATTTGTACTGATGTGCAGACGCTGAGAAATAGCAGAGCATTGGCAAAGGGCGAGGTGGACCTACGAGTAGGCAATGGAGCACGGGTTGCTGCTGTTGCTGTAGGAACTTATCAGCTATCTCTGCCCTCTGGGCTTGTACTAGATTTAGATGATTGTTGTTATGTGCCTGCTCTTACTAAGACCATAGTTTCAATTTCTTGTTTAGACAAGAAAGGATACTCTTTTATAATAAAAGATAAATGTTGTTCTATTTATTTAAAAGATATGTTCTATTGTAGTACACCACTCATAAATGGACTCTATATTCTAGACCTTGAGAGCCCTATCTATAACATTAGTACCAAGATGTTCAAGTCAAATGACATGAACCAAACCTACCTCTGGCACTGTCGCTTAGGTCATATAAATGACAAGCGCTTATCCCAGCTCCATAAGGATGGTTTGCTGGATTCATTTGATTTAGAATCATATGAGATATGCGAGTCATGCCTACGAGGCAAGATGACCAAGACCCCCTTTAGTGGGCATAGAGAGAGAGCAACTGATTTGTTAGGACTCATACATAGTGATGTATGTGGCCCTTTCAATGTTGCTGCTAGAGGCGGTTATAGATACTTCATCACATTTACTGATGACTTCAGTAGATATGGTTATGTGTACTTGATGACACATAAGTCTGAATCCTTTGAAAAGTTCAAAGAATTCAAGAATGAAGTACAGAACCAGCTTGGCAAGTGTATTAAGATACTTCGATCAGATCAAGGTGGAGAATACCTTAGCCATGAGTTTCGTGACTACCTAGCTGAGTGTGGGATTCTATCCCAACTCACTCCTCCTGGAACACCACAGTGGAATGGTGTATCCGAAAGGAGGAATCGTACCCTATTAGATATGGTACGATCTATGATGAGTCACACAGATCTTCCGACATATCTATGGGGATATGCTCTAGACACGGCAGCTTTCATACTCAACCGAGTTCCATCAAAGGCCGTGATAAAGACACCATATAGGATATGGACTGGGAGAGATGCCCAGGTGTCTTTCATGAGGATTTGGGGTTGTGAGGCTTACGTTCGACGTCAAGTCTCAGACAAATTAGGACCCAAATCCGACAAGTGCTATTTCATCGGATATCCCAAGGAAACTAAGGGATATTACTTCTACATTCCCAGTCAACACAAGGTAGTTGTGGCAAAGACTGGGGTCTTTCTAGAAATGGACTTTGTTTCTAGAAAGACTAGTGGGAGCGCGTTCGATCTTGAAGAAGGTCAAGATGCGAACAATAGCACTAATGCCTCGATGGAAATTGAACTGGAACCACAAAGTGTTGTGGATGATGTTGTTCCACAAGGAGTTGAGGAACAACAATCGGTTCAAGTAGACATACCTCTTCGCAGGTCTGATAGGGTACGTCATCAGCCTGAGAGATACTCTTTTCTCTTGTCTGACCAAGATGACATTGTGCTCATAGAGGATGAGCCTACCACCTATTAGGAAGCTGTGATGAGACCAGATTCTGAGAAATGGCTAGAGGCCATGAGATCCGAAATGGAATCCATGTACACCAACCAAGTATGGACTTTGGTTGATCCACCTGAAGGGGTAAAACCCATTGGGTGCAAGTGGGTCTTTAAGAGAAAGACTGACATGGATGGACTTATCTATAAGGGTCGCTTGGTAGCTAAAGGTTTCAAGCAGATTCATGGTATTGACTATGATGAAACTTTTTCTCCAGTGGCGATGTTTAAGTCCATTCGGATCATGCTTGCTATTGCAGCATACCATGACTATGAGATATGGCAGATGGATGTCAAAACTGCGTTTCTGAATGGAAACCTACTCGAGAATGTGTACATGACACAACCTGAGGGTTTTGTAGATCCACAACATACTAGTAGAGTGTGCAAGCTGCATAGGTCCATTTATGGACTAAAGCAAGCTTCTCGGAGCTGGAATCTTCGATTCGATGATGCGATCAAACAGTTTGGTTTCATCAAGAATGAAGATGAGCCTTGTGTCTACAAGAAGGTTGTAGGGGACATAGTTGTCTTCCTCATATTGTATGTGGATGACATACTACTCATTGGGAAGGACATCCCTATGCTTCAGTCTGTCAAGACCTGGCTAGGGAGTTGCTTCTCAATGAAGGACTTAGGTGAGGCATCCCGTATTCTAGGGATACAGATCTATAGAGATAGATCTAAGAGATTACTTGGCCTAAGTCAGAGTACATACATTGACAAGGTACTCCTTCGGTTTGCCATGCAGAATTCCAAGAAGGGATTTCTGCCGATGTCACATGGCGTGAGTCTTTCGAAGACTCAAGGTCCCTCTTCTAGAGAGGAGAGAGATCGCATGGATCAGATCCCTTATGCCTCAGCCATAGGATCGATCATGTACGCCATGCTATGTACTCGACCTGATGTCTCGTATGCTTTGAGCATGACGAGCAGATACGATTCAGGTGAAAGTCACTGGATAGCGGTCAAGAATATTCTTAAGTACTTACGAAGGACTAAAGAATATTTCTTGATATATGGAGGCAATGATGAGCTAACTGTAAAGGGTTACAGTGATGCCAGCTTCCAGACCGATCAGGATGATTACCGATCGCAATCAGGGTTCGTGTTTTGCTTAAATGGTGGTGCTGTGAGCTGGAAGAGTTCGAAGCAGGACACAGTAGCTGATTCTACAACAGAGGCCGAGTATATTGCTGCATCAGAGGCAGCAAAGGAGGCAGTTTGGATCCGCAAGTTCATCACTGAACTTGGGGTGGTTCCTAGCATCGCTGACCCCATTGATCTCTATTGTGACAACAATGGAGCTATAGCACAGGCGAAGGAACCTCGCTCACACCAGCGGACCAAGCACATACTACAGCGCTTCCATCTCATTCGAGAGATTATCGATAGAGGAGATGTGAAGATTTGCAGAGTACCTACAGAGGCTAACATCGCAGATCCCTTGACCAAGGCTTTGGCACAGAGGAAGCATGATGGTCACACTAGGTCATTAGGCCTTAGAGCCTATACTGATTGGCACTAGTGCTAGTGGGAGATTGTTAGTTAGAGCCCTAGAGCCAATGATTTGATGATTGTATGGACTCATTGTATCATATTCTTGTATATTAATAAAGGCATTTGTATGGTTATTATACTTATTTGTATTAGTGTCAAATAGACTAAGTATAATAGCGTCCTTGAGTAGAAGGTTCATACCTATATCAATCGATTAGTTGAATCGATAGTGAGATGATATAGGGAACACTACTCTAAATCATTCCTAGTCGAGTATTAACATTCAGGGACAATGTTAATGCAATAAGACTAGCATGTAGGTCAGCTCGATGACTTGATCTCACAAGTCATGGATATAGAGATATCAAGCTGACACATGGGTATACATTGGAGAATGTATACTGAATGACCCGCCATGAGAAAGTATCATGGATCGTTATATGAGTGTCATATTCTTTCTCATGTGGCTATTAGTATGACTATTAGTCCTTAGACCTGAAGTCACCATGGATCCCTACATAAGGAGTTATGTACTTTGGTTTCGTCAAACGTCACCCGTAACTGGGTGGACTATAAAGGCGATTACCGGGTATGTAACAAATTATGCAGAGGGATGTGAGTGATGTAGATGAGATCTATCCCTCCCATATGACGGGAGCGACATCAATATTCTTGATAGAGTGAGACCACTAAGTGCATGGTCATGCCCAAATGAGTCAACATGAGATGTTGAGCTCATTTGATTGAGTGAGTCTACTTGGGGTTCAAGATTTAGATTGATTAGAGGATGACACGGTCTATGCCTCATATTGATCAATCTAGATGTCTAGGATAGAAGGACACTTGTCATTATTTTGTGAGGAGTCACAATTGGTAGTCACAAGGTGATGTCGGATCTCGACATTCTTTTAACTTGGGTAGTAATGATGTGTTGCTAGATACCGCTCATTACTTATGCTCCTAAATGTGTTTAGGGCATTGCCAACGTTACAAGAACCTATAGGGTCACACACTAAGGACAATTAGATGGAGATTAGGTTCATATGATGAACCAAGAGGATTAGATTCATTTGATGAATCAAATTGGATTAAGAGTAATCCTAATTGGGCTAACTTGAGTTGGACTCAAGTTGATTCATGTATTCAATGAGTCTAATTTAGATTATGACTCATTAAATCAACTTAATTTAATGAATTAAATTCATTATATTAAGTTGGCTTGAATCAAATGGTTAGATTAGATCAACCATGGAAGAGATTTGGTCAAGTTTGACTTGACTTGAGAGGAAGTTTAAAAGTCAAGTTTGACTTGACTTTATGCCACCTCATTGGTGAGTTGGCATTGATGTGGACCAATGATGATGCACCACATCATCATGGTTGACACCTCATGGAAGTTACAAAGCCATTTTCTTAATAACTTCACATTAATTGCATTTAATGGGGAGTTACACAAGGGAAGTGGCCGGCCACTTTGGTTTTGAATGGGAATTGATTTTTTCATTCAAGTGGGTATCTTCTTCCTCCTTCCTCTCAAGCTCTCCCTCTCCCTTTCCTCCTTGTTTGGCCGAATCTCACTAAGGTGCTAGCACACCTTTGTGTGAGGTTTTTCTCCACCTATGTGTCCGTGTGGATGCTTCTAGAGGACCGACGCTTGACGGTCTAGAGATCCGGCAACTCCTTGGACGAGCGGGAACGCGAAAGGGCACGCAACAAGGGTAAAGCTCTTAACATGTAGATCTAGGAGTAGATCTAAAAGATATGTAAAACTCGTACTCGGAATTTTTGTTCGGTTTTCCTTGCACGGATCTACGGCTATGGGTGATTCGGGGTTTCCGCGACGCGAAAAGCGGTTTTCGCGGCTCGAAAAACCCAACAGTTCTTACCGGAGAACCCCTCCGACAAGGTGGAGTTGGTCGGATCTGTCGCCGAAGGTTGCTGCCCCCTGCCGAGTTGTTGCTGCCGCTCGCCGCTGGAATCTGAGAAGAAGAAAAGAGTGGACTGTATTGGCTGGCTGGCCGGCGGCAGTGAAAGCAAAGGAGAAGCCATCGGCCGGAGAGAAGAAAGAAGAAGGAGGCGCGGTGTGGGGAGTTGTCGCCGCTGCCCTAGCTTGGCGCGAGGAAGAGAATCGCGCGAGAAGAGGGATTCCAGGGTTCTGTTCCGTGCGTGAGGAAGAAAAGGGGAGGTGGGTTTTCTTAATGGGTTCGGGTTTTGGGTTAAGGGGAGGAATCTGAATCCAATAACCAATAGGATTAAAAGTAGACTTTTGGATTTTGGATATTGGGTTGAGAAGTTGAGATTTCGGGTTAATGGGATCCGGATCCATTAAGAGGATGAAATTAGACTTTTGAAATTGGGTTTGAAGGGTGGAGTTTTGGATTGGATTTGAATTGGAGCTCCACTTCTTGAATGAACCCTTGGATGCCTTAAGCTCTAGATTAACGGTCCAGATCGCTTTAAATCATGATGAAAGGTTGGATCACTTAGATCTGAATGAAGGGGCAGGATTTCACTGGATCTTGATCAACGGTCCACATTAATTTAGCTTGATCTTCCTCATTTGACCTCCAAATCAAGCCAAATTTGATCTGGTTCAACTCTAATCCATGGCTCTTTGAATTTCCTACAAAACCACATCAAAATATGCAATTAAATTCCATAATTTATAGAAAATTTATAATTAAGTCCAAAATGAATTCTTACTCACAAAATATAATATAAACACCAAATTAAGCTTGTGAGAAGGTAAAAATACTAAGTCTAAGAGCCAAAATAATTAATAAAAATGCTCATTATCAGTGACCTAGCCTCACGCGAACAAAAAAATTCTTTGTTCGTGAGTTTTTTTTTGTGAAGTTAAAAAAACTATTATTTTTTTTGGGATTCAACAACATTTAATAGACAACAGTTTAATAAAACTGTTGTATATTATCATGTAAGCAACGCTAAAAGACAACAGTTTTTTAAAACCGTTGTCTTTGATATACATTAGACAACAATTTTTTAAAAATCGTTGTCTTTGACATACATTAGACAACGGTTTTTTAAAAACCGTTGTCATTTAAAAAAAATTATGGTGAACAACAACGGTTTTCAATAAAACCGTTGTTAAATGGCAAAAAGACAACAGTTTCTCGAAAAATTGTTGTCTATTAGGTGTGGTTAAATCTAAAATTTCTTGTAGTGGGAGTTGAAGGGGCTATAGAATAATTGAGGGAGAAGGGAGATTTGGCGTTTGAGCCTCCTGTTAATTTTCTAGATTACAGGAGGTTACTTAAGAACAACCCCCCTGATCTGTTCCCTAAATTGATGTAATCCCCTGCGTATTATTGTAATAAGGAATCTTCCAGCAATTCAAGCACTAGCATTTTCATAACCTTTGATGACGTTTCAAGTACCAGTATAATTCACTGTTAACTAACAAATGAAAATTTAGATAATCAAACGAAGGTAAATTAATTCCTACTAAAGTTGGTTTGATCCAATATGCATTCATCTCTTTATTGGCTAACCACACTTATTTATACTCGTATATATCCTCGCTCGGAATTAATTTTCACTCAGCTTTTACTATCCCATTGAGCTCACTTCCGCCCAAGTTTGTTTTCGTTCGGGCTTATGATTTGTTCTACCGTTAATGGATGGTCGAGTTTATTCCTGCCTATGTATATTTTCGTCTGAACTTAACACTCACTCGGCCTTTAACGGCTGATTGGGCTTATTCCTACCCACATTTATTTTTTCTGGACTTAACACCCGCTTGACTTTTAATGGCTGATCGGGCTTATTCCTACCCATGTTTATTTTCATTCGGACTTAACACCCTCTCAGCTTTTAATGGCTGATTGCGCTTATTCCTACCTATGTTTATTTTTGCCTGGACTTAACACCCACTCGACTTTTAATGATTGATCAGGCTTATTCTTATACGTATAGAATAAAAAGACCATGACTTGCACTATTCATCCATCTGAGAATATTAAAGGTTAGTGAATCTTATAACTATTTAATCTTCATCGAGCTTTGGAACCTTAAACCTACTTTCGATAATGGCGCCGATGCTCCAAGAAAATAACCTGTCGCATCAATTACCTACATTGGCTTCCTATTGGTGACACGTATGTACCTGACATTGTATATGTACCTCTTTTATTATACCCACTGCTTCACTTTATCATCCAACGACTCGTAGTTGATTCGGCCTTTTATACCGCCAAAATCCAACGGTCCCCCTCAACTAGCCTTTTTGAAAAATCCTTATAAACATTCAGCTAAAACCCTAAGACTTTGTCATCTCTTCTCCAACTCTCTAGTCTTTTCCTCTTCAACCTTACTAATCCTTCCTCTCGATAATGTCAGAGTATAACGAGTGGTATGCTCAGTGTTCTTCTGATTTCACCTTACACGAGGCTTACAAACTCCAACTGAACTACGATATTCCTTCTTATATAATCATTCCTACCCCAGAAGACCACCCTCACCTTCCTCCACCAGAAAGCATTGCGATCTTCAGGGAGCAAGTTATATCGGGTCTTCGATTCCCCCTACATCCTTTCCTTGTTGATGTTAGTCGATATTTCAACCTTCCCTTACACCAACTTATTCCCCAATCTTTCATCATCCTAAGTGGTTTGTTATTATTTCTCGATTACTCAATGCCCCCCTATCATCTCATCTATTCCACCATTTTTTCTATCCTCATCAAATAGAGAATGGCTTGTTTAAATTCCAGTCGCGTCCTAAGGTGATTTAATTCAATAGAGTTCCACCACAAGGAGAATGGAGAGACAAATATTTCTTCATACATCTTCCCTTTCCTCCGCCATATCCTGTAGTCTGGCAGTAGAACCTTCCTCCTATTCCCAACTTGGGTGATATCTCCGTAGATCCCACCTTCCATGCTTTTATGGGGAAACTAAAACGTGCCAAGTTTAACTTTCCCGCATTGACCATAGAAGGCTTATTATCTATTTTTGGACTCAGTCTGATCGACACAGAATTGAGTGCTTCATTTAGTAAGTTTATTCTCTTTATAAATGATTGTTTATCATTTCTCAATTGTTTGTTATATAAGTTTTTTTAACCCTTACTCTTTTTCCTAACTGAGACTATTCTCCCAACCTTCTTGTATAAAAGTACTCAATTAACAAGAGCGGTTCTGACCATGTTAGGAGAGAACTTACTAGAAGAACACCATCTTAATCAGACATCTTCCTCCCTTGGTCTACTTCTTCCAGTTGAGCCAACCCGAGAACCATCCTCCAGCTCCTCAAAATCGGATAATCCTTTCATCTTCAGGCACAAAAAGCCTCGAACAAAGGCTTCAGGTCCAAATTTACCTTCAATACCCATCGTCGAGCAAGTTCCCATTATATCCGAGATTCTTATACTCGAGGTAAAGAACTTGAGTCCCCAAAACATAGTCGTTCTTGTTTTGTACTTAATATGATGAGGTCACACCTCCTTATTTCTATGTCTCGTGTGATTCCCCCAGTTATTCCTCCCACCGAGATGACATCAGATACCATGAATGCTTCACCATCTTTTTTACAAACCTTAGTTCCTCCTCCAACTAAACCTCGCGCTAGGCAGACCCCTTGTAGGAGATCCACTGACCCTATTCCTAAAGAACCAGTAACTGATCAGAGTCTTGAGTTAGCTAGGCCAACGTCATCCTCCCAACCATCTCTTGTTCTATCACAATCGCCTTATCTCTCCCTTGCTTCTCCTCCAGGCCCCACAACCTCTACTAGCTCTTCATGTCTTTTTAAGTAGTCCCACGGGCTACCATCCCAACAAGGACTAGAGTCTGCCTCTCTTCCATCTTATAGGATACTCAATTTGAAAGGTCCATTATCTGAATCATGGCTACAAGCCCAAAGACAAGTGCAAAGGAATACAATCTCATAGCACTTTGATGAACACAATTGTAAGCTATTACAGTAAGTTTTTGATTAAATCCCATTATCTCATTGTTACGAAGTGTAATTATATGGTTACTTCATCCAATTTTATGCTTCAAGCTTACATTTAGGCCAACTAACTATGGACCTGGAGACAACTAACAAAGCTTTAAAAGATAGAGTGGAAGAGCTACAGGTTGCCCCTACTATTCCGAGTGATGCAATGATTCAATTATAAGGAAAAATAGATTCACAAACTGAGCTTATCACTGGCATGGAGAAAACTCTACAAACCTGTCGCCAATTATTACAATCCTAGGAGGCATAGAAGAAAAATTTGGAGCTTCAATTATAAAGGAGTGAGTCTAAGCTTCAGGTGGAGAGGGCTCTAAAAGATAAGGCTCTTTCGGATCTAGCTCAGAAAATCATACTTTTAGAAAGGCTACAACTATCGCATGGCTCTAGATCCCCTGAGCTAACTCAAGAGTTGGCCACCAAAAACTTCTCATTCTTACACCAACAAGAGAAACTAAGAGCTCAAGATTCATAGATAACCTCCCTATTGATAAGCTAGAACATTCCAGAGTGGAACAGGCTACCATCAAGGTGGAGAGGGACAACCTTCAGTTTGAACTTCAAACATACAAGGCAGGTGAGGATAAGCGATAGAAAAATAAATGAAGATCCTATTTGGACTCTCTCAAATTTGGTGAAGAGTATACTAGGGGCATTATAGGGACTTTCATCCACTCAGCTGAGGGAGTTGTTCAGTAGTTAAGGGAGGGAAGTTATTTATCAAAGAAGCCCCCTCCCCTCTTTATAGATCGTTGACGGCTCAATAAGGAGCTTCCAAAAGATTTCTTAAGCAAGTTTGAGTGAATATGTATTTATGTACTATACTTTTATATTATCTACTTGTTATTTAAAATAATGATAAAACATCATATACCTGTGAAAACTAATAAGTATCTGTCCCTTGTTATCCTGTATATCTTCATGTATCTTCAAAACCAGCCATACCTCCAGATACAAATTGAATTCTTTAACATGTTTATAGCATATGCTCCATAGAAAAACTTCATAGAGAAATTCTTGATAATAAAGAAATCTTGAATAACCGACTGTTAAGCAAACAACCACTCATAGAATTCTTGTATTAAATAATGAACATGACAAATATAAACTACCAAGTAAAATAAGCAGACCAAATATTATATAAGCCATTAATGATGACTTCCTGGGCTGAATGATAAATCGGATGGACATATAATGCCGAACAAAATGAGCGAATTGGATATAATACAAACATTCCATAATGAACTCCTAGACTACATAATAAACCGATCGGGCATCTAGCCCCGAATGAGATAGGCAAGCCGAATATAATATATACACAGTTGGTAATGGCTTCTCGGACTTGAGTAATAGATAGAATGGGCATATAATACTGAATGATATGAACAGACCAAATATGATATATACAATTGATATTGCACTCCTGGACTGCATAATAAACCGGTTGGATATATAAGCCCGAACGACATAAGCAAGCCAAACATAATATAAGCATTTCATAATGAACTCCTAGTTTACATAATAAACCAATCGGACATATAATTCCAAATGAAATAAGCAAGCCGGACATACTATAAGCAGAATTGATAATGAATTTCTAGACTGCATAATAAACTGGTCGAATATATAATTTCGAACAAAATAAGTAAGCCGGACATAATATAAACATTTCATAATGAACTCCCAGATTGTATAATAAACTGTTCGGACATATAATTCTGAACAGAATAAGCAAGTCGGACATAATATAAGCATTTCATAATGAACTCCCGGATTGCATAATAAACTGATCGGACTGTAACAACCTAAATTTCCTCAATTCGAGTCTTAAAAGTAATTTAAAAATAATAAAAAATACTATAGAAATATTCTAGGGATTTTTAGAAATTTTAGAGTATTTTTATGTAATTTTTGGAGGTCGTTTGGTATTTTTTACTAAACGAAGGAAGTTTTGACAAAAAAATATCCAAGCCGAGATTCGAACCCGTGACCTCCGGCCGAACCAAGCTTTAAGCGGATCCGACTGACCAAGTGTGCAAGCAATTGTTATTGATTAAATAGAGAGCGAAATATATTTAAGTAGTACTAGTTAACAGAAACATTAGAGTATTAAAAGGAGAACTTAGGTGTTAATTTCCGTGACCTAATTTTCTTTCCCCTCCCTCACGAACGGCGTCGGCGACTACTGTTTGGGCGAAATCGAAAAGAGGGAAGCAAGGGCCTCTCCGGTGGCCGGCCAAAGGGACTTCTCCATAAGCTCTTCTCGGATCCGAGCCCTCCCGTCGAAGAGAACACGTGGACACAGAGGAACCGCCGAGTTTTAGAGCTCACCCGAAACCCTAGAAGCTTCTTGTTCGACTGTGAGTTCAAGAACGCAAGGTTAGTTGCTACTCACCTGCAGTAGGAGTAGTTTCGCGATTCGTTTTCTTTGAGGTTTCTACCTCTTCTCAGGTTTGTTTTTCGGATTCCGATTGGTTTCTATTATAGAAATTCTGATTTGCACTTGGTGGATTATGGATGTCTTGTATTCTCTGCATCATTTTAAGTTCTGTCAGTAAGGCATGGATTTCTGGTTTACCAGTCCTGTTTCTTCTTCTTACTAGCTTGGGTTTGGAACCAAGATCGTGATGTTTTTGGTAGGTTTTTGTTACCCATGAAGTTCGTGTTTTGATCTGGGATTTATGTGATGTTCTTACTGCCATTAGTGTCTCCTATAGGATTTTCGTATGGATTTTGAACACCTATGATTGAAATTGGGAGTTGTAGCTTCAATTTAAGGTTTATGTTCTTCGTTTAGTAGGTGGCTTCTCCATATGGGTATGGATGAAGGTTTCCATAGATAGGCTAGTAGGTGAATTGATACGGATTGATAGAATAGATCCAAGCTTCTAGTATCCTTTTGTGTCTACAATAGGCAGGGGACGGTTTGTATGTTTTGCATGGGAAAAGGCAGCCAAGGGGAAAGGAGTTTCTGTAGTTGGTATTTTAAAAGAAACCTAGAGTTTGCTTATATGTAGATTAGTGCCAAATTTAAATCAGTTTTAGATTGTTCCTGCTATTTTCCCCCTTGTTTCCGGAACATGTGTATAGAATAGGTGATCTGTTCGGTTTCAAGCTTTGATTTAGTTTCCTTTGTTTTAATTCTGTTGTAATATCTCAGTTTAGATTCTTAAGAAATGGTTTTATATGGAGCAACTCAGTTTAGATATTTAGCATCTCAGTTTATATATTTAGCATCTCAATTTAGATTCTTAAGAAATGGCATGTATGAGTATATGTAGCAGAAATGGCATGTATATAGCTTGTATAAGTAGCATCTCAGTTTATATGAAGGTTTGTTCAAGGAGTGTTGTTTTTTAAGCTTTCTATTGTGAGTCTCATAAAGAAGATGAAAAGGGATTTAAATGGATTAGACATGTAGATTAGACTTCTCAGCCTTATAATTTGAGTTTCATGTTTAGATATTTATTTGCAGTTACCTTAATGGGTACGAATGGATCATTTTGGAACCCTACAGGTTTTAGTTTTGGTTGTGCTATGTTTTTGACATGAACAGCCTAGTCTTAGGAGAATTTAGCAGAGTGGTTTTGATGGATTGAGTTTCAATTGATGATGATAATACTCCTCTTTATCGGGTTTCTAAAAAAAGTCAAAATAGATCTTTGGTACATTAGGCTATGGATGATAGTGTTATCTCTTTAGTGCAGAAGTGTGGATGAAAGAGTGAAGATGAGCATAAGTAATATGTTGTTTTGGTGAGTGACATATATTAAGACTAAAGATGATTTGAATTGATGTAATGAATTTAACAGGTGAGAAGTATGTGAGTGATTTAGATATGCAAGTAATAAGTTCAGAGTAGAAGTTTAGTTTGAAGATGAGAAAAGAGATTTACATGTTGATCAATATAGATCTTATACTGAGAATTCCTTTCTGACTATAAGTTTAATGGCATAATTGATGTTCAGACTTAAAGTACTTGGATGTGCCAATATCAGGAATTCCATTTGGTCTCAGCTGATTACAAGAATCTGAAATTTTAGGTTTATAATTGCCATGTGAGAATTTTAGTGCAGATTAGATCCCTTCGTGGTGCAGATTTTCTTTATGTATTTAGTTTCTTTAACAGGACAGATTTACTAATAGATAGTTTATGGAAGGCATTGTAGTACAAGGCTTTAGATTTCCCTTAAATATACATGATTGTGTGTTACCTTGTTGATTTCACTTATAGATGCATATGGAAAAAATACCCTAACAATATTTTGGGTTTAAGAAAAGTATAAGAAAGATAAAGAAAAGAAAGAAAAAGGCCAAGGCCTTAAGTAGATCCTAAAGTCAAGACTTTAGGGATTTTGGCACACAAGATGCTTATTAAAATGCCAAGGCATTTAAAGAAGAAGTAATTAAGATAATAAGATATTTTACTTTGAAGAGGCTAGTACTCGACTTCCGAGGTTGTCGTTAAACAAATCCAGTTGTCCAATTCTGAGGCCTTGGCCCTGGTAGACCGAGGTCTGCTCTTTTAGGATTGGTGGTTGGCTACCCCAACCTATTAGGGAACGCGCATAAGATGGTACTACGCCTGGGCCCAAGAGAAGTTGATTATTATTTTGAAGTATTATAAGTATAAGCTTTTGAACATGTAAAATAAGTTTCACATAAGTATAAAAGTATTAAAGTATAAGTTTTAAACAAATGAAATAAAAGAATAAGTTTTTAAGCAAACGAAATAAGTTTCAGAAAGTGTTTAGAATTCAGCAAGTTTTAGTTTTCCTTCTGTTAGCATGTTATTCTGATTAGCTTTACATGTCTAGCATTCCAGTATGCATTATTCTTTTGCTATTAGATGAGTATATGTAGTAGTTTCTTTAGAGTTTTTAGTTTTTGGATTTCAGTATGTTTACATGCATATTCGAGTTTTTATGAGTTTGATAGCGCTTACTAAGCATTCGCTTATAGTTTGCATTTCCTCTTACTGCAGATACAGAAAAGGAAAAGTTTTAACCAAGGTAGGCGACAAGGAGGTGCGGATGGATGTGTAATGCTAGGACTATGGGAGCCTTGGGACTTAGTTTAAGAATTTGTTAGATTAATTCTGTATATAGGTTGATAAGAAAATTTTGGAGTAAGAAGCTGTATTTTATTTTGTTTCCGCTATTCATTACTTGCATGATTTGATTTTATTAAACTGCGTGGTGATGTTATTTCTTTTGTGTGTTTGATATATGTTCCAGCCACCTATGGTTGATGTATATTATGTTTGTATCTCAGTTTAATTTCACCGGTACAGGGGAGACTCTGTCGAAATTTTTCGGTAGGGATTCCTTGTGGTTTTGATCATACTGGTTAAGTAGAGTTAATAGTTAAGTAACGGTCACCTTAGAGAGTAGTAAGGAAGGTGGGTCGTTACAGTTGGTATCAGAGCAGTTCCTATTCTCCAGCATCACACATCAGCATCATCTTTGTCGTCTTCAAGTAAGAAAGTATTTAAGTTTTCCTTTTATGCTTTCTTTATTATTTGCAATATGGAGTAATTGCTTATATGCGCTTTAGTAAGATAGAAGTTTTGTTTCTCTTATATTCATATGCATAAGTATGTTTAGAAAGGATAGAGAAGATGTCAGACCTTTTTCAGCATAACTAGATGTCAAGAAGAGAACGCCCCCGTATGTTCGTACTGAGGACCGAGTTCGGGAGAACGAAAAGGACTCAAGCCGGAGGATGTTCGGGTTGTTGTGAGTACCCAGAGGTATTTCCAGAAGAGTTACCTGAACTACCTCCCAACAGAGAAGTGGAGTTTGAAATTGAATTGGTTCCTGACGCCAGCCCAATTTCAAAAGCTCCGTACCGAATTTCTCTAGCCGAGCTAAAAGAGTTACAAGAACAATTTCAGAAGCTACTTGACAAGGGTTTCATCCGCTCTAGTCATTCACCCCGGGGAGCTCCAGAGTCGTTCGTTAAGGAGAAAGACGGATCTATGCGGATGTGCATAGATTTTAGAGCGCTGAGCAAAGTAATAGTTAAGGACAAGTACCCTCTTTCCAGAATAGATGATCTATTTGATCAGCTAAAGAGAGCAATAGTGTTCTCTAAAATAGACCTGCGCTCTGGGTACCATCAGTTGAAAGTGAAGGAAAGTGATATACCCAGAACAGCTTTCAGGACCAGATACGGACACTATGAATTTGTAGTCATGCCATTTGGTGTGACTAATGCACCTGCAGTCTTCATGGACTTAATGAACAGAGTGTTCAGAGAATACCTTGACAAGTTTGTCACCGTGTTCATCGATGACATTCTGATCTATTCAAGAACCCCAGAGGAGCATGACATGCACTTGAGAATAATCCTGCAGACCCTATAGCAAAAACAGCTTTATGCCAAATTCTCGAAGTGCGAGTTCTGGTTAAATCATGTGGCGTTTCTAGGTCACATTATTTCTAAAGAAGGCATCCAAGTGGATCCTGCCAAGATAGAGGCGGTCAACAACTGGCATAGACCCAAGAACGCCAGGGAGATCAGAAGCTTCCTTGGTTTAGCTGGGTACTACAGGAAATTCGTGGAGGACTCTTCCAGGATACCTTCTCCACTAATGGCCTTAACCAGGAAGAATAAGAAGTTTGAATGGTCAGACAAATGTGAGCAAAGTTTCCAAGCATTGAAGAAGAGATTGACCAGTGCTCCTATTCTGACTGTTCTAGAGAGTGACAAGAGTTTTGACATCTATAGTGATGCTTCCAAGATGGGCCTAGGAGCTGTACTCATGCAAGAAGGAAAAGTTATAGCTTATGCTTCTAGGCAACTCAAAGATTATGAGAAGAACTACCCCACTCATGATCTCGAGCTGGCAGCTGTGGTCTTTGCACTAAAACTCTGGTGACACTATTTGTATGGAGTCCAGTGCAGAATCTTCACAGACCATCAGAGTTTAAAGTATTTCTTTACCCAGAAGGACTTAAACATGATACAGCGTAGGTGACTAGAGTTGGTCAAAGACTATGACTGTGAAATCTTCTACTACCCAGGCAAAGCTAACAAAGTGGCAGATGCACTAAGTAGAAAATCCAGTGCATCCCTGATGTCTTTGTCATCATTAGCCCTACCACTGCAGAAGGAGTTGTCAGACTTTGGTATGGAAATTATTTATGGGCAACTCTTTGCATTGACCTTAGAGTCAACCCTACTTGATGATATATAGAGAAAGCAAAGTGAAGATCCAGATATCCAGAAAATCAAGCAAGAGATACAAGAAGAAGAAGGTACAGAGTTTCGAGTATCAGACAGTGGAGTTCTTTATCAGGGGGACGGCCTTTGTGTCCCCAATGATGAGGAATTAAGAAGGAAGATTTTAGAGGAAGCTCATAGTACACCCTACTTCATGCATCCTGGTTCTACCAAGATGTACCAAGATGTGAAACAGAGATTCTGGTGGTCTGGACTCAAAAGAGATGTTGCAAAATATGTCAGTACCTGCCTGACATATCAGAGAGTCAAAGCAAAGCACCAAAGACTAGGAGGAATGTTACAGCCTCTTCCAATACCAGAGTGGAAGTGGGAAGACATATCCATGGACTTTATAACAGGTCTTCCAAGAACCACGAATGGATATGACGTGATATGGGTAATAGTGGACCGATTGACCAAGTCTGCTCATTTTCTAGCCATCAAGGTGTTCCACTCTATAAAGCAGTTGGCACAGCTATATGTAAAGGAGGTGATCAGACTTCACAGAGTTCCTAAATCTATTGTTTCTGATAGAGATGGGCGTTTCACCTCTCACTTTTGGGAGTGTGTTCAGAATGCACTAAGAACCAAACTCAAGTTCAGCACAACCTTACATCCTCAGACTGATGGACAGACAGAGCGAGTAAATCAGATTTTAGAAGATATGCTTAGAGCTTGTGCGCTATATTTCAAGGGAAGTTGGTGCAAGTATCTATGCTTAGCTGAGTTTGCCTACAACAACAGCTATTAAGCCACTATCAAGATGGCACCATATGAGGCGTTGTCTGGCAGGAAGTGCAGATCACCTATTGGCTGGCAAGAAGCGGGTGAAAGAAAAGAAATGGAAGTGGAACTGGGCATTCAGATAGAGCTGATAGATGAGACTACTCAGGCTATCCAGAAGATCAGACAGAGAATTGAGACTGCCCAGAGTAGACAGAAGAGTTATACTGACATACGCCGTAGGCCATTTGAATTTCAAGTAGGGGATTCAGTTTTTCTCAAGGTCACTCCGATGAAGGGAGTGATGAGATTCGGCAAGAAGGGAAAATTAAGTCCACGCTATGTAGGACCCTACCTGATCACAAAAAGGATTGGGAAAGTAGCATACAAGTTGGATTTACCACAAGACATGTCAGCAATACACAATGTATTTCATGTCTCCATGCTAAAAAAGTGTCTCCACGACCCTAGCCAAGTGATTCAACCTCAGTCAGTACAGATCCAGGAGGATCTTAGCTATGAGAGCAGACCTACACAGATAGTGGACAGAGCAGTCAAGAGATTAAGAAACAAAGAAGTGCCACTAGTGAAGGTCATCTGGCAGAACCAAAAGCACGAGGAAGTCACTTGGGAGCGTGAGGACAGTATGAGACAGAAATATCCAGAGTTATTCTAAGTTCGAGGACGAACTTTTTATAAGGTATGGGGAATTGTAACAATCCAAATTTCCTCAATTCGAGTCCTAAAAGTAATTTAAAAATAATCAAAAATGCTATAGAAATATTCTAGGGATTTTTATAAATTTTTAGAGTATTTTTATGCAATTTTTGGAGGTCGTTTGGTATTTTTACTAAATGAAGGAAGTTTTGACAAAAAAATGTCCAAGCCGAGATTCGAACACGTGACCTCCGGCCGAACCAAGCTTTAAGCGGATCCAGCTGACCAAGTGTGCAAGCAATTATTATTGATTAAATAGAGAGCGAAATATATTTAAGTAGTACTAGTTAACAGAAACATTAGAGTATTAAAAGGAGAACTTAGGTGTTAATTGTCGTGACCTAATTTTCTTTCCTCTCCCTCACGAACGGCGTCGGCGACGGCTGCTTGGGCGAAATCGAAAAGAGGGAAGCAAGGGCCTCTCCGGCAGCCAGCCAAAGGGACTTCTCCACAAGCTCTTCTCGCATCCGAGCCCTCCCGTCAAAGAGAACACGTGGACACAGAGGAATTGCCGAGTTTTGGAGCTCACCCGAAACCCTAGAAGCTTCTTGTTCGGCTGTGAGTTCAAGAACGCAAGGTAAGTGTTGGTGCGGGAAGCATCCGATGATCGAACCTGAATTTTGATAATGGCAAAGGATTCAAAGTTAAGGGTTGTTGTAATCTAACATGGTTGAATGAGTATTTCAGGAAAGTCCTAGCTGCGGTTAGGCAAAGGGAAAAATCCTAGGGGGTGGTAACCCTAGGTCATAGGGGGTGGTAACCCTATGCAGAAAGTCTTGGCAGGTCGATAGCTTCAGGCAAAAGTCCTAGGGGGTGGAAAGTCCTGGTGTCACGAACCAGGTGAAAGTCTGGACTAGCCGGGAAGCGGATGTCCAGCAGAAAGTCCGGAAGCATTGAGTGCTGAGCAAAAGTCCAGTCGATCTGGAGGATCGACTGGCAACAGGTAAATCTCCTGAGTGGAGTAGGTGAGGACGCGTTCCCCGTAGAGGGAACAGTAGGCGTCGGGTCGACCTAGGATTTCCGGTTGGAAATCCGAAGTCAGACTCGGACAGTCCGAAGACTGTCAATTCTTCTTTACGATGTTTTGTCTTATTCTAACACTGTCTTGCAGGGGATTTTTGCTCGGACTAACCTTTGTTTGCAGGTGAGGAACCTGCTGGAAAAAGGCTGTCCGGGCGCCCGGGACCAAAGTTTATCCCCTGCGCGAAGTTGACACGTGCAGCATCCTGGTTGGCTGGCCACGTCACACTCTAGGCGCCCGGAAGGGATCCAGGCACCCGGAACATCATATAAACGAAGGGTCAAGGTGCAGCTTCAAAAAAACAAGAATCTAAGTAATCTCCCTGCGACAAGCTGCTAACGACTCGATCCAGAAAGTGCTGCAACGACACCCCGACAACCCGGAGCTTCGATTTAGTCTTTTGTTGTCGGTATAATCTGTTTACTACTTTAAATTGTAGTTAATCTGTAATAGTTTTATCGTGCTTATAGTTGTTGCTCACGGAAAGCGATCAAGGATCGCGGGCCTTCGAGTAGGAGTCGCTTTAGGCTCCGAACGAAGTAAATCTTCCTGTCTCTCTGTGTTTGTTATTTCTTTATTCTGCTGCGTTGTTACTCGTTTGTTTTACGAATCGAAAGAAATAGCCACAAACGCTATTCACCCCCCCTCTAGCGTGGTCTCGATCCAACAATTGGTATCAGAGCGGGGTCGTTTTGAATTGGTGCAACCACCTTTCAAAACAAATTTTTCTTTCGATTTTATATTTTTCTTTCGATTTTATATTTTTCGGAGTCAATTAGAATTTAGCCTTAAAGCTTTATTCTAATTCTTTTATCGAATCGGCTTTTGCCCGAAGTTGGTGCAACACCACTCGAGCTCGTTATTATTACTATTCATTATTCCCGCACTACTAATCCAAGACGTAGTCTTGGAACATATATTTTTTTTTTGTTGCATATTACAAATGGCTCAACAAGAGGGGTTCAGTACTGTTCGTCCCCCACTATTCTCCGGAGATGATTTCGGTTATTGGAAGGGAAGAATGGAGACGTATCTGAAGATTCAGTTCGAAACATGGATGATCATTAAGACGGGACTTCAGCTACCTTCCGATGACGACGGCAAACCAACCCCCTGCGAGAAGTGGGACGCCTCTCTAATCAAAAAGGTGGAAGCCGACGCCAAAGCTACCTGCACCCTCCAGTGCGGCCTTACCAAAGAAGAACTCAACAGAGTCGGCCCGTTCTCTTCCGCAAAGGAGCTCTGGGAAAAGCTAGTCGAACTCCACGAAGGCACTAACGACACCAAGGTAAGTAAAAGAGATCTTTTACTTAATAAATTATATAATCTAAAGATGCAGGAAGGCGAAACGGCAAGTTCTCTACATGCGAGAATCCAAGACATCCTCAATTCTCTTCACGGAATCGGACAGAAGATAGAGAATCGGGACGTCATAAGGTATGTTTTAAACTCATTTCCAAGGAACACATTGTGGGCATCAATGGTAGATGCCTACAAAGTTTCCAAGGACTTGTCTTCAATAAAATTAGACGAATTATTTTGTGAATTTGAACTTCATGAGCAGACTAATGCACAGCCAACCGAGAAAGGTATTGCGTTGGTTGCAGGTACAAGTCGAACACGGGAACCGAGATCACGACGAAGAACGGAACCGGAGTCGGAGGTTGAACCAGACTCAGACGATGAAGACATTGAAATTACAACCGAGCTGGTAAACCTCGTAAAGAAGCTCTACAAAACGAAGGGCTTCAACAAAAGAGATCTAAAAAAGGCAGTAAAAACGAAGGAAGGTTCACAGAACTCAAAGATGAAGTTTGAAGTTACATGCTACGGCTGCAACCAAAAAGGGCACATCAAATCCAACTGCCCTAACCTGAAGGAGGTCAAAAAGCAAAGAAGGAAAAAGGTCCTTAAGGCAACATGGGACGAATCTTCATCGGAGGACGACGACGACGAGCTCGAACAGACGAGTCTACTCGCATTAATGGCCCGGGACCAAATCGTCGAATCCGGAAGCGAGAGCGAGTCTGAGGCGGAGTCCGAGCAAAGCCACGGATCCGTATCCGTTTCCGAAGGACCAGACCCCGCTGTAAGTATCTCCCGGTTAAACATTTTAGTTAGTTATTTATTGCGCAAATTAGCTAAGTCAAACCTGAAAGTTAAGTCACTTCTAAAGGAAGTATCTGTCCTTAAAGAAGTGGCTGACACTAAAACCTTACCTGACCAGAGTCAGACTGAATTTCCAACTCAAGTTCATAAACTTGAGGAAGAAAATTCAAGTCTAAAAAATCAGGTTAAAGATTTAAAAACTACTTTAGAACAGTTTTCTTTGGGCTCCAAGAACTTGGACTTAATTCTTGGGACACAAAGGGCCATTTACAATAGAACTGGGCTAGGATATAAAAGTAAATATAAATCTTACTTATCCTTAATAAACAAACAAAGTAGTAACACAGCCCAAGCATGGGTCCCCAAGTCCAAATTGATCAATCAAGTTGGACTTGGTCAATACTGGGTCCCGAAGGATCAAATACATTACCTCGATAGACCATATCGAGGCCGTGATCCAGGGGGAGCAAAAAGAAAAACAATAATTCGAAATTAAATTATAAATTCAAAAAAAAAATTAAATTCAAAATTCAAAATTCAAAATTAAATTATAAATTCAAAAATTAAATTCAAAATTTGAAATTAAAATTATAAATTCAAAAATTCAAAATTCGAAATTAAAATTATAAATTCAAAAATTAAATTCGAAATTAAATTATAAATTTAAAAATTAAATTCAAAATTCGAAATTAAATTATAAATTCAAAAATGAAACTCAAAATTCGAAATTAAATTATAAATTTAAAAATGAAACTCAAAATTCGAAATTAAATTATAAATTCAAAAATTAAATTCAAAAATTAAATTATAAATTCAAAAATAAAATTCGAAATTCGAAATTCAAATTCAAAATTCAAAATTTAAATTCAAAAATTAAATTCAAAAATTAAATGAAATTCAAAATTTGAAATTAAATAATTAAATCAAATTAAAAGGAAGGCTCCAGATTATCTGGCACCTCCGAACTTAATATACCCGATAAGGGTAACCAAGAGTAGACCACCCGGCAGGGTAATTGAGGTTAGGTAAAATGGCCTAGGTTTAACTTGACCCACGGTACTGGTGAAATTTTTTTGATGATAGTACGTTAGGGAAGCTTGGGCATCGCATGTCTAGGAAGATATGGCTTCGACCTGGTGCATTTGGCCAAGTGGAACTGACCGAAGCTACCCTTAAAATGGATCCTAACTAGTTAGACCAAGGGTTAGTATTAGGTTCAGTGGGTAGGACTATTTGGAAAACCTCGAAGGCATGGTTACTTTAATGAGCTCCGTGTGACTCACCATAACCCAGAAGTTTATCCAAAGAATGCTTATTTGTTGAACCCAAAGCTAAACCTGAATCTAATACAAAGTTAAACCAGACCTTTGAATTCAACAATAAATCATCTCACATCAATTATAGGATTCCCTGATTGACAATTTAGATCGAGTGAGATGACTAAGCAAACTAAATTTTAAATCTTACTTAAAGTTAAGTTAAACATCCTTCAAAATCAAATTAATTCAAATATCTCCAACCTAAACAGTGTTAATCAAGTTAAATTTATAATAATAATAATAAAAAAAAAATTAAAAAAAAAAACTTTAAAACACTTTTCTAAAACAATTGCAACAATATGACCAATTATTGTTAACTTAGCCTGGGTAAGATAAAATTCTAAGGAGTCCACTTCAGTCAAACTATCTTTTTATCCATTAACAAGAAACCAATTCATTCACTTTATGTGTAGGAGTTGGATCAATGGATGTTGGATAGTGGATGCTCCAGACATATGACTGGAGATAAATTGAAGTTTTCAATGCTCAAACTAAAAAATTTAGGATCAGTTGCATTCGGCAACAATGTTCAACTTAAAGTGATCGGGAGAGGTAATATCGAACTCAACTCCGATTTTATTATTAGAAAAGTTCTGTTAGTTGAAAATTTCAATTTTAACTTACTAAGTATAAGCCAATTGTGTGATAGCGGATACTTAGTCACTTTTGACAAAGCTAGATGTTTAGTCAAAAATATTGAAAATCCTGAAATCACACTTAAGGGACTTAGGAAAAATAATATGCACTCAATCAATCTACCCACATCCTCAATAAAGTGTTTAATAACACAGGAAGAGGAAACTGACTTGTGGCACAAAAGACTGGGTCACACTCACACTAGACTCATTTCAAAAATGAGTCATAATGGTCTAGTTAGAGGTTTGCCCAAAATAAAATTCATTGAAAACTCAATCTGTAATGCTTGTCAACAAGGAAAACAAACTAAGTCAACACACAAATCAACAAATCTAGAAAGAACCAACTCGTTACTTGAGCTCCTTCACCTTGACCTATTTGATTCACATGGAGCCAAGTCACTAAGCAAGAACCAGTATTGCTTAGTAATAATTGATGACTACTCTAGGTTTACATGGGTAAGATTCCTAAAAACAAAAGATGAAACCTATGATAATTATCATAACTATGGAAAATGAAAAAGATACTAAAATTAAAAGAATAAGAAGTGATCACGGGGGAGAATTTGAAAATCATAGATTTACTCAATTTTGTAAAATAAATGGATACCTACATGAATTTTCATGTCCTAGAACCCCTCAGCAAAATGGTCTAGTGGAACGTAAAAATAGAACACTACAAGAAGCCGCTAGAACTATGTTAAATGAATATAATTTAAATCACCAATTTTGGGCTGAAGTAATAAATACTGCAAATCATATTCAAAACAGAATTTTAATCAACAAATTTCACAAGAAAACCCCTTATGAACTATATTATCATAAAATTCCTAACTTAAACTATTTAAAAATATTTGGGTGTAAAGTTCACATTTTAAATACTAAAGATTATTTAGGAAAATTCACACCCAAATCTAACCCAGGAATATTTTTAGGATACTCCTCAAATAGTAGAGCCTATAGAGTCTACAATCAAAACACCCTAAAAGTTGAAGAAACAACTAATATAATATTTGATGAAGAAAATAATCTACCAAATATAAATGTGAATGTTGAACCAAGAAATATAGAAGATGATGAAATTCAACCAAATCTTAATAAACCAGAGGAACCAGCCCCTGACCCAATTATAAGACCAACTAGGGCCAGTACCTCTCATCCACCTGACCAAATCTTGGGTGATCCAAACCTAGGAGTTAGAACTAGATCTTCCTATAGAATCCATAGTCAGATTGCCCTAATTTCTAAAATCGAACCTAAAACAATAGAAGACGCACTATCCGACCTGGACTGGATCATAGCTATGCAGGAGGAATTAGCACAATTTGAAAGAAACCAAGTCTGGGATCTTGTACCTAAACCCATAGATAAATCAATAATAGACACCAAATGGGTTTTTAGAAATAAGTTGGATGATTAGGGTGATATCATAAGAAACAAAGCTAGACTAGTAGCCAAAGGGTTTAGTCAAGTTGAAGGATTAGACTATGATGAAACCTATGCATCGGTAGCTAGACTCGAATCCATTCGAATGCTATTAGCCTATGCAGCAAATAAAGGGTTTAAATTATACCAAATGGATGTTAAGTCAGCCTTTTTAAATGGTTTCATCAAAGAAGAGGTCTATGTAAGCCAACCCCCAGGATTTGAAGACTTAAACAATCCTACTCACGTATTTAAGTTAAAAAAGGCCTTGTATGGACTTAAACAAGCCCCTAGGGCATGGTATGAACGGTTGCCCAATCACTTAATTTCCAAAGGCTTCAACCAAGGTAAAATAGATCCAACTCTATTCGTAAAAACTGTAGAAAAAGACATCTTCATAGCCCAAATCTATGTTGATGATATAATTTTTGGATCTACTAACTCTAAATTTCTAAAAGAATTTGTTAAATTAATGGAAAGTGAATTTGAAATGAGTATGGTTGGTGAACTTAATTTTTTCTTAGGCTTACAAATAAAACAAACTAAAGATGGAATTTACATTTATCAAACTAAATATGCTAAGGAGTTAATTAAAAAATTCTGCATGGAAAATTCAAAGATAATAAACACTCCAATGGCAACCAACAACAATATTGACTCTGACCCAGTAGGAAAACCAGTAGACCTAAAATATTATAGAAGTGTAATAGGTAGCTTATTGTACCTAACTGCAAGTCGACCTGATATATTGTTTGCTGTAGGTATGTGCGCAAGATACCAATCCTGTGCAAAAGAGTCACACTTAACCTATGTTAAAAGAATACTTAGGTACATTAAAGGTACTCTAAATATAGGACTCTGGTACCCTAGAACTTGCACTCTTGACCTTCATGGCTATTCTGACTCAGATTACGCTGGATGCAAGTTAGATAGAAAAAGCACAAGTGGCAGTTGTCAATTTCTAGGGCAATGCCTTGTAAGTTGGTCAAGTAGAAAGCAACATTGTGTTACTTTATCTACCACTGAAGTTGAATATATAGCCTTAGGTGAATGCGCATCTCAATTGCTATGGATGATGCATACTTTTAAAGACTATCAGCTAGAATATCATAAAACAAAAATTTCAATTGATAATATAAGTTCAATAAATCTAACAAAAAACCCAATTCATCACTCAAGGACTAAACATATAGAGGTGAATCATCATTTTGTAAGGGATCATGTAGCTAAGGGTGATATTATACTCAACTATGTTGAGTCAAAATCAAACCTAGCTGATATTTTCACAAAACCCTTACCTGAACTTGAGTTCAGCTCACTTAGAAGACAAATAGGCATGTGTTGGGTAGAATAGATATTATAACTTTATATTCTTTATTTTTTTTATAACTTCTAGGCAAAATTGATTTACCAAAATCCCCACTTTACTAGACTTTCGAAAGTTGGATTTAGTCTAGGATTGTACCCTTAGAAATCATGTTCCTCCAGGACTCAGCCAGAGCATCTCACAAACACCTAGGTTTACCTTGATTGTGTTTGTAAAACATAGAATGGTGTGAGATGCATAGGGTACAGTCTGGACTCAAGAATGCTTATTTTTGTGCATCAATATGAGTCTGGGCATTAAATACATAATTAACAGTAATCAAATCAAGTCTTCCAGTCTTAGTCAAATCTAACTGGATCAATTGACTTGACTTGACTAACCAGGTGAACACTGTTGCCCTCTAGGCAATCAGCAAGTAGCTAAATGGTTAGACAGTTAGTGGAGGCAATATTAAAGTTTAAGCATGTTTGTACTTAAGGGCTCTGATACCTGATCAAAACCAAATCTTGACTCATGCTTGGACTTTAGAACACCGAAACCTTACTAAGGTTATCTCTTCTCCTTTGCCTTAAGTATTCCTGAAATTTATCTCAAAAACATTCCTTAAACAGTTTTATCAAAATTTTCTCCAAACTTAACTTTCAAATATCTTCTTCTTTGAAAATTTTTTTTAACCCTTTTGAAAATTCATTAAGTTGTTAAAGCTTTAAAAATTATTTTTCCTTGCAAATTTATTTGAAAATCACTGAAGTTGAAACTTGTATTTTGAAAATTTTTCTATGAAAATTTTGGAAACCAATGTTTTTCTATAGACTCTATAGACTCAAAAAGAGCTCATGTTTTTCTATGTCTATTCAAACAAAATAAATTCTAAGGTGTTGTCCTTCACTTCCCTTGCCTAAGTTAAAATGTTTTTAATTCTGTCTTGAAAATTAAGTTTTTCAAAACTAGCTCATTTTTGATATATGGCAAAGGGGGAGAGTAGAGAAATTCAAAGTAGAGAAATTCTAAAGAAAAAGGAAACCCTGTATTAAGGGGGAGCTTCACAAAGAGTTTACAAAAAGTTTAAGTGTTAGCTTAAGTTAGGCGTTCATTTGAATTTAGATACTTAAGCTTGCTCAATATACTTATGCATTTGTTTTTTCACTTAACTTTGAATCTGGGTTGCCATAATCAAAAAGGGGGAGATTGTTGGTGCGGGAAGCATCCGACGATCGAACCTGAATTTTGATAATGGCAAAGGATTCAAAGTTAAGGGTTGTTGTAATCTAACATGGTTGAATGAGTATTTCAGGAAAGTCCTAGCTGCGGTTAGGCAAAGGGAAAAACCCTAGGGGGTGGTAACCCTATGCGGAAAGTCTTGGCAGGTCGATAGCTTTAGGCAAAAGTCCTAGGGGGTGGTAACCCTAGGTGGAAAGTCCTGGTGTCGCGAACCAGGTGAAAGTCTGGACTAGCCGGGAAGCGGATGTCCAGCAGAAAGTCCGGAAGCATCGAGTGCTGAGCAAAAGTCCAGTCGATCTGGAGGATCGACTGGCAACAGGTAAATCTCCTGAGTGGAGTAGGTGAGGACGCGTTCCCCGTAGAGGGAACAGTAGGCGTCGGGTCGACCTAGGATTTCCGGTTGGAAATCCGAAGTCAGACTCGGACAGTCCGAAGACTGTCAATTCTTCTTTACGATGTTTTGTCTTATTCTAACACTGTCTTGCAGGGGATTTTTGCTCGGACTAACCTTTGTTTGCAGGTGAGGAACCTGCTGGAAAAAGGCTGTCCGGGCGCCTGGGACCAAAGTTTATCCCCTGCGTGAAGTTGACACGTGCAGCATCCTGGTTGGCTGGCCACGTCACACTCCAGGCGCCCGGAAGGGATCCAGGCGCCCGGAACATCATATAAAAGAAGGGTCAAGGTGCAGCTTCAAAAAAACAAGAATCTAAGTAATCTCCCTGCGACAAGCTACTAACGACTCGATCCAGAAAGTGCTGCAACGACACCCCGACAACCTGGAGCTTCGATTTAGTCTTTTGTTGTCGGTATAATCTGTTTACTGCTTTAAATTGTAGTTAATCTGTAATAGTTTTATCGTGCTTATAGTTGTTGCCCACGGAAAGCGATCAAGGATCGCGAGCCTTCGAGTAGGAGTCGCTTTAGGCTCCGAACGAAGTAAATCTTCCTGTCTCTCTGTTTTTGTTATTTCTTTATTCCGCTGCGTTGTTACTCGTTTGTTTTACGAATCGAAAGAAATAGCCACGAACGCTATTCACCCCCCTCTAGTGTGGTCTCGATCCAACAGTAAGTTGCTACTCACCTGCAGTAGGAGTAGTTTCGCGATTCATTTTCCTTGAGGTTTCTACCTCTTCTCGGGTTTGTTTTTCGGATTCCGATTGGTTTCTATTATAGAAATTCTGATTTGCACTTGGTGGATTATGGATGTCTTGTATTCTCTGCATCATTTTAGGTTCTGTCAGTAAGGCATGGATTTCTGGTTTACCAGTCCTGTTTCTTCTTCTTACTAGCTTAGGTTCGGAACCAAGATCGTGATGTTTTTGTTAGGTTTGTGTTACCCATGAAGTTCGTGTTTTGATCTGGGATTTATGTGATGTTCTTACTGCCATTAGTGTCTCCTATAGGATTTTCGTATGGATTTTGAATACCTATGATTGAAATTGGGAGTTGTAGCTTCAATTTAAGGTTCTTCGTTTAGCAGGTGGCTTCTCCATATGGGTATGGATGAAGGTTTCCATAGATAGGCTAGTAGGTGAATTGATACGGATTAATAGAATAGATCCAAGCTTCTAGTATCCTTTTGTGTCTACAATAGGCAGGGGACGGTTTGTATGTTTTGCATGGGAAAAGGCAGCCAAGGGGAAAGGAGTTTCTGTTGTTGGTATTTTAAAAGAAACCTAGAGTTTGCTTATATATAGATTAGTGCCAAATTTAAATCAGTTTTAGATTGTTCCTGCTATTTTTCCCCTTGTTTCCGGAACATGTGTACAGAACAGGTGATCTGTTCGGTTTCAAGCTTTGATTTAGTTTCCTTTGTTTTAATTCTGTTGTAATATCTCAGTTTAGATTCTTAAGAAATGGTTTTATATGGAGCAACTCAGTTTAGATATTTAGCATCTCAGTTTATATATTTAGCATCTCAATTTAGATTCTTAAGAAATGGCATGTATGAGTATATGTAGCAGAAATGGCATGTATATAGCTTGTATAAGTAGCATCTCAGTTTATATGAAGGTTTGTTCAAGGAGTGTTGTTTTTGAAGCTTTCTATTGTGAGTCTCATAAAGAAGATGAAAAGGGATTTAAATGGATTAGGCATGTAGATTAGACTTCTCAGCCTTATAATTTGAGTTTCATGTTTAGATATTTATTTGCAGTTACCTTAATGGGTACGAATGGATCATTTTGGAACCCTACAGGTTTTAGTTTTGGATATGCTATGTTTTTGACATGAACAGCCTAGTCTTAGGAGAATTTGGCAGAGTGGTTTTGATGGATTGAGTTTCAATTGATGATGCTAATACTCCTCTTTATGGGGTTTCTAAAAAAAGTCAGAATAGATCTTTGGTACATTAGGCTATGGATGATAGTGTTATCTCTTTAGTGCAGAAGTGTGGATGAAAGAGTGAAGATGAGCATAAGTAATATGTTGTTTTGGTGAGTGACATATATTAAGACTAAAGATGATTTGAATTGATGTAATGAATTTAACAGGTGAGAAGTATGTGAGTGATTTAGATATGCAAGTAATAAGTTCAGAGTAGAAGTTTAGTTTGAAGATGAGAAAAGAGATTTACATATTGATCAATATAGATCTTATACTGAGAATTCCTTTCTGACTATAAGTTTAATGGCATAATTGATGTTTAGACTTAAAGTACTTGGATGTGCCAATATCAGGGATTCCATTTGGTCTCAACCGGTTACAAGAATCTGAAATTTTAGGTTTATAATTGCCATGTGAGAATTTTAGTGCAGATTAGATCCATTCGTGGTGCAGATTTTCTTTAAGTATTTAGTTTCTTTAACAGTACAGATTTGCTAACAGATAGTTTATGGAAGGCATTGTAGTACAAGGCTTCAGATTTCCCTTAAATATGCATGATTATGTGTTACCTTGTTGATTTCACTTATAGATGCATATGGAAAAAAATACCCTAACAGTATTTTGGGTTTAAGAAAAGTATAAGAAAGATAAAGAAAAGAAAGAAAAAGGCCAAGGCCTTAAGTAGATCCCAAAGTCAAGACTTTAGGGATTTTGACACACAAGGTGCTTATTAAAATGCCAAGGCATTTAAAGAAGAAGTAATTAAGATAATAAGATATTTTACTTTGAAGAGGCTAGTGTCCGACTTCCGAGGTTGTCATTAAACAAATCCAGGTGTCCAATTCCGAGGTCTTGGCCCTGGTAGACTGAGGTTTGCTCTTTTAGGATTGGTGGCTGGCTACCCCAACCTATTAGGGAACGCACATAAGATGGTACTACGCCTAGGCCCAAGAGAAGTTGATTATTATTTTGAAGTATTATAAGTATAAGCTTTTGAACATGTAAAATAAGTTTCACATAAGTATAAAAGTATTAAAGTATAAGTTTTAAACAAATGAAATAAAAGAATAAGTTTTTAAGCAAACGAAATAAGTTTCAGAAAGTGTTTAGAATTCAGCAAGTTTTAGTTTTCCTTCTGTTAGCATGTTATTCTGATTAGCTTTACATGTCTAGCATTCCAGTATGCATTATTCTTTTGCTATTAGATGAGTATATGTAGTAGTTTCTTTAGAGTTTTTAGTTTTTGGATTTCAGTATGTTTACATGCATATTCGAGTTTTTATGAGTTTGATAGCGCTTACTAAGCATTCGCTTATAGTTTGCATTTCCTCTTACTGCAGATACAGAAAAGGAAAAGTTTTAACCAAGGTAGGCGACAAGGAGGTGCGGATGGATGTGTAATGCTAGGACTATGGGAGCCTTGGGACTTAGTTTAAGAATTTGTTAGATTAATTCTGTATATAGGTTGATAAGAAAATTTTGGAGTAAGAAGCTGTATTTTATTTTGTTTCCGCTATTCATTACTTGCATGATTTGATTTTATTAAACTGCGTGGTGATGTTATTTCTTTTGTGTGTTTGATATATGTTCCAGCCACCTATGGTTGATGTATATTATGTTTGTATCTCAGTTTAATTTCACCGGTACAGGGGAGACTCTGTCGAAATTTTTCGGTAGGGATTCCTTGTGGTTTTGATCATACTGGTTAAGTAGAGTTAATAGTTAAGTAACGGTCACCTTAGAGAGTAGTAAGGATGGTGGGTCGTTACACGGACATATAATTCTGAACGAAATAAGCTAGCTAAACATAATATAAGCAGAATTGATAATGAATTCTCTGATCAACTGTTGAAGGTTTAAAGTCTCCGGTTGCCCCTTAAGATCGCCTATTCAATCACCCCTTAAGGTTGCTGATCGATTATAGAAAGTTTAAAGTCTCTGGTTGTCCCTTAAGGTCACCTATCTGGTCACCCCTTAAGATTGCTGATCGACTATAGAAGATCTAAAGTCTTCGGTCGCCCCTTAAGGTCACCTATCCGGTCACCCCTTAAGGTCGTCGATCGACTATAGAAGGTTTAAAGTCTCTAGTCACCCCTTAAGGTCACCTATCCAGTCATCCCTTAAGGCCATCGATCGACTGTAGAAGGTTTAAAGTCTCCAGTCATCCCTTAAGGTTGCCTATCCTATCACCCCTTAAGGCCGCCGTTCGACTATTGATGGTTTAAAGTCTCCGGTCGCCCCTTAAGGTCACCTATCTGGTTGCCCCTTAAGGTCGCCTATCCGATCGCCCCTTAAAGTCGCTAATCGACTGTTGATGGTTAAAAGTCTCCGGTCACCTATCCAATCGCCCCTTAAGGTCGCTGATCGACTGTTGATGGTTTAAAGTCTTCGATCGCCCCTTAAGGTCGCCTATCCAGTCACCCCTTAAGGTTGTCTATTGTCTATTGAAGGATAACAGATCCACTTGCTAGGGAGATTGTATAGACTTTTTAGATAATGTTACTTGCACTTTTCATTAATTGTATAAAAAAGTTAGGCAAAATACATGAATAAGTTATAGGCATACTTGTTAGGTTATATAAGGTTGTAAATGATTGTCTTTGACTTTCAGCATCTTCGAGATAATAAGAGCCCGAGATGAGCTTTTGCACCACCCTAAAGGGTCCTCCCCATTGTGGCTCTAATTTATTAACGTCTCCGACTGACTTAACACGTTTCCACTCCAGATTACCCACTTGAAAGAATCTGGGAATAACTCTTCTATTATATTTCTGCCTCATTCTTTGGCGATATGATATAAGCCGAGCTGCCGCCTTATCTCGCACTTCTTTTTCTTTATATACCAGAATGGGCAACTTTTCTTGGATGGCATTAACCTCCATTCTTTGGATTTTTCGGGCAGCATTAGATTCCATCTTTACTATTTCCACATAGCACTTGCGTGCTACTAGTTTGTCACCTTTCACCTCCCCTATTTGATCATCGACCGAAAACTTTATCTTCTGGCAGAAGGTTGAGACAACCGTTCAAAATCCATTTAGGGTCGGTGGGTCCAAAATGACATTTTAAACAGAGGGAGCACCCACTACTATGAAAATGACCAGTGCATCCTCATTAGGGGCTCTTCCCCTAAAGATATGGATAGCTTTATTTGGCCAAGTGGTTGGACTTTATTACCTATAAATCCATATAAATGAGTCCCCATAGGTTGAAACTTGCTCGGATCAATCTGCAGCAGCTCAAAGGCTTGTTTGAAGATAATATTAACTAAGCTGCCGGTGTCTATAAAAGTATGAGAAATGTTATAATTGGATATAACATCCTTAATTATCAATGCATCATTATGGCGTACTTATACCCCCTCTAGATCTTTGAACCTGAAGTTTATCTCTAGCCCGGCCGCTCGTTCAGCGCTGCATTCGACCTCGTGGATCTCTAAACACTGAGCGTGTGACTTTCTTGCTTGGTTGGAATCAACATCAGTCGGCCCTCCAGCTATCATATAATGTTGCCCCGAGCAATATTACTGTGATTTTGCTCCTGTTTGGTTGAGGGTTGCTGTTGCTGAACCGGGGTGGGCATCTAAGCCTGTCCAGCTTGTTGTTGAGGTGCCCTCAACTGTTACTCGACCGCTTAGTATTCAATTCTGAGAGGGCTATATCGTCGTTATTGATATGGTCAGTGATTTGATGTTGGAGAGTGTTGACGGTACTGAGAATTACTATTCCGTTGATTCTAAAGCACATAACAATCCTCAATATTTTGAGTAAATGTTTGATGGTACGTGCATCATCTTCGTGGAGCCTCCCGAGGAACCTCCACATATTGCACGCCCTGAGGCAGTGGTTCCTGATGATGATATTGAGGACCTATCCGTGATCCTTTTGGAGGAGGAACAGGGGCTATGGGGCACTCAGGGGCAATAGCGGGTGTGATAACCTCCTTCTTCCAGACAGCCTGAGCTTCTTCCACATTGATGAATTTAGTTGCTCATTCAATCAATAGATCAAAGTTGGCTGGAGGCTTTCTAATCAAATCCTTAAAGAAATCATTATCATTAACTCCCTGAGAAAAAGCATTACTAAAATCACTGTGGTGGCTGTGGGAACATCCATGGTCACCTGATTAAACCTCTTGATGTAGGCTCAAATGGACTCCTTGGACTCCTATTTAAGTGAGAAGAGGCTCCAAGGAGTTTTGTGGTATTGCCGATTACTAGAGATGTGGTAGAGAAATACCTTGCATAAATTCTTGAAGCGGGTGATAGAATTATATGACAATTGCTTGAACCATCGCTAAGCCGCTCCACCGAATGTGGTAAGGAACATCCGGTATTTTACACCATCCATTAATTGTTGAAGAAGGGCGGCGTGCTCAAATTTGAGGAGATGATCCTTTGGGTCGGTCGTTCCAAAATATTCTCCTATATTCAGGTTCTGATAACGTTTGGGTAACGGATCATCTAACATCCTCTGAGAAAATAGAGTAGCAACTTGCTCAGGGGAACTTTCTGTTGGGATGTATATTATAAGCCTAGTTTTGTATGAACATCTATTTTGAAATATTTTGAAATGAGAATCACCTTGGTCAAATGTCTGCATTTTATATTTCTATATATGTCAATGCAGTTATCCATTTAATTTATATTATAGATAACATGGTGTGTGGTACCACACAGAAGATCATGTTATCGGGTCCTTATAAATTATAAATAGTAGCTCACAACCAAGATGGATTTGGACAAATTAAACCATTGGAACGGTTGTAGTGTAATTTGGTATTAGTCTATCTTGACTATAAAATTACACTAGTACACTATGTGTGTATTGAGCAGGATCGTCTGAGGTTGTTCGATTTGTACTGACTATATAAAAGAACATAACCTCTGTTATTATGAATGTGCACCCTCTTAATCCCTATATAATAACAAGCACGCATACTTAGTATTTATTTCTTTAACTTATCAATGGGTGAGATTTATTCGTTAAATCAATAGGCCCGATGAGTTGGGAGATAGTATTATTTATATGGTGTGTTGTTGATTATAGAAGGAATCTGTGTCCTAATTATTTAGGTTGATGATGTCCCCTTAAGGAGCTCATAAAGATTATCATGTAAATCCTGCAGGTGGACTTAGTCTGGCATGATAATAAAATTGAGTGGTACTACTCTTGAAATCATATGTTAATTAATTGGGTTGTCAGTAACTCAATTAATTAATGGCCATACGATATCTTAAACATAGGGAGATTAACGCACTCATGATAAGAAGGAGCTCATATTGTAATATGGGATTGGTGCGGTAGTTCAATAATAACCCTTTAGTGGTATAGGTTATTATTGATGGACTTGGGTTGGGTGTTTGGGCCAAACACAGGAAGCCCAAGCCCATCAGGAGGTCTAAACCAATTCCTCCTCTAGGTACCTATTGTAGCCTTTATATAAAGCCTCGTATCCACCCATCCATAACTTGGTTTGGTTTAACTTAACTTGGTTTGGTTTAACTTGGTTATAGAAAGGGAGATTTTTTCTAAACAAAATTCTGTTATTTTTCTTTCTTTGTAACCGACGGCAAATGTTATAAAAGGAGTAGGTGGTGACCCCTAAAACCTAATTTTCCCACAATTCTCTTCTCTCCTCCTAGGGTCGGCGGCACACATCCTTCCCCTTGTGGTCGACGCCCCTCATCTCCTCCCTCCTTGTGGTCGGCGCCCCTCCCCCTTCCTTCTTGCTTAGGGCCGGCGCCCCTTCACCTATCGCTAAGGGTCGGCGCCCCTTCACCTATTTCTTAGGGCCGGTGCCCCTTCACCTATTGCTTAGGGCCGGATCCCCTTCTCCCTTGGTGGGCGGCAGCTTGGAGAAGAGGAAAAAGAGGAAGAAGAAGAAAAGGTGCCCCATCCTAGAGCCTCCTTTTGTAGCCGGCGGTTTGGAAACTGAGAAGAGAAGGAGGTTGGTGTTGTCTTGGTAGATCGTCGCCCATACGACGTCCAAGAAGAGGAGAGGAATATGGCAGAAGATCAAGAGTTCTTTAGCTACAAAGAAAAGGTACAACTAGTTCTTTAATTCTGCTACATAATTAGTTAGTTTTCTTTGTATCATTTTTGGAATACCAACACAAGAGGTCAGCGATCTTGTACTTTGATCAAGGTGTGCTTTGATCATTCAAGAACTTACTTGATTGATCAAACACATATTTAATCGAACATGCAGGTTGCTAGAAAAAGTTCTGTTCTTGAACAATTTTTTTGTATAGGGAAATTGAAACAGAACAGAATTTCAACGCCTTCAAGTGGTATCAGAGCAAGTTTTGTGGTTTTATGTGATTGGTTTTCAATTAAATTATGCATTGCTCATACATAAGTTTAGGCCGGATAATAGTAGGATGTGCAAGAAAGATTAACTTTGTGGTTCTAGGCGTCCTAAGTCCAACTATTATGGTTTTGTGTGTTTGTGTGTAATTTGAACCCTCGGGCATGTCGAGGTTGTTTTGTGTGTACATGATTGTAATAATTAAATACGGTCGGTTGCCGTATTATGGAATGTAGGATTGATAAATGTAAATTTTATTTCTTTTTGTTGTGGCTTGTATCCTTGCTATGCGTGGTGCTATTTTGAGGACCGGAGGCGCGGCGAAGAAGGAAGCAAGATAGACGTGACGACTTGATCCATTGGCGGCATATTGGAGGGCAGCATTAGATGAGGCCATAATAGTTGAAAATTTTATTTTCATATTTATTGCCTTTATATGCTGTTTTTATGTGCTGTGGTGTATGTGCTGTGATGTGCATGTTGTGATGTGTGTACATGTTAAAATTCCTCAATTTAAATAACTAAGTAGGAGATAGATTATTTAAATAAATTTCATGGTCTCCATTACTGGTTTATAAGTGATGCATTCAAACTTGCGCGTTGGCTTTAAGTGTCTTCCTCCACATCAGATGAGTTTGTTTGCGGATCACTAGATTAAACTTCCTCTATGGATGATTATAGAAATTATTTAGGTTTGTGAGATCTTCTCCATCTGAAGGGGCACAATCCTAATTAATGGACTAAGTATCAAGTAATGGTATATACTTAGGTGCATTTAATAGTATCCTCCCTATCGGAGTCACTACTATTATTTGTGTGACCGAAGATGAACCAACTATTAATTTTATTTGTCATAAAGTTAGGTTGAAAAAATATTAAAATTAATGGATAAAACATCCTCTTACAAATGTTTGAATTAGTATACATCCACACTATCGTGGCATACGAAATTCAAGGTGTTTTGAGGTGTTGGTGAATTTAAATTATATTGTTTGAGGAATCGATATTATTTTAAATTCTAAAGTTTTGACCAAATATTTTATTTTATGATTCTCAAGATTTCAAAATGGCTTTCAATTCTCTTGTTATTATTTTAAAAGAAAATAAACTTACTAGTCCAAATTATATTGATTGGAAACAGAACTTGAACATTATCTTAACTACTGAAGAATACAAGTTCGTACTTCTTGAGGTCAATCCTAGCGTGCTTGATAAAGATTCTAGTAAAGAGGAGATAGAGAGACATAGAAAATGGGTCAAGGCAGATGAGATGGCGCGGTGTTACATTTTGGCTTCTATGTCAAATGTGCTACAACATCAGCATCAGACTCTACCCACTGCCTGTGACATGATGCTCAATCTCAAGGAACTCTTCGGACACCAGAATCGGGCTGCCAGGCAGGAGGCCATGAGAAATTTAATGACGACCACCATGACTGAAGGGACCCCCGTAAGGGATCATATTCTCAAGATGATGGCTCATTTAAATGAGATGGAAGTCCTTGGAGCTGAAATCGATGGGGAAACCGAGGTCAATATCATTCTCCAAACGCTGGCCAAAAGTTTTGAGCAGTTTTGCCTGAACTACAACATGGATAAAAGGGTTTATTCATTGGTGAAACTTCTGACAGAACTCCAAGCGGCAGAAGGGCTATTTCATCAAAGTTCTTAAGTTCACATTGCTGAAAATGTTTCTACCTCTAAGCCGAAAGGCGGAAAGAAGAAGAAGAAACAAGTTGGTTCGGCAAAAAAAGTGATTCAACCTCTAGGGATTGGGTTGCAGGCAGGTGTGAAGAAGCCGAAAGGCAAGTGCTTCACATGCAAACAGTCTAGACATTGGAAGGTGAGATGTCCTCGCAGAAAGGAGAACAATAAAGGTATATCTTATTCATTAGTTGTTGAAACATGTTTAGCGATGTTATCTACCGGTACCTGGTGTGTATATACGAAAGCCACTGATCATGTCTGCAATTCATTGCAGGGGTTCTAGGAAATCAGACGACTACATGAAGGGGAGATCACCGTCTACATGGGCAATGCTACGAGAGTGGTGGCTATTGCAGTGAGAGATGTTTATTTATCTTTTGATAGAAATAAAACTTTGATTTTAAAAAATTATCTTTATGTACCATATTTTAGAAAGAACTTGATTTTAGTTTCTAAATTATTTATGGATGGATATTCTATTTCTTTTGATGACAAAGTGATTCCCAAGAAAAATAGGGTGATTATCTGTTCTAGTGCGTTGGTTAACAATTTGTATACTCTTAATCTAATAACTCCCACGATGCAACAAATGGAAATTAATAACACATCTTCTAATTCTAATAAGAGAAAGCAACCTTCGGAAATGAACCAAATATATCTTTGGCGTCTAAGGTTGGATCATATTAACTTGAGTAGGATTCAAAGGTTAATAGTCGATGGACCTTTGGGTTCATTGGTAGTGAAAAAATTTCCGACCTGCGAGTCTTGCTTGGAAGGAAAAATGACCAAAAGGTCTTTTAAGGCAAAGGGGTATAAAGCCAAAGAAGTGTTGGAATTGGTTCATTCTGATTTGTGTGGGCCTATGACTATCCAGGCAAGAGGTGGTTTCGAATATTTTATCTCTTTTATAGACGACTATTCGAGATATGGGTGCATTTACTTGATGCGCCGCAAGTATGAGTACTTTGATAAGTTTAAAGAGTACAAGGTTGATGTGGAGAAATGTCATGGTAAAAGTATCAAGACACTACGGTCTGATTGTGGTGGAGAGTACCACTTAGGAGAGTTTAGGAGTTACTTATCAGAGGCCGGGATTCAATCCCAATTGTCTGCACCTGGTACACCCCAACAGAATGGTGTGGTGGAATGAAGGAATAGGACTCTTATGGAAATAGTTAGATCAATGATGAGTTATTCAGAATTACCAAATTCGTTTTGGGGATATGCTCTGGAAACGACGGCGTACATTCTGAACTTGGTACCTTATAAGTTAGTACCCTCTACTCCCACAGAATTGTGGAATGGGCGTAAACCTAGTTGGAAACACATTCGAATTTGGGGTAGTCCAGCACATGTGCTGAAGGGAGACGCTGATAAGTTGGAATCACATACAAAAGTTTGCTTGTTCATGGGATATCCTAGAGGAACGAAAGGTGGTTTGTTTTATAGTCCTAAAGATCAGAAGGTCATTGTTAACACCAATGCCCGATTTTTAGAAGAGGACTATGTAATGAATCACAAGCCCATGAGTAAAATTATTCTTGAGGAAATAAGAGAGGACACTTCTACTTTAGTACCAACGGTACAAGATGAGATACCACAAGTAACTGCAACACGTGTCACAAATGATGCACAATTACAGGTAGTGCCTCGTCGTAGTGGGAGGGTTGTTAGGTAACCTGATAGATTCATATTTTTGGGAGAGTCTTCGGACTTGATCCCTGGTGAACATGAAGCTGATCCCTGGACATATGATGAAGCACTCCAAGATAAAGATGCAGCAACTTGGCAAAGTGCAATGAACTCTGAAATAGAATCTATGCATTCTAATCAGGTCTGGGAGCTTGTAGAACCACTAAATGGTGTAAAAGCCATTGGATGTAAATGGGTCTACAAAAGGAAAAGAGGAACAGATAGGAAGGTGGAAACCTTTAAAGCGAGGCTTGTTGCGAAGGGGTATACTCAGAAAGAGGGAATCAATTATGAGAAAACTTTTTCACCGGTAGCCATGCTTAAGTCTATTCGGATTCTTTTATCTATTGCTGTTCATATGGATTATGAGGTTTGGAAAATGGATGTTAAGACAACTTTCCTTAATGGAAGTCTTGAAGAAAACATCTATATGAAGTAACCAGAGGGATTCATTACGAAGGGCAAGGAGAATCTTGTATGTAAGCTCAATCGGTCCATTTATGGACTGAAGCAAGCTTCGAGATCTTGGAACATCCGGTTTGATGAAGTGATCCAGTCTTATGGATTCATTCAGTGTTCGGATGAGTCTTGTGTATACAAGAAGAGTGACGAAAATGTGGTGGTATTTCTTGTACTATACGTAGATGACATTTTGCTCATTGGCAACAATGTCAAAGTGTTGTTAGATGTAAGGGTATGGATGCCCAAGCAATTTGATATGAAGGACTTGGGAGAATGTGGACATATTCTTGGAATCAAAGTAATAAGGGATCGCAAGAAAAGGATATTGTGCTTATCTCAAGCTTCATACATCGATACTATCCTAGCTCGTTTTAGCATGTAAAACTCTAATAAAGGTTTTCTACCTTTTTGGCATGAAGTACCTTTATCTAAAGAGATGTGTCCTAAGACATCAAAGGAGATAGAGGAGATGAGGGCAGTTCCTTATGCTTCGGCTGTAGGAAGTCTAGTGTATGTGATGCTATGTACGAGACCAGATATCTGTTTTACCGTGGGCGTGGTTAGCAGATATCAAAGTAACCCAGGACCGGGACATTAAACTGTCGTAAAGCATATATTAAAGTACCTGAAAAGGACTAGAGATTATATGCTAGTTTACCAGGTAGATGATTTGCTCCATGTGGGTTACACGGATTCAGACTTCCAATCAGATAGGGACAACAGTAAATCTATCTAGGGGAATGTGTTTACTTTGGGAGGTGGAACCATCGCATGGAGGAGTGTTAAGCAGAAATACATTTTAGACTCCACCATGGAAGCTGAGTATGTGGCAGCCTCTGAGGCAGCCAAAGAAGCTGTATGGCTCAGAAACTTCTTGATGTACTTAGATGTGATTCCTGGTTTGCCCAAAGTTATCATAATTTATTGTGACAACAGTGGTGCAATAGCAAACTCGAAGGAACCACGAGACCATAAGGTAAGTAAACACATTGAGTGCAAGTACCACCTGATACGAGACATCGTAAAACGAGGAGAGGTTGTTGTCGCCAAGATTACATCAACAAATAACCTGGCAGATCCTTTCACTAATGCCCTTCCGGCGAGAGCTTTTGATAGGCATGTTGAGGGAATGAGAATCAGATGTATGACAACATTCATGGCAACATAGTCTTTTAGTATAAGTGGGAGATTATTGGGATGTATACTATAAGCCTAGCTTTTGTATGAACATCTATTTTGAAATATTTTGAAATGAGAATCACCTTGGTCAAATGTCTGTATTTTATATTTCTATATATGTCAATGCAGTTGTCCATTTAATTTATATTGTAGATAACATGGTATGTGGTGCCACACAGAAGATCATGTTATTGGTTCCTTATAAATTATAAATAGTAGCTCACAACCAAGATGGGTTGGGAAAAACCATTGGAACGGTTGTAGTGTAATTTGGTATTAGTTTGTTTTGACTATAAAATTACACTAGTACACTATGTGTATTGAGCAGGACCGCCTGAGGTTGTTCGATTTGTACTGACTATATAAAAGAACAGAACCTCTGTTATTATGGATGTGCGCTCTCTTAATCCCTATATAATAACAAGCACGTATACTTAGTATTTATTTCTTTAACTTATCAATGGGTGAGATTTATTCGTTAAATCAATAGGCCCTATAAGTTGGGAGATAATATTATTTATATAGTGTGGTGTTGATTATAGAAGAAATTTGTATCCTAATTATTTAGGTTGATGATGTCCCCTTGAGAAGCTCATAAGGATTATCATGTAAACCCTGCAGGTGGACTTAGTCTGGCACGATAATAAAGTTGAGTGGTACTACTCTTGGAATCAGATGTTAATTAATTGGGTTGTCAGTAACTTAATTAATTAATGGACATACGATATCTTAAACACAAGGAGATTAACGCACTCATGATAAGAAGGAGCTCATATTGTAATATGGGATTGGTGCGGTAGTTCAATAATAACCCTTTAGTGGTATGAGTTATTATTGATGGACTTGGGTTGGGTGTTCAGGCCGAACACAGGAAGCCCAAGCCCATCAGGAGGTCTAAACCAATTCCTCCTCTAGGTCCCTGTTGTAGCTTCTATATAAAGTCAAACGAGCCAACAAAGTGTTAGTGACCTAAATTCGGGGTGGGAATCCCTGACTAGGCCTCCAACACTCAAGTTAGTTTCCTCGCTTAAAGGTGGGATAAGAACAGTGGCAAAAAAAATGCAGGAAAGTAGGGTTTCAGACACCTTGCGTTGCGTACCTTGCTAGCGGAGAGGATTTCCCTTTTTATACCACCTTAACTCCCACGATCGTGAGGTGGCCCCCAGTTTATTAGAGTTTGTTAGAAGATTAGAGAAATACAACTTAGACGTCGTGCAATAATCTTTCAAGAAATCTTTTTTCTACCCCAGATGTACCTCCTTTGTCATTTATAACTTGGACCTTTGATGAAATATTCAAAGGAGTGTATTGCTGTAATTGATTAATTAATGAGGAAGCTTCGAGAGAATATTTCCTAACAAATTCGCCAGGTTGTCATAAGGTTGTCGACTATTTATCTGCTAAATATATTTTGATCGGTCATTAAGCCGATCGTATATTGAGAATACCCTCTGTTGAATATATCTCGGTCGGTCATTAAGTCGGTCGTATATTGAGCATACTCTCTGTTAAACATATCCTGGACGGTCATTAAGTCGATCGTATATTGAGCATATCTTCTGTTGAATATATCCTAGCCGATCATTAAGACGGTCGTATATTGAGCATACCCTCTATTGAATATATTCAGGCCAGTCATTAAACCGATCGGCTTGAGTACTTGATACATTATCTGTTATAAATATATCTAGAGATTCATATAAATGTGTTATGCATTTGTATTTGAGCAACCTTGAATTTAATTAGGCACATGAAGATTATCGAGCTCCAAAACCTTAAACTTGACCATCCACTTATCTGTCTAACTCTCTACATGAGATGTTATGATGTTATGAGGATAAGTGTTCTTGAGCCCTGCCAGTCTTTGCCTGCTTGAGTGCATACAAATAACATTATGTTTAATTGTCCCTTATATAACCCCTCATATCTTAGGAACATGACCAAGTTAAGCGTCTTTAGACTCGGCCGACCTTTCCCGACCGAGCACATACAGAGAGCCTTATATTCGGTTGACCTTCGCCCGACCGATCATATGTTATAAACTAGATATAGCTAAACATCTCTGGGCCTGATCGGTCTTTCCCATCCAAGCATATACAGATAGCCTTGCATTTGGTCGGCTTTTGCTCGATCGATCATATGTTATAGACTGGATAAGGATAAGCATCTCTAGGTCTAACCGGTCTTTCCCGTCTAGGCATATACAGAGAGCCTTGTATTCAATATGCCTTCGCTCGATCAATGATATGTTATAGACTTGATAAGGCTAAACATCTTTGGGCCCGATGGTCTTTCCTGTCCGGGCATATGCAGAGAGCCTTATGCTCAACCGGTTTTGACCACCACCACTTCCTCTTGACTTTTGGCTATCACATCACCTGAAGGATTCCCTCACCATAACCTGTATCGGTCAGCTTCTAAGTTAGATTCATCTTCTGACTTAGGATTGACTCAAGTTCTAGTCTTTGTTTCTTTTGATGGACCTACAAGAAAAGTCACACCTTTCTCGACCTACTTTAAGTTAGTCTGTTCATAGAGTTTAAGTTCACAAAATGGCTCATCTAATTTTAAATTATTTAAGTTCCTCAAAACTGTATAGGTATCTACTATAGATGCCTATAGTACATTTCAAGGAAAGAGTTCAAGGCATACCTGATTATATCCATGTTCTCTAGTTGGTGATCGATTAGGTGGAGCCTATTTAGAATATCTTTGATTCTTGCATGTAGCTGAGTAGTCATTTCTCCATCCTATAATTTAATATTAAATAACTATTCAAAAGTAAATCCCTCTTAGTTACCTTTGAATCAGTCATGCCCGCATGTAATTTAACCAATTTGTCCCACAGCTCATTCACATTCTCATGCGAGTCAATGCAGTTTAGTTTTTCCTTTGTAAGTCCACACTAGATTATGTTTATTACCTTCGAGTCAATCTGGGCCTTTTTTATCTTCTGAATTCCATTTATCTGGGTCAATTGATACTTTTGTTGCTTCATCTACCAGAGCCCTATATCCTTGTCGGATGGTGAACCATTGATCAATGTTAGTCTTTAGGTACACTTCCATCCGCTTCTTCTAATATGGGAAGTCATCCCCGTTGAAGAGGGGGACAAACGATGTTGTATCCCTCATGTTGGGCCATTAATTTCTGAAAGAAAAATTTAGAAATATTACCAAGACTTGGTCTTGGGATAAGTAGTGTGGGAGAAAAGAAAGACTTGATTGGTGTTGTACCGATTCAAGATATTATAGAAAGAGATGAGAAAACTTGTCCAAAGAGGTAATTGTACCAATTTGGATTATATCAAAAAGCTCAAAAATCGAAAATAAAAATTAAAAGAAAGTTTTAAAAGTCACCCCTGCCTAATTGATGGTTGCACTAATACCACTTGTTGGATTGTTAAGACGTTAGAGGGGGGGGGATAGCGTTTGTCGCTTTTTTATGAAAATTACGAATACACAGCGGAAAAGAAACACGAATATACAAATGCTAACACAAGTAATTTTTACTTGGTTCAGAGCCTTCGACGACTCTAAGGCCCACACTCGTTAAATACTTTCGTTGGGAAATTACTATTAGTTAGAAAATGAGTTACAAAGATTTGAGTACAAGAACCAAAATGTAAATGTTACTGATAAATAGAAAAGAAATTTGAAGAAGTCTTCATTCTTCAAACTTCGGAGCAGCCTTTCAGTATTGTCGAAGCCTTTTCAGAGCAGCGCGTGAATATGAAAGTCATAGCAAATGTTCTGAAGTTGTTAGTCAAAGGCCTTTATATAGGCCCATTCCAGGCACCTAGACCGTTGCTAATGTGGCGATATCTCGTCGAAACTTAATCCATCAAGTTTATCCACCTTCGGGCGCCTAGATCCCCTCTGGGTACCTGGACCATTGACGTGAGTTCGCCTAGTCATCATGCTCCAACTAGGCTTCTGGATGACTTTTCTGGTCTAGACGCCTGGACCAACTTTGGGCGCTCAAACCGCCCAGGTGCCTGGCTAGGCACTCGGCAGACAAAGCTGGTCTGGGCGCCTAGACCAACTTCGGGTGCTTCGACTCTAGGCGCCCAGATCCCTTTCAGGCTCCTAGACACTCTTTTTTCAACCTCTTTTTTTTTTGTAAAAAAGAGTTAGTACATGCAACAAAAAATATGTTTATCCTATAAAATAAAGTTAGTGTAATATAATAAGATAATGGTAGTAATTAGATCATGTCTCCTAGAGACCGAGATCTAGTCAAGGTCTCAGCTTAGGTTTTCCAAATGGACCTAATCTAGGTCAACGTCTACTGTTCCCTCAACTGGAAACGCGTCCTCACTAGATATCTCCTCTAGTTACTTACCTTTTACTTACCAATTGTAGTCGTTTGACTTGCCTTTGACCCACCAAATCTTCCCGTTAGTTGTCAAGTCCAACAGACTCAACTGGATTTTGGTTGGTTGTCAGGTCCCGCGGATCTAACTAAACTTCCTACCAGATATTAGATCCACAGACCTATCTGGACTTCATACCAGCTATCGGGTCCCGTAACCTAACTAAATTTCAATCCGATGTCAGGTCCTCCAGATTTGTCAACTTCTACATTTTTGGTAAAGTAATTAGATCATAAACACTCTAATTTTAATCCACTTATCATTCATCAAAACTTGAGTTAGATCATTAGTATAAAATACACCAATACATTCACCTAGTATATGTCCAGTTGACTGGTGGTTGAGAACCAAAAAATTTGGAATGAAATTTAGGAGCTTGTGATTCTAGGGTTATTAGTCTACTGATAACTTTATCAATCGACTAGACCAGTTGACCGCACAGTCGATTGGGAGTGAACAGTATCTTCTATTGGCTCAACCCGTGTGATTCAGTCGATTGATCCATATTTGGGCAGTCGATTGGAATCGAGCCATTATATTATAACGATTGAATTCCACAGAGGCCAATTGACATATGGTGGAAACATGACTTGGATGTTTCCTCCCAAGCTCTATATAATAAAGCTCGGGGTGGCTAGCTTAGGTGACAAAAATAGACTTGGATAAAGCCTATTAGAGTCTCCAAAGCTCTCAGTGTGATTCTTTGTGTGATCAAGAGATTGTGGTGAGGTTTCTCCATCGAGAAGAAGGATTAAGCTAGTCGAATTTCTGGGGACTAATCCATCAATAGATTCAAGGATTGTCCACCTCACGGACATGTCATAGAGTAGGAGCATCATCTCTAAATAACGTTAAATCAATGTGTTAGCAGTTTGATTGTTTCCTTTATAGTCTTCTAGTAATTAGCTTTTGTATTACTCGTGTTTGTTTGTATTTCCGCTGCGCTAACGAGTGTAGAAAAGTGAACGAAGTGGGTGATTATCTATTTAATTCACCCCCCTCTAGCCGATGATCAAGGTCCCAACAAATATACGGCCTAAAACAGTCATCCAGACAGTGGTACCTAACATTTCATGAGAAGGTGCTATCTTATGATTTTACGATGGTCAAGGAAGATCATTGTGTCTATCTAATATGGTCAGATAACTCTTTTATGATTCTGTCATTGTATGTGGATGATATATTATTATCTAGGAACAACATTGAGTATTTATTAACCATTCAAATATGGTTTTTAGTTAACTTCGATATGAAAGTCATGGGTGAAGCTGAGTTAGCGATTTGGAATGAGTGAATGTAATCCCATAAATACTCTAATTGCTAAAGGATAAGGCCTGTGTATGGAAATGTGTCTTAAAACTTAGGAAGAAGTAAAGGAAATGAGTAATGTACCTTACTCCAATACAGTTGGAAGTTTTATGTATGCAATGATGTGTACTTGACCAAACTATGTTATGCAATAAGTTTGGTAAAAAGATATTAGACTAATCCTGGAAGAGGGCACTGTAGAGCAGTGAAAAAGATTTTTCAATATCTTAAAGGAACTGCAAACTTATCCTTATGTTACCGAGGAGGCGATTTGCGCCTTGTGGGTTACTTAGATGCTGATTGGAGAGGCGATCTAGACAAGCACAAATCAATATTGGGTTTAGCTTGTTACTTAACGGCGAGGCCATCTCATGGAAAAGTAAGAAGAAAACCTGTGTTTCTTTATCTACAATGGAGGCTAAGTTTGTGGCTTGCTCTATAGCAATTCAAGAAAATGTTTGGCTTCGAAGATTATTAGATGATTTAAGGATTGTAGTGGATAGTGGGAGACCAGTAATGATTTATTGTGATAATCAGGCTGCTATCGCTTACACTTTAGACCCTAAGTTTCATAGAAGAACCAAACATATAGACACCATATATCATTTTGTGAGAGACGTCATCGAGAAGGGTGAAGTGACTATCAAGTATATTTTGACACACAACATGGTAGTTGGCCCCTTCACCAAACTCATTTCTCGAGATCCCTTTATAGGACATAGAGAGTCATTGGGTTTGAATATCTTATGAAATTTCTCAGTATATATTTTATTGATGACATTGATGCTTATTAATTAACTATATATATGATACTCATGCATTATTCAATCACATTTACATCTTATAATGTACTTGCTTTGATTATCATATGTATGTTTTATGAAATAGATATGTTAGGCAGGCAGGGTCGACCCTCTCACATGAGTGACCACCTCTAAGAGTGGAGATGAGATGATTTTTAGCTATAAGAGGTTATGAGAGTTGCCCTGCTAGAACTTAAGTCATCCTGACACGTGTTCAGGATGAAGTCATATGTGACATGATCGACATGGATATACCCACATCCATGTTGTATGTAAGAAGCTAATTTATGAGATCTTGATATCACCTGTCATTTGTGATATTGTCTTTAAAGTACTCTCTATGAGATCTCTGGGTATAGTCTTATGTGTAGATTGAGTCTCATACTTGCACAATATTAGAGAAATCTGACATATGCCCTTTAAAAGATTAGGGAATAACATTGTGGCACGTATTTCATACCACGTGTGATAATTCGACTAGGGATAATGGGAGCTATATTACTTGAGACAAAAACGTGATATCTCCGAGCCCTACTATGTGAGACCTGACATCTTTGAGGTGGGATTTCATGTGCCCTTATTACTTTCGGTTGTTTCTTAAGGTCCCAATTCACTATTTGCTACTTTAGTCTATTTACTGATGGCTCAGAAGATAAATTGAGGTCTGAGGGATAAATCAAAGAAAGCAACTAAGTTGGGACTCATAGATTCAAGTTTGGGTAAAGGAAAACCAATTGACATTGTATCATTATCTTGTAATCATCGACAGGTCTTTGATGATCATCTAGGTAGGGATGAACATAATAGTGATACAAAATCGAGCAAAATCTGGGGATTACTTTCACTGAGGAAAGTAGCTTGATGGATGTAATTAGTCTTGGATCTAGGGTACAACAAGCTTTTATATTTTGGTATTAATAGTGACTACTCAAGCATCCTAACAGGTGCCTAGAGAAGTTTTTATTTGTAGGTGAACTCGCTAGTCACACGACATCTAACCCTATATAAAAGTCTAGTGGGGTGATATGATGGATCACATGAGTTGTGATTAATGATGACAGTGGCAAGCCCTCGTGTGCAAGTGAGAGATGTTAGTATTTGCCAACGTTGGGGCATATTAACATGCAAAGGTGGATCATGGGATCATGTTATCCCCATAATATGCATTAGTATATAAAGGGTTTTAAGTGGAAAAGTGGGGAAGGGAGATAATTGCTAGAGGTTGCTATAGATTTCCTATGAAAGGAGTCAATCATTCACAGTCGCAGATCATCGGGTCAAGGGTTGAGACATTGTGAAACAGTGGTAATAGTTTGATACTTATGACTATTATCTGGACTATGAGTTGTTCATAGTTTTTGGAGTTTACAACAACATCGATTGAGGTATATTGAGAACTCAACTCATTTCATTTCATATGTATACTCCTTTATATGTTTCTGTTAGGTTAGAACAAAATTTAACAGATACCCTATGTCTTTGTGTGTGAATAATTAATTACATTATATATATATGTATATATATATATATATATATATATATATATATATATATATATATATATATATATATATATATATATATGTTGATAAAATGACACAAAATTAATAATTAAATTAGTGGGTTGATGAGGTGACAATGAGAGGTAATAATGGTAGTAGTGGTTAAAGGAAATATATCTACGTTCAATGTATCTTCATTAGTTGTGTTAGTGGTGTAGAATAGTTGAGTTAGTGGGGTGAATTATGGAGTTAGTGGGTTATCATGAGTTATGTAAGTAGCTTATAAATAGGCTACGTATTTTATAAATTATGAGTAGCTGATAAATTATTGTGTTCCATTTGTCCATCTTGTCCTTTTATCTTCCTCCCATTTTTATCTAATAGTGATATCAGAGCATCGGGTTTGACATGTCCTAATTTGCTTGCAATGACAATCAACAGAGTTTCTCAACCCCTCATCCCCATTTCAAAGGAGAGTGCTATAAATTTTGGAGCATCAAAATGAAAACTCTATTTAGATCTCAAGATCTTTGGGATTTAGTAGAGAAATGCTTTGACGACAAGGATGTTGATGAAGGTCGATTGAAGGAGAACAGAAAGAAGATTCAAAAGCACTGTTCATTCTTCAACAAGTAGTACATAAGATGATTTTCTCAAGAATTGCAATTGCCTCATTTTCTAAAGAAGCATGGTAAATATTGCAAAAAGAATCCCAAGGTTCTTCTAAAGTGATAGCAGTGAAACTCCAGACTCTTAAAAGTGAGTTTGAGACCTTGCTTATGAAGGGTAATGAAACTTTACAAGGCTTTATCTTTATCTAGAGTAATTTTGATTATCAGTCAAATGAGATTTTATGAAGAAAAGATTACTGATGAAATTATTGTTTCAAAAGTTTTGTGAAGTTTGACTCCTAAATATGATTACATAGTAATTGCAATCGAGGAGGCAAAAGATCTTTCAATTTTATCTTTTGATGAACTAATGGATTCATTGCAAGCTTATAAGGCAAGGCAAAATAGATCCACTGAGAAGAACGAAGGAAATTCATTTCAAGCTTCTGAAGTGAAGGGGGAGATAGAAAAAAAAAGGAAGACTTTACAGACAGAGGTCATGGAAGAGGAGGTTTTTGTGGTAGAGGATGTGGCAGAGGAAGAAACAATTTTAATGGACAAGAGAAGCAATTCAACGTGGATCAAAAATGGAATAAAAATTCCATTCAGTGTTATGGTTGCAAAAGATTTGGACATATAAAGGCAAATTACGGAAATAGCTCACAAGCAAATTCTGTGAAAGAAGAAAATGAGGAAAGTAAGTTATTTATGGTTCATTCTCATTATAACAAAGTTCAAAATGATATTTGATTTTTAGATAGTGGATGTTCGAATCACATGATTGACAATAATCCATTATTTAAAGAGCTTGACGAATCACAAAAAATGTAGTAAGACTTAGAGATAATAGGTAGAAACAAGTCGAAGGCAAAGACACTATTGCCATGGAGACTAGCAATGGTAAAGTAAAATTACTTTACAATGTCTATTTTGTTTCTAGTTTGGCACATTGTTTGTTAAGTGTTGACTAATTGATGATGGGTGGTTATGCTATTGTATTTGATAACGGAGCTTATGTTATTTCTGACAAAGATTCTGGGCAGTCTATTGTTAGCGTGCAAATAACAGAAAATAAGATATTTCCACTGAAAATCTCTAATGTGGGAAATTGAGCTTTTATTGCTAGCGAAGATAATGAATCCAAGATGTGGCACTTGAGATATGGACATCTCGACATCAAAGGCATACAACTTTTAAATCAAAAAGGTATGGTTTTTAGATTACCACAAATTAGTTCTCTTGGTTTATGTGAAGGATGTATTTATGGAAAACAAACAAGGAAGTCTTTTCCAAGTAGGAAATCATGGAGAGCGTCAGAATGCCTTAAGTTAATTTACGCTGATTTATGTGGTCCTATGAGTGTTGGTCCTGGTGTAACCGACAAGAGGGGGTAAATTGTCCTGAAAATACAAGTATCCCCTTCCGAAACTTACAACTTTAGATTAGAATAACACTTTAATAAACTAATTGAACAACTAATAAAATAAAAGAGGCAGAAGAATTACTTAGTTACAACCTAGGTGGTTGTTAATTCAAGGCAAATGAAAGCACTAGAAAATATTCTTTGTTGAAGGCAGAGAAACCTCTTACACTCTTTAAATGCTTAGAAATAAACTAGGAATTAATTACAGAAGTTGTTGATTAATTCCTAGTGTTGGTTGCTACTCGGAAAACCTATAGGTTCCACTGTACAAAAATTTTGTACAAAGGTCTGAACCTTTTCCTTGCTACCATGTGTTCTTTTAAATTAAATTTTGGATCGCCTGCGGAACTTAACACGTTTGATCCAAAACTTAATCTATTTGTTCTTTTAGGTTTTGACTTGGATCTCTTGCGGAACTTAACACGTTCGACCCAAGTCTCCTTAAGTTATTAATTCCATTAAATATTAATTTCCATAAAAGGTTCCCAGTACTGACGTGGCGAGGCACATGACCTTCTTGGATATGGGAGCAACCACCACCGACTAGACAAAACCTTTAATAGAAAGCTAATATTTAATTTCCTAAAATAACTTTAGGTTAACCAAAGAGAACAATCAAATCACAAGGAAAAGAAAAAAAAACAAAAGAACACAACTTCGAAAAAACATATTCGAAATTCTAGAACGTAAGCCTCTTGTATTTGGTATTATTTCTATAAATAACTAGCATGATGCGGAAATAGAAATTACTAGTTATACCTTGTAGAAAAACCTCTTGATCTTCTACCGTATTCCTCTTCTAACCTCGGACGTTGTGTGGGCAACGATCAACCGAGATGAGAAACCACCAACCACCTTCTTCTCCTCCAAGCAAGGTTCGGCCACAAAAGAAAAGCTTCACCAAGGAGAAAAACCAAAATACTAACCAAGCTCCAAGAGATACTAGCTTTCTCTCCTTCTTCTTCTTCTCCAAGTAGTATCCGCCACCACAAGAGCTCCAAGGAAGGGAGAGAGGTTCGCCACCACAAGAGGAAGAGAGGAGAGGATGGCCGGCCACACCAAGGAACAAGAGAGGAATAATAGATGTTGTGTCTCTTGAAGGCACACTCACCCCTTCTTTTATATTCCTTGGCCTAGGCAAATTAGGAAATTTAATTACACTAAAATTTCCTTAATTTTCCTTGACATGAATTAATTGAGAAAATTAAAACAAAATTTCCCAATTAACTTGAGATGGTCGGCCACATCATGGAAAACAAAGAGGACAAGTTTTAATCAACAATTAAAACTTCCTAATTTGTTTCCGAAAATTTTAAAAATAAAATTTCTCTTTAAAATCTCTTCATGGTTGATAAAGGAAATTTCTATAATTTTAATTTTATCAACATGTGAATAATTTTTAAAGAAAAATAAAACATCTCTCTAATCTACAAATAAGGAAAGAGATCTAATCTCTTTCTTTAATCTTTGTAGATCTTTACAAGAGAGATATTTTAATTTTAATTCTCTTTAAAATATATCTTCCACATAATAATAAAATTAAAATTAAATTGCTTTTTTTTGGCCGGCCCTACTAGCTTGGGTTCAAGCTAGGGCCGGCCACCCAATTTTATACCTAGGCCGGCCCTAGCTTGTTCCCAAGCTAGCTTGGCCCCCCTATTGGTGGGTATAGAAGGTGGGTATAGGTGGGTATAGAACTCTATAAATAAGAGACTACGATAGGGACCGAGAGGAGGAATTGGTTTTGGTCTCCTGATAAAATTAAGCATCCCGTGTTCACCCCGAACACACAACTTAATTTTATCAATGATAATTCATTCCACTAGAGAACTATCATTGAACTACCGCACCAATCCCAAATTACATTTTTGGGCTCCTTCTTATTATGAGTGTGTTAGTCTCCCTTTGTTTAAGATATCGAATGTCCACTAATTAAGTGAGTTACTGACAACTCATTTAATTAATGTCTAAGTCCAAGAGTAGTACCACTCAACCTTATCGTCATGTCGGACTAAGTCCACCTGCAGGGTTTAACATGACAATCCTTATGAGCTCCTCTTGGGGACATTATCAACCTAGTATCTCTAGGACACTGTTTCCTTCTATAATCAACAACACACACTATAAGTGATATCATTTCCCAATTTATCGGGCTTATTGATTTATCGAACTAAATCTCACCCATTGATAAATTAAAGAAATAAATATCAAATATATGTGCTTGTTATTATATTAGGATTAAGAGCACACACTTCCATAATAACCGAGGTCTTTGTTCCTTTATAAAGTCAGTATAAAAGAAACGACCTCAAATGATCCTACTCAATACATTCTGAGTGTACTAGTGTAATTATATAGTCAAGATAAACTAATACCTAATTACACTACGACCTTCTAATGGTTTGTTCCTTTCCATTCTGGTCATGAGCTACTGTTTATAATTTATAAGGTACTGATAACATCATCTTCTGTATGTGACACCACATACTATGTTATCTATAATATAAATTAAATGAACAACTACAAACAAATGTAGATAATTAGGCCAAATGTGATTCTTTATTCATAATGAATGTTTACAAAGCTTAGGCTTTCAGTATACACTTCAACAATCTCCCACTTATACTAATGACTAAGCTGCCATATCTTCTACCATACATCTGATTCCCATTCCCTCCTCATGCCGATCGAAAGCTTTCGCCGGAAGGGCCTTAGTGAAAGGATCTGCCAAGTTATCCGCTGATGCAATCTTGGCGATGACAACTTCTCCTCGCTTCACGATATCTCGTATCAGGTGGTACTTACGCTCTATATGTTTACTTGCCTTATGAGCTCGTGGTTCCTTCGAGTTTGCAACTGCACCACTATTATCACAATAAATTGTGATGATTTTGGGCAAACCAGGAATCACATCTAAATCCATTAGAAAGTTCCTGAGCCATACTGCTTCTTTCGCCTCAGAGGCTGCTACATACTCAACTTCCATGGTTGAGTCGAAACGCATTTCTACTTAACACTCCTCCATGAAATGGCTCCACCTCCTAAAGTAAACACATAGCTGATGTAGACTTATCGTTATCCCTATCGATTGGAAATCAATCATAACCCATGAGCAGGAGATCATCTCTTGGTAAACTAGCATATAATCTCTAGTCCTTCTCGGGTACTTTAATATATGCTTTCCCAGTCCAATGTCCTTGTCCAGGTTACTCCGATGTTCTGCGACCATGCCCACAAGAAACAGATATCGGTCTCGTATAGCATTGCATACATTAGGCTTCCTACAACCAAGCATAAGGAACTGCTTTCATGTCCTCTATCTCTTTTGATGTCTTTGGAGACATCTCTTTAGATAGAGCTACTCCATGTCTAAAAGGTAAGAAACCTTTCTTGGAATCCTGCATGCTAAAACGAGCAAGGATTGTATCTATATATGAAGCTTGGGATAGACACAACATTCTTTTCTTACGATCCCTTATAACTTTGATCCCAAGAATGTGTGCACATTCTCCTAAGTCCTTCATATCAAATTGTTTGGACAACCATACCCTTACGTCTGATAATACCTTGACATTGTTGCCAATTAACAAAATATCATCTACGTATAGTACAAGAAATACCACCACGTTTCCGTTACACTTCTTATATACACAAGACTCATCCGGACTTTGAATAAATCCATATGACTGGATTACTTCATTAAACCGGATGTACCAAGACCTTGAAGCTTGCTTCAGTCCATAAATGGAACGATTGAGCTTGCACACTAGATGCTCTTTGCCTTTTTCAATGAACCCTTCTGGTTGCTTCATATGGATGTTCTCTTCAAGACTTCCATTAAGGAAAGCTGTCTTGACATCCATTTGCCAAATCTCATAATCCATATGAGCAGCAATGGATAAGAGTATCCGGATAGACTTAAGCATGGCTACCAGTGAAAAGGTCTCCTCATAATCGATTCCCTCTTTTTGAGTGTACCCTTTTGCAACAAGCCTAGCTTTGAAGGTTTCTACCTTCCCATCTGTCCCTCTTTTCCTTTTGTAGATCCACTTGCATCCAACGGCTTTTACACCATCAGGTGGTTCTACAAGCTCCCAGACCTTATTAGAGTACACAGACTCTATTTCAGAATTCATCGCCTTTTGCCAAGATGTTGCATCTATATCTTGGAGTGCTTCGTCATATGATCGGGGATCAGGTTCATGTTTACCCGGGATCAAGTCCGAAGACTCTCCCAAAAACATGAATCTCTCAGGCTGCCTCACAATCCTCCCACTACGACGAGGCACTGTCTGTGGTTGTGTATCATGTGTGACACGTGTTGCAGTCTCTTGTGGTACTTCATCTTGTACTATTGGTACTGAAGTAGACGTGCCCTCTCTAAGTTCTTCTAAAACAATTTTACTACTGGGCTTGTGATCAATTATATAGTCTTCTTCTAAAAACTGGGCATTGGTGCTAACAATGACCTTCTGGTCTTTAGGACTATAAAATAAACCTCCTTTCGTTCCTTTGGGATATCCCACAAACACGCGAACTTCTGTACGAGATTCTAACTTATCAGCATCTGGTTTCAGCACATGTGCTAGACTACCCCAAATCCGAATATGTCTTAGACTGGGTTTTCGCCCATTCCACAATTCTATGGGAGTAGAAGAAACTGATTTAGAAGGTACTAAGTTCAAAACGTATACTGCTGTTTCCAGAGCATATCCCCAAAACGAATTTGGTAATTCTGAATAACTCATCATTGATCTAACCATCTCCATAAGAGTCCTATTCCTTCGTTCTGCTACACCATTCTGTTGGGGTGTTCCAGGTGCAGACAATTGGGATTGAATCCCGATATGTAATTCCTAAACTCTCCTAAGAGGTATTCGCCACCACGATCAGATCGTAGTGTCTTGATACTTTTACCTAATCGTTTTTCCACATCAGCCTTGTATTCTTTGAACTTATCAAAGCACTCGGACTTGCGGTGCATTAGGTAAATATATCCATATCTTGAATAATCATCTATAAAAGAGACAAAATATTCAAAACCTCCTCTTGCCTGGACAGACATAGGACCACACAAATCAGAGTGAACCAATTCTAACACTTCTTTGGCTCTATACCCCTTGGCCTTGAACGACCTCTTGGTCATTTTACCTTCTAAGCAAGATTCACAAGTTAGAAAATTTTCCAACTCTAATGAACTTAAAAGTCCATCGGCTATAAGCCTCTGAATCCTACTTAAGTTAATATGACCAAGCCTTAGATGCCAAAGATATGCTTGGTTCATTTCTGAAGGTTCTTTTCTCTTATTAGAATTAGAAGATGAATTATAAATTTCCATGTTTTGCTTTGTGGAAGAATTTGGATTTAAAATATACAAATTGCCCACTAATGCACCAGAACAGATAATCACTTTATTTCTTTTAATAACTACATCGTTACTGAAAGAAACTGAATATCCATCTAAAAACAGTTTAGAAACTGAAATTAAATTCTTTCTAAAACTGGGTACATAAAGACAATTTCTTAAAACCAAATTTCTATTTCTACTAAAAGAAAAGTAGACGTCTCCCACTGCAACAGCTGCCACCGTAGTAGCATTGCCCATGTAGACAGTAATCTTCCCTTCAAATAGTCGTCGGGTTTCTTGGAACTCCTGCAAGGAATTGCAGACATGATCAGTGGCTCCCGTATCTACACACCAGGTGCTGGTAGATAACACCGCTAAACATGTTTCAACAACTAGAGCATGAGATATACCTTTGTTTTGGTTCCTACGAGGACAGTCCGCCTTCCAATGTCCTGCCTGCTTGCAGATGAAGCATTTGCCCTTCGGCTTCTTCACTCCAGCTTTAAATCCAGTACTCTGAGATTTATTCACTTTCTTTGCTGAACCAGCTTGTTTCTTCTTCTTCTTTCCTTTCGGTTTAGAAGTAGAACCATTTTCAGCATAATGAATTTGAGCATTGTGACGAAATAACCCTTCTGCTGCTTGAAGTTCTGTCAGTAGTTCCCCTAATGAATAAATCCTTTTATTCATATTATAGTTCAGGCGGAACTGCTCAAAACTTCTAGGTAGCGTTTGGAGGATCATATCGATCTGGGTTTCCCCATCAATTTCTCCTCCAAGGATCTGTATTTCGTTCAGATAAGCCATCATCTTTAGGATATGATCCCTTACAGGAGTACCCTCTTGCATGGTGGCTGTCATTATCTTTCTCATGGCTTCTTGCCTAGAAGCCCTATCCTGATGACCAAAGAGTTCTTTGAGATTGTTCATAATATCATAAGCTGTTGGTAAATCTTTATGCTGATGTTGTAATACATTTGACATTGAAGCCAAAATGTAACACCGCGCCATCTCATCTGCCTTTACCCATCTCTTATGATATTCAATCTCCTCTTGGGTAGATTCACCAGTGGGTGCATCAGGACAAGGTTCAGTCAGTACAAATTTATAGCTTTCAGCAGTCAGGTTTCTTTTCCAATCTATGTAATTTGGTCCAGTAAGTCTATTTTGTTGAAGTACGATGGACAGTGGGTTGAAAGTCATCCTAAGAATCACAAATAACTTTTGGTTAGAACTCTAAATTTAGAATAATATTGATTTCTCAAACAATACTATTTTAAATTAACCAACACCTCATAACACCGTGAATTTTGTATGCCACGTTAGTGTGGACGTATACAATTTCAACATTTGTAAAAGGAGGGTTTTAACCCATTAATTTTATTATCTTGTCAACCTAACTTTTTGACAAATAAAATTAATAGTTGGTATTACATGGTCACACAAATAATAGCAGTAACTCCGTTGGGGAGGATATTATTAGATGTGTCTAAGTGTACACCATTACTTGACACTAAGTCCATTAATAAGATTATGCCCCTTCCGTTGGGGAAGAACACACGCTCTTAATTAACTTCCTATAGTCATCCAAAAATGGAAGTCTGTTCTAGTGATCCGCAAACAAGCTCATCCGTTATGGAGGAAGGCACTCAGAGCCAACGCGCAAGCTTGTTTGCATCACTTACAAACCAGTAATGGAGACCATGGGATTTACTTAAAATCTCTCTCCCACTTAGTTATTTATAAATGAGGAATTTTAACTATGCTAGCCTACTAAACTTGTAAACTAACATACACACATAGACAATATAAAGCAATAAATAGAAAATCTAATTTTCAACTATTATGGCTTTTATCTTTAATTGTCTTCCGTGTGTTGTCATCCGAAGCTGCTGCCATATTTGGCCACCGCCACCGGGTCTAACTGTCGCATCCATCTTGCTCCTAGTTTCGCTGCGCTTCTAGTCCTTAGAAGGTTCCACGCTTTGCAAGATTCGATCCGCGACATAAATAGAATTTTACATTTTTGATCTTATATTCCATAAACGGAATGTACATGTATCTAGATCAAAAATAAAATCCTAATAAAACTAAATACAGCTCCTGCTGTATTTTAATACAATCATGCACACACATATAAATGTCCTTGACATGTCCAAGGGTCCAATCACACATATAATAACTAAAAGCCATAATAGTTGGATCCTGCATCCATAGAGTTAGCACATCCTACTATTAACCTGCCTAAATTATGTATGACATGTGCATAATTAAACTAAATACCAAATACACAGAGGCAAAACCCTAGCTCTGATACCAATTGTTGGTTGCTACTCGGAAAACCTATAGGTTCCACATAAAAATTTTTGTACAAAGGTCTGAACCTTTTCCTAGCTACCATGTGTTCTTTTAAATTAAATTTTGGATCACCTGCGGAACTTAACACGTTTGATCCAAAACTTAATCTATTTGTTCTTTTAGGTTTTGACTTGGATCTCCTGCGGAACTTAACACGTTCGACCCAAGTCTCCTTAAGTTATTAATTCCATTAAATATTAATTTCCATAAAAGGTTCCCAGTACTGACGTGGCGAGGCACATGGCCTTCTTGGATATGGGAGCAACCACCACCGACTAGACAAAACCTTTAATAGAAAGCTAATATTTAATTTCCTAAAATAACTTTAGGTTAACCAAAGAGAACAATCAAATCACAAGGAAAAGAAAAAAAAACAAAAGAACACAACTTTGAAAAAACATATTCGAAATTCTAGAACGTAAGCCTCTTGTATTTGGTATTATTTCCATAAATAACTAGCATGATGCGGAAATAGAAATTACTAGTTATACCTTGTAGAAAAACCTCTTGATCTTCTACCGTATTCCTCTTCTAACCTCGGATGTTGTGTGGGCAACGATCAACCGAGATGAGAAACCACCAACCACCTTCTTCTCCTCCAAGCAAGGTTCGGCCACAAAAGAAAAGCTTCACCAAGGAGAAAAACCAAAATACTAACCAAGCTCCAAGAGATACTAGCTTTCTCTCCTTCTTCTTCTTCTTCTCCAAGTAGTATCCGGCCACCACAAGAGCTCCAAGGAAGGGAGAGAGGTTCGGCCACCACAAGAGGAAGAGAGGGAGAGGATTGCCGGCCACACCAAGGAACAAGAGAGGGAGAGGAATAATAGATGTTGTGTCTCTTGAAGGCACCCTCACCCCTTCTTTTATATTCCTTGGCCTAGGCAAATTAGGAAATTTAATTACAATAAAATTTCCTTAATTTTCCTTGACATGAATTAATTGAGAAAAATAAAACAAAATTTCCCAATTAACTTGAGATGGCCGGCCACATCATTGGAAAACAAAAGAGGACAAGTTTTAATCAACAATTAAAACTTCCTAATTTGTTTTCGGAAATTTTAAAAAATAAAATTTCTCTTTAAAATCTCTTCATGGTTGATAAAAGGAAATTTCTATAATTTTAATTTTATCAACATGTGAATAATTTTTAAAGAAAAAATAAAACATCTCTCCAATCTACAAATAAGGAAAGAGATCTAATCTCTTTCTTTAATCTTTTGTAGATCTTTTACAAGAGAGATATTTTAATTTTAATTCTCTTTAAAATATATCTTCCACATAATAATAAAAATTAAAATTAAATTTCTTTTTATTTTTTTTTGGCCGGCCCTACTAGCTTGGGTTCAAGCTAGGGCTGACCACCCAATTTTATACCTAGGCCGGCCCTAGCTTGTTCCCAAGCTAGCTTGGCCGGCCCCCATTGGGTGGGTATAGAAGGTGGGTATAGGTGGGTATAGAACTCTATAAATAAGAGGCTACGATAGGGACCGAGAGGAGGAATTGGTTTTGGTCTCCTAATAAAATTAAGCATCCCGTGTTCACCCCGAACACACAACTTAATTTTATCAATGATAATTCATTCCACTAGAGAACTATCATTGAACTACCGCACCAATCCCAAATTACATTTTTGGGCTCCTTCTTATTATGAGTGTGTTAGTCTCCCTGTGTTTAAGATATCGAATGTCCACTAATTAAGTGAGTTACTGACAACTCATTTAATTAATGTCTAAGTCCAAGAGTAGTACCACTCAACCTTATCGTCATGTCGGACTAAGTCCACCTGCAGGGTTTAACATGACAATCCTTATGAGCTCCTCTTGGGGACATTATCAACCTAGTATCTCTAGGACACAGTTTCTTCTATAATCAACAACACACACTATAAGTGATATCATTTCCCAATTTATCGGGCTTATTGATTTATCGAACTAAATCTCACCCATTGATAAATTAAAGAAATAAATATCAAATATATGTGCTTGTTATTATATTAGGATTAAGAGCACACACTTCCATAATAACCGAGGTCTTTGTTCCTTTATAAAGTCAGTATAAAAGAAACGACCTCAAATGATCCTACTCAATACACTCTGAGTGTACTAGTGTAATTATATAGTCAAGATAAACTAATACCTAATTACACTACGACCTTTTAATGGTTTGTTCCTTTCCATTTTGGTCGTGAGCTACTGTTTATAATTTATAAGGTACTGATAACATCATCTTCTGTATGTGACACCACATACTATGTTATCTATAATATAAATTAAATGAACAACTACAAACAAATGTAGATAATTAGACCAAATGTGATTCTTTATTCATAATGAATGTTTACAAAGCTTAGGCTTTCAGTATACACTCCAACAATCTCCCACTTATACTAATGACTAAGCTGCCATATCTTCTACCATACATCTGATTCCCATTCCCTCCACATGCCGATCGAAAGCTTTCGCCGGAAGGGCCTTAGTGAAAGGATCTGCCAGGTTATCCGCTGATGCAATCTTGGCGATGACAACTTCTCCTCGCTTCACGATATCTCGTATCAGGTGGTACTTGCGCTCTATATGTTTACTTGCCTTATGAGCTCGTGGTTCCTTCGAGTTTGCAACTGCACCACTATTATCACAATAAATTGTGATGATTTTGGGCAAACCAGGAATCACATCTAAATCCATTAGAAAGTTCCTGAGCCATACTGCTTCTTTAGCTGCCTCAGAGGCTGCTACATACTCAGCTTCCATGGTTGAGTCCGAAACGCATTTCTGCTTAACACTCCTCCATGAAATGGCTCCACCTCCTAAAGTAAACACATAGCCTGATGTAGACTTACTGTTATCCCTATCTGATTGGAAATCTGAATCCGTATAACCCACAGGGAGCAGATCATCTGCTTGGTAAACTAGCATATAATCTCTAGTCCTTCTCAGGTACTTTAATATATGCTTTACCGCAGTCCAATGTCCTTGTCCAGGGTTACTCTGATATCTGCTGACCATGCCCACGGCAAAACAGATATCAGGTCTCGTACATAGCATTGCATACATTAGGCTTCCTACAGCCGAAGCATAAGGAACTGCTTTCATGTCCTCTATCTCTTTTGATGTCTTTGGAGACATCTCTTTAGATAGAGCTACTCCATGTCTAAAAGGTAAGAAACCTTTCTTGGAATCCTGCATGCTAAAACGAGCAAGGATTGTATCTATATATGAAGCTTGGGATAGACACAACATTCTTTTCTTACAATCCCTTATAACTTTGATCCCAAGAATGTGTGCACATTCTCCTAAGTCCTTCATATCAAATTGTTTGGACAACCATACCCTTACGTCTGATAATACCTTGACATTGTTGCCAATTAACAAAATATCATCTACGTATAGTACAAGAAATTCCACCACGTTTCCGTTACACTTCTTATATACACAAGACTCATCCGGACTTTGAATAAATCCATATGACTGGATTACTTCATTAAACCGGATGTTCCAAGACCTTGAAGCTTGCTTCAGTCCATAAATGGACCGATTGAGCTTGCACACTAGATGCTCTTTGCCTTTTTCAATGAACCCTTCTGGTTGCTTCATATGGATGTTCTCTTCAAGACTTCCATTAAGGAAAGCTGTCTTGACATCCATTTGCCAAATCTCATAATCCATATGAGCAGCAATGGATAAGAGTATCCGGATAGACTTAAGCATGGCTACCGGTGAAAAGGTCTCCTCATAATCGATTCCCTCTTTCTGAGTGTACCCTTTCGCAACAAGCCTAGCTTTGAAGGTTTCTACCTTCCCGTCTGTCCCTCTTTTCCTTTTGTAGATCCACTTGGATCCGATGACTTTTACACCATCAGGTGGTTCTACAAGCTCCCAGACCTTATTAGAGTACATAGACTCTATTTGAATTCATCGCCTTTTGCCAAGATCTTGCATATCTTGGAGTGCTTAAATCATATGGGGGATCAGTTCATGTTTACCCGGATCAAGTCCAAGACTCTCCCAAAACATGAATCTCTCAGTCGCCTCACAACCCTCCCACTACGACGAGGCATCCGTGGTTGTGTATCATGTGTGACACGTGTTGCGGTCTCTTGTGGTACTTCATCTTGTCTTGTTGTACTGAAGTAGACGTGTCCTCTCTAAGTTCTTCTAAAACAATTTTTTCTGGGCTTGTGATCCATTATATAGTCTTCTTCTAAAAGCGGGCATTAGTGCTAACAATGACCTTCGGTCTTTAGGACTATAAAATAAACCTCCTTTCGTTCCTTTGGGATATCCCACAAACACGCGAACTTCAGTACGAGATTCTAACCATCATCTGGTTTCATACATGTCTGGACTACCCCAAATCCGAATATGTCTTAGCTGGGTTTTCGCCCATTCCACAATTCTATGGGAGTAGAAGAAACTGATTTAGAAGGTACTAAGTTCAAAACGATATCTGTTGTTTCCAAAGCATATCCCCAAAACGAATTGTAATTCTGAATAACTCATCATTGATCTAACCATCTCCATAAGAGTCCTATTCCTTCGCTCTGCCACATGGGGTGTTCCAGTGCGGACAATTGGGATTGAATCCGGCCTCGATATGTAATTCCTAAACTCTCCTAAGAGGTATTCGCCACCACGATCAGATCGTAGTGTCTTGATACTTTTACCTAATCGTTTTTCCACATCGCCTTGTATTCTTTGAACTTATCAAAGCACTCGGACTTATGCGCATTAGGTAAATATATCCATATCTTGAATAATCATCTATAAAAGAGACAAAATATTCAAAACCTCCTCTTGCCTGGACAGACATAGGACCACACAAATCAGAGTGAACCAATTCTAACACTTCTTTGGCTCTATACCCCTTGGCCTTGAACGGCCTCTTGGTCATTTACCTTTTAAGCAAGATTCACAAGTTGGAAAATTTTCCAACTCTAATGAACTTAAAAGTCCATCGGCTATAAGCCTCTGAATCATACTTAAGTTAATATGACCAAGCCTTAGATGCCAAAGATATGCTTGGTTCATTTCTGAAGGTTCTTTTCTCTTATTAGAATTTGAAGATGAATTATAAATTTCCATGTTTTGCTTTGTGGAAGAATTTGGATTTAAAATATACAAATTGCCAACTAATGCACCAGAACAGATAATCACTTTATTTCTTTTAATAACTACATCGTTACTGAAAGAAACTGAATATCCATCTAAAAACAGTTTAGAAACTGAAATTAAATTCTTTCTAAAACTGGGTACATAAAGACAATTTCTTAAAACCAAATTTCTATTTCTACTAAAAGATAAGTAGACGTCTCCCACTGCAACAGCTGCCACCTTAGTAGCATTGCCCATGTAGACGGTAATCTCCCCTTCAGATAGTCGTCGGGTTTCCTGGAACCCCTGCAAGGAATTGCAGACATGATCAGTGGCTCCCGTATCTACACACCAGGTGCTGGTAGATAACACCGCTAAACATGTTTCAACAACTAGAGCATGAGATATACCTTTGTTTTGGTTCCTACGAGGACAGTCTGCCTTCCAATGTCCTGCCTGCTTGCAGATGAAGCACTTGCCCTTGGGCTTCTTCACTCCAGCTTTAAATCCCGTACTCTGAGATTTATTCACTTTCTTTGCTGAGCCAGCTTGTTTCTTCTTCTTCTTTCCTTTCGGTTTAGAAGTAGAACCATTTTCAGCATAGTGAATTTGAGAATTGTGACGAAATAATCCTTCTGCTGCTTGAAGTTCTGTCAGTAGTTCCCCTAATGAATAAATCCTTTTATTCATATTATAGTTCAGGCGGAACTGCTCAAAACTTCTAGGTAGCGTTTGGAGAATCATATCGATCTGGGTTTCCCCATCAATTTCTCCTCCAAGGATCTGTATCTCGTTCAGATAAGCCATCATCTTTAGGATATGATCCCTTACAGGAGTACCCTCTTGCATGGTGGCAGTCATTATCTTTCTCATGGCTTCTTGCCTAGAAGCCCTATCCTGATGACCAAAGAGTTCCTTGAGATTGTTCATAATATCATAAGCTGTTGGTAAATCTTGATGCTGATGTTGCAATACATTTGACATTGAAGCCAAAATGTAACACCATCTCATCTGCCTTTACCCATCTCTTATGATATTCAATCTCCTCTTGGGTAGATTCACCAGTGGGTGCATCAGGACAAGGTTCAGTCAGTACAAATTTATAGCTTTCAGCAGTCAGAACAATATCCAGGTTTCTTTTCCAATCTATGTAATTTGGTCCAGTAAGTCTATTTTGTTGAAGTACGATGGACAGTGGGTTGAAAGTCATCCTAAGAATCACAAATAACTTTTGGTCAGAACTCTAAATTTAGAATAATATTGATTTCTCAAACAATACTATTTTAAATTAACCAACACCTCATAACACCGTGAATTTTATATGCCACGTTAGTGTGGACGTATACAATTTCAACATTTGTAAAAGGAGGGTTTTAACCCATTAATTTTATTATCTTGTCAACCTAACTTTTTGACAAATAAAATTAATAGTTGGTATTACATGGTCACACAAATAATAGCAGTAACTCCGTTGGGGAGGATATTATTAGATGTGTCTAAGTGTACACCATTACTTGACACTAAGTCCATTAATAAGATTATGCCCCTTCCATTGGGGAATAACACACGCTCTTAATTAACTTCCTATAGTCATCCAAAAATGGAAGTCTGTTCTAGTGATCCGCAAACAAGCTCATCCGTTATGGAGGAAGGCACTCAGAGCCAACGCGCAAGCTTGTTTGCATCACTTACAAACCAGTAATGGAGACCATGGGATTTACTTAAAAATCCCTCTCCCACTTAGTTATTTATAAATGAGGAATTTTAACTATGCTAGCCTACTAAACTTGTAAACTAACATACACACACAGCACAATATAAAAGCAATAAATAGAAAATCTAATTTTCAACTATTATGGCTTTTATCTTTAATTGTCTTCCGTGTGTTGTCATCCGAAGCTGCTGCCATATTTGGCCACCGCCACCGGGTCGCATCCATCTTGCTCCTAGTTCCGCTGCGCCTTTGGTCCTTAGAAGGTTCCACGCTTTGCAAGATTCGATCCGCGACATAAATAGAATTTTACATTTTTGATCTTATATTCCATAAACGGAATGTACATGTATCTAGATCAAAAATAAAATCCTAATAAAACTAAATACAGCTCCTGCTGTATTTTAATACAATCATGCACACACATATAAATGCCCTTGACATGTCCAAGGGTCCAATCACACACATAATAACTAAAAGCCATAATAGTTGGATCCTGCATCCATAGAGTTAGCACATCCTACTATTAACCTGCCTAAATTATGTATGACATGTGCATAATTAAACTAAATACCAAATACACAGAGGCAAAACCCTAGCTCTGATACCAATTGTTGGTTGCTACTCGGAAAACCTATAGGTTCCACTGTACAAAAATTTTGTACAAAGGTCTGAACCTTTTCCTAGCTACCATGTGTTCTTTTAAATTAAATTTTGGATCACCTGCGGAACTTAACACGTTTGATCCAAAACTTAATCTATTTGTTCTTTTAGGTTTTGACTTGGATCTCCTGCGGAACTTAACACGTTCGACCCAAGTCTCCTTAAGTTATTAATTCCATTAAATATTAATTTCCATAAAAGGTTCCCAGTACTGACGTGGCGAGGCACATGACCTTCTTGGATATGGGAGCAACCACCACCGACTAGACAAAACCTTTAATAGAAAGCTAATATTTAATTTCCTAAAATAACTTTAGGTTAACCAAAGAGAACAATCAAATCACAAGGAAAAGAAAAAACAAAAGAACACAACTTCAAAAAAACATATTCGAAATTCTAGAACGTAAGCCTCTTGTATTTGGTATTATTTCCATAAATAACTAGCATGATGCGGAAATAGAAATTACTAGTTATACCTTGTAGAAAAACCTCTTGATCTTCTACCATATTCCTCTTCTAACCTCGGATGTTGTGTGGGCAACGATCAACCGAGATGAGAAACCACCAACCACCTTCTTCTCCTCCAAGCAAGGTTCGGCCACAAAAGAAAAGCTTCACCAAGGAGAAAAACCAAAATACTAACCAAGCTCCAAGAGATACTAGCTTTCTCTCCTTCTTCTTCTTCTTCTCCAAGTAGTATCCGGCCACCACAAGAGCTCCAAGGAAGGGAGAGAGGTTCAGCCACCACAAGAGGAAGAGAGGGAGAGGATGGCCGGCCACACCAAGGAACAAGAGAGGGAGAGGAATAATAGATGTTGTGTCTCTTGAAGGCACCCTCACCCCTTCTTTTATATTCCTTGGCCTAGGCAAATTAGGAAATTTAATTACAATAAAATTTCCTTAATTTTCCTTGACATGAATTAATTGAGAAAAATAAAACAAAATTTCCCAATTAACTTGAGATGGCCGGCCACATCATTGGAAAACAAAAGAGGACAAGTTTTAATCAACAATTAAAACTTCCTAATTTGTTTCCGGAAATTTTAAAAAATAAAATTTCTCTTTAAAATCTCTTCATGGTTGATAAAAGGAAATTTCTATAATTTTAATTTTATCAACATGTGAATAATTTTAAAGAAAAAATAAAACATCTCTCCAATCTACAAATAAGGAAAGAGATCTAATCTCTTTCTTTAATCTTTTGTAGATCTTTTACAAGAGAGATATTTTAATTTTAATTCTCTTTAAAATATATCTTCCACATAATAATAAAAATTAAAATTAAATTTCTTTTTAATTTTATTTGGCCGGCCCTACTAGCTTGGGTTCAAGCTAGGGCCGGCCACCCAATTTTATACCTAGGCCGGCCCTAGCTTGTTCCCAAGCTAGCTTGGCCGGCCCCCATTGGGTGGGTATAGAAGGTGGGTATAGAACTCTATAAATAAGAGGCTACGATAGGAACCGAGAGGAGGAATTGGTTTTGGTCTCCTGATAAAATTAAGCATCCCGTGTTCACCCCGAACACACAACTTAATTTTATCAATGATAATTCATTCCACTAGAGAACTATCATTGAACTACCGCACCAATCCCAAATTACATTTTTGGGCTCCTTCTTATTATGAGTGTGTTAGTCTCCCTGTGTTTAAGATATCGAATGTCCACTAATTAAGTGAGTTACTGACAACTCATTTAATTAATGTCTAAGTCCAAGAGTAGTACCACTCAACCTTATCGTCATGTCGGACTAAGTCCACCTGCAGGGTTTAACATGACAATCCTTATGAGCTCCTCTTGGGGACATTATCAACCTAGTATCTCTAGGACACAGTTTCCTTCTATAATCAACAACACACACTATAAGTGATATCATTTCCCAATTTATCGGGCTTATTGATTTATCGAACTAAATCTCACCCATTGATAAATTAAAGAAATAAATATCAAATATATGTGCTTGTTATTATATTAGGATTAAGAGCACACACTTCCATAATAACCGAGGTCTTTGTTCCTTTATAAAGTTAGTATAAAAGAAATGACCTCAAATGATCCTACTCAATACACTCTGAGTGTACTAGTGTAATTATATAGTCAAGATAAACTAATACCTAATTACACTACGACCTTCTAATGGTTTGTTCCTTTCCATTCTGGTCGTGAGCTACTGTTTATAATTTATAAGGTACTGATAACATCATCTTCTGTATGTGACACCACATACTATGTTATCTATAATATAAATTAAATGAACAACTACAAACAAATGTAGATAATTAGACCAAATGTGATTCTTTATTCATAATGAATGTTTACAAAGCTTAGGCTTTCAGTATACACTCCAACACCTAGCTCTATGGGCCTTTTTATAGCTCCTAGAAAATCTTATCCGTGGATAGAAGGTGCCTTCAAAAGGGTTCAAGGTGCCTTTGAGTGGAAAATTTTATCGGTTGAAGATAAGGTTTTATCTTCGGCTAACAACTAGGGAAGGCGTCTTCAACAAGCTGGAAGGCGCCTTCGACATTATTCATCAAAGGTGGCTTCGACACTGTTCATCGAAGGTGCATTCCACGAGGCAGATCAACTCCTTAGCTAATCTCTTTGTGTGGGTGATGCTCCGGCTAATCGAAGTTGAGCTCACCAGAACCAAACTCCGACCTTTTCCTCGAGCAAGCTTCTGCTCCAGGTTCTCATCCCTCGGAAGTGTTGTACGTCCTTCTCGCTGCACCGGCGTACTCTTCCACAGCTTCTTATCACTCGGATACACCGAGCCTATCGACTCGATTCCTATGTCATCCTTCTCATCCACAGCGTCTTCCGCTCAACTTCTTACATTCCTAAGTCTTTGCACACTTAGAAATAAGACATCAAATAACACAGAGTCTAACTTAACTTGGTTGATCACATCAAAACCATCCTGGGGTACTAACAATCTCACCTTTTTGAGGTGATCAACTCAAGTTAAAATAGGGTTAAAAAAACAGTAACATAACAGGTAAAATAATTACATGCACAGCAATTATGCAATATTAAAACAAGTAATATGCAAAAAAAAAAATATACCTCACCCCAGTGGCGGATCCAGAAATTCAAGCATGGAGGGGCGATGGTGATCCGAGCGCGGTGAATTTTTTTTTGAGCAGTTAATAAATTCTATGTAATTAAAAAAAATTAAATAACTTGACATATAGGAAAAAAGATACAATATTATGAAAAAACTCATACAATAATATTAAAGTAGTCTACTAACGAATACATGACAATCAGGGGCGGATCTATCAAGGGGGCGGCGTCGGAGGTAGGCCCCCCTCCCCCCCTTGCCGATCGAATAAAAAAAAAATTGGGCCTCTTCACAGTCGTTGGAGAAAAAAATGAGCAGAAGAAAGTTTCATTTTTTAAATTTTGAACAATTATTTTTTTCCCTTTTTTTCTCTCTCCTCTTTTTTTCTTTCCGCCACTCATGAAGAAAACATCTTTGCTTTTTTTTTTTTTTTTAATTTCTGCCAAAGCCAACTTTCTGGCGCTGTGCCGCCGCCTATCTGGCGACTGCGGCTGTGTCGCCGTGTTTCTGTCGTTGTGCTGCCGCGGCACCGCCCACCTCCTGCCAACCAGCGACCCTTACCAACCAGTGGGATCTCAGGCTAAATCTTGTCGCGGCGCCGCCCGACGCAACTCACAAGGGAGCCGACGAACAAAGTCACAGAAATTATCTACATCGGCCAACGGGCTATTGTGCCACCGCCACCTCCTAGGCTCCTAGCTACTATTGGTCTCGGAGTAGCGGAGCTCCCCTGCCACTGCCGATCACACACGTGACGCGCCGCTGCAGCTTCGGCCTTTAGGTAAGTGGGTTTTATTTTATTTTATTTTTTTATATTTTTTTATTGTTTCTTGATTACAATGATACAATTAACAATTAAAAATTTTGATTGTTTAAATGTATAGTTGCTTTTGTATATTTGATTATTGGATAATTGAAAATTTAGATTTTGTATATTTGATTGTTGGATAATTTATAATTTAGTTTTTGTATAAACTTCAAGTATTTAATAAGATTAGTTTTTTTATTAGTTCTTAGTTAATTGTGATTTGTGAATATTGATAATTTAGGCTAAATTAATTTTGTTTTCTTAAAAGAATTGTGTCGATGAATGATGAATGATGAATGATGAAAAATAATTTAATTATTTTATTGTTAAATTGTTCACATTAAGTTTAGTAAAATAATACTTTATGTTGATAATTTTTTCCCATATATTATAATTTGTAGAAAATATTGAAATATTTTGCAAAGAGGCCTAGGAGTTCAATTAAATCGTCTAGTGTTCCCAATGAAGAGTCTACTCCTGCACCACAACCACCACCACCACCACCTCCTCCGCAAATTTTATTTGAAAATATTGGAAATCTGAGTAATGAAGTAGAAATTGTTGATGATCCTGGTTTACGAAAATTGATTGAAGAGTATGATGTTGGTGTTAGAGATCGTATTTGAAAATAATATGTTGCTATGGGCCCTTGTCAACCTCGAGGCCATAATTTTCCAAGAAAAAAAATGGGTAAAGATAATAGATGTTTCAGAGAAGTTTGGTTTAAAGATCGTGATTGATTGGAGTATAGTGTTTCAAAGGATGCAACCTTTTGTTTTTGGTGTTATCTTTTTAGACCTAGTAATATAGGGTTTGGAGGAGATGATGTGTTTACGAGATCTGGTTTCATAAATTGGAAAAAAGCAATTGAAAAATTCAATGAGCATGTAGGTGGAGTTGGTAGTGCACACAATGAGGCAAGAATATAGTTTGAGGGTTTCAAGAATCAAAGACAAAGTGTGGAGTATTCATTTTCATCGGGGAAACATGAGATTGAAGTTGCTTATCGCAAACGCTTGACTGCCATTTTAAAAGTAATTCGATTTTTTTTGTTACAAGGATTGCCTTTTCGGGGACATGATGAGTCTTTGACATCATCCAATAGAGGCAATTTTTTAGAATTGCTCAAATGGTATAGCTCAGAGTGTCCAGAAGTTGCGACAGTTGTTGGAATGAATGCACCTACAAATAATCAAATGATTGCCCCAAAAATTCAAAAGCAACTGGTGAATGCTTGTGTAGTTGAGACCACAAATGCTATTCTAGCTGATTTGGAGATAGGTGGTTCACTTTACTACTTGATGAGGCTCATGATTGTTCAGTGAAAGAGCAAATGATAGTTGTTATTAGATATGTGAACAAACATAGAGAGGTGATTGAATGATTTATAGCTGTAGTTCATGTTGCAACAACTACAACTACTTGTTTGAAGGAGGCAATCTACTCTTTATTTACTAAGTATGATTTGTCAGTGGCGAGATTGAGGGGGTCAAGGATATGATGGTGCTCCAAATATGTCTGGAGAATCTAATGGCTTAAAGTCACTAATAATGAAAGAAAATCTATATACATTATATGTTCATTGTTTTGCTCATCAACTCTAGCAAGTGGTTGTAGCTGTTGCTCAAGCAAATCAATATGTTTGTGATTTCATGAGGATTGTTGGTTTGGTTGTGAACACATCTGCATCATCTTGCAAAAGGGCCGACAAACTTTGATAACTTGAATATGATAGAAAAGTTAAACTTCTTGAAAGAGGAGAGATTAGTTCTGTGTTGGGATTTTCGGGCCGCGAAAACCGCTTTTTTGCGTCGCGGAAACCCCGAAACTCCCTAGCCAACGGATCCGTGCAAAGAAAAACCATTCGAAATTATGAGTACGAGTTTCTACCTAGATCTACTCCTAGATCTACATGAAAAGATTCATTACCCTCGTCGCGTGCCCTTTGCGTTCCCGCTCGTCTCGAAGGTGCCGGATCTCGAGAGTGTCAAAGTAGACACTCCTCTAGAAGTATCCACACGAACACGTAGGTGGAGAAAACCACACAAAAAAGGTGTGCTAGCACCTTGTGTGGTTCGGCCAAGGATGAGGAGAGGGAGAAAGGAGGAGAGCACATGAGGAAGAAGATGGAATAATACCACTTGAATGAAAATGAATCCAATTCATTCAAAATTATGGCCGGCCACATTTCCAAAATGTAACCCTCATTCTCATTAAATGTAGCCATTAAAGAGAATGACTTTGTAACCCCCATGAGGTGGAACACTTTGATGTTATGGCACATCATCATTAGTCCTCCTAATGCGAAATCACTAATGATGTGGCAAATAGTCAAGTCAAACTTGACTCTTCCTCTTCCTCTTCCTCTCAAGTTAAGTCAAACTTGACCAAATCTCTCCCATGGTTGATCTAATCCAACCATTTGATTCAAGCCAACTTAATATAATGAATCTAATTCATTTAATTAAATTGATTCAATGAGTCATAATCTAAATTAGACTCATTGAACACATGAATCAACTTGAGTCTAACTCAATTAGCCCAATTATGATTACTCTTAATCCAATTTGATTCATCAAATGAATCTAATCCTCTTGGTTCATCATATGAACCTAATCTCCATCTAATTGTCCTTAGTGTGTGACCTTATAGGTTCTTGTAACGTTGGCAATACCCCTAAACCCATTTAGGAGCATAAGTAATGAGCGGTATCTAGCAACACATCATTACTATCCACGTTACAAGAATGTTGAGATCCAACATCACCTTGTGACTACTAATTGTGACTCCTCACAATATATGACAAGTGTCCTTCTATCCTAGACATCTAGATTGATCAATGTGAGGCATAGACCGTATCATCCTCTGATCAATCTAAATCTTGAACTCCAAGTAGACTCACTAAATCAAATGAGCTCAATATCTCATATTGACTCATTTGGGCATGGTCATGCACTTCGTGGTCTCACTCTATCAAGAATACCGATGTCTCTCCCGTCATATAGGAGGGATAGATCCCATCTACATCACTCACATCCCTCCGCATAATTTGTTACATACCCAGTAATCGCCTTTATAGTTGTTGGAGTTACGGGTGACGTTTGACGAAACCAAAGTACATAACTCCTTATGTAGGGATCCATGGTGACTTCAGGTCCAAGGACTAGTAGTCATACTAATAACCACATGAGAAAGTATATGACACTCATATAACGATCCATGATACTTTCTCATGGCGGGTCATTCAGTATACATTCTCTAATGCATACACATGTGTCAACTTGATATCTCTATATCCATGACTTGTGAGATCAAGGCATCGAGTTGACCTACATGCTAGTCTTATTGCATTAACATTGTCCCTGAATGTTAATACTCGACTAGGAATGATTAAGAGTAGTGTTCCCTATATCATCTCACTATCGATTCAACCAATCGATTGATATAGGTAAGAACCTTCTACTCAAGGACGTTATTATACTTAGTTTATTTGACACCAATACAAGTAAGTATAATAACCAAAAACCAAATGCCTTTATTAATATAGAATATGATACAACAAGTCCAAAATATAATCATCAAATGATTGGCTCTAGGGCTCTAGCTAACAATCTCCCACTAGCACTAGTGCCAATCAGTGTAGGCTCTAAGCCCCAATGACCTAGTGTGACCATCATGCTTCCTCTGTGCCAAAGCCTTGGTCAGGAGATCTGCGATGTTAGCCTCTGTAGGTACTCTGCATATCTTCACATCTCCTCTCTCGATAATCTCTCGAATGAGATGGAAGCGCCGTAGTATGTGTTTGGTCCGCTGGTGTGAGCGAGGTTCCTTCGCCTGTGCTATAGCTCCATTGTTGTCACAATAGAGCTCAATGGGGTCAGTGATACTGGGAACCACCCCAAGTTCAGTGATGAACCTGTGGATCCAAACTGCCTCCTTTGCTGCCTCTGATGCAGCAATGTACTCGGCCTCTGTCGTAGAATCAGCTACTGTGTCATGCTTCAAACTCTTCCAGCTCATAGCACCACCATTAATGGAAAATACGAACTCTGACTACGATCGATAATCATCCTGGTCGGTTTGGAAGCTAGCATCACTGTAACTCTTTACAGCTAGCTCATCATTGCCTCCATATATCAAGAAATATTCTTTAGTCCTTCTTAAGTACTTAAGAATATTCTTGACCGCTATCCAGTGACTTTCACCTGGATCTGACTGGTATCTGCTCGTCATGCTCAAAACATACGAGACATCAGGTCGAGTACATAGCATGGCGTACATGATAGATCCTATGGCTGAAGCATAAGGGATCTGATCCATGCGGTCTATCTCCTCTCAGAAGAGGGGCCCTGAGTCTTCGAAAGATTCACGCCATGTGACATCGGCAGAAATCCCTTCTTAAAGTTCTGCATGGCAAACCGAAGGAGTACCTTGTCAATATATGTACTCTGACTTAGGCCAAGCAGTCTCTTAGATCTATCTCTATAGATCTGTATCCCTAGAATACGGGATGCTTCACCTAAGTCCTTCATTGAGAAACATGTCCCTAGCCAAGTCTTGACAGACTGTAGTAAAGGGATGTCTTTCCCAATGAGTAGTATGTCATCCACATACAATATGAGGAAGACAACTATGTCCCCTACAACCTTCTTGTAGACACAAGGTTCATCTTCGTTCTTGATGAAACCAAACTATTTGATTACATCATCGAATCGAAGATTCCATCTCCGAGAAGCTTGCTTTAGTCCATAAATGGACCTATGCAACTTGCATACTCTGCTAGTATGCTTTAGATCTACAAAACCCTCAGGTTATGTCATGTACACATCCTCGAGTAGGTTTCCATTCAGAAACGTGGTTTTGACATCCATCTGCCAGATCTCGTAATCGTGGTAAGCTGCAATAGCAAGCATGATCCGAATGGACTTAAACATCGCTACTGGAGAAAAGGTTTCATCATAGTCAATACCATGAATCTGCTTGAAACCTTTAGCTACCAAGAGACCCTTATAGATAAGTGCATCCATGTCAGTCTTTCTCTTAAAGACCCACTTACACCCTATGGGTTTTACCCCTTAAGGTGGATCAACCAAAGTCCATACTTGGTTGGTGTACATGGATTCCATTTCGGATCTCATGGCCTCTAGCCATTTCTCGGAATCTGGTCTCATCACAGCTTCCTGATAGGTGATAGGCTCATCCTCTATGAGCACAAAGTTATCATGGTCAGACAAGAGGAATGAGTATCTCTCAGGCTGACGACGTACCCTATCAGACCTGCGAAGAGGTAGGTCTACTTGAACTGGTTGTTGTTCCTCAACTCTTTGTGGAACAACATCATCCACAACACTTTGTGGTTCCAATTCAACTTCCATCGAGGCTTCAGTGCTAGGATCCACATCTTAAACTTCTTCAAGATCGAATGTACTCCCACTAGTCTTTCTAGAAATAAAGTCCCTTTCTAGAAAGACTCCAGTCTTTGCCACAACTATCTTGTGCTGACTGGGAATGTAGAAGTAATATCCCTTAGTTTCCTTGGGATATCCTATAAAGTGGCACTTGTCGGATTTGGGTCCTAATTTATCTGAGACTTGATGTCTAACGTAAGCCTCACAACCCCAAATCCTCATGAAAGACACCTGGGCATCTCTCCCAGTCCATATCCTATATGGTGTCTTTATCACGACCTTAGATGGAACTCGGTTGAGTATAAAAGCTGCCGTGTCAAGAGCATAGCCCCAAAGGAATGTCGGAAGATCTGTGTGACTCATCATAGACCGTACCATATCTAATAAGGTATAATTCCTCCTTTCAGATACACCATTCCACTGTGGTGTTCCAGGAGAAGTGAGTTGGGATAGAATCCCACACTCAGCTAGATAGTCACGAAACTCATGGCTAAGGTATTCTCCACCTCGATCTGATCGAAGTATCTTAATACTCTTGCCAATCTGGTTCTGTACTTCATTCTTGAATTCTTTGAACTTTCAAAGGATTCAAACTTATGTGTCATCAAGTACACATAACCATATCTACTGAAGTCATCAGTAAATGTGATGAAGTACCTATAACCGCCTCTAGCAGCAACACTGAAAGGGCCACATATATCACTATGTATAAGTCCTAACAAATCAGTCGTTCTTTCGCTGTGCCCACTAAAAGGTGTCTTGGTCATCTTGCCTAGTAGGCATGACTCGCACGTCTCATAAGATTCAAAATCAAATGAGTCCAGCAAACCATCCTTATGGAGCTGGGATAAGCGCTTATCATTTATATGACCTAAGCGACAGTGCCAGAGATAGGTTTGGTTCACGTCATTTAACTTGAACCTCTTGGTACTAATGTTATAGATAGGGCTCTCAAGGTCTAGAATATAGAGTCCGTTTATCAGAGGTGCACTACAATAGAACATTTCGTTTAAATAGACGGAACAACATTTGTTCTTTAGTATAAATGAAAAACCTTTCTTGTCCAAACAAGAAACAGATATAATGTTCTTAGTTAAGGCAGACACATAACAATAATCATCTAATTCTAGTACAAGCCCAGAGGGCAGAGATAGATGGTAAGTTCCTACAGCAATAGCAGCAACCCGTGCTCCATTGCCTACTCGTAGGTCTATCTCACCCTTCGTCAATGCCCTGCTATTTCTCAGCGCTTGTACATTAGTACAAATGTGCGAAGCACATCCGGTATCTAATACCCACGATGAAGAAATAGAGAGGTTGACTTCTATAACATGTATACCTGAAGTAGAAATCTTATTTCTCTTCTTCTTAAGATCTTCTAGGTATTCTTTGGAGTTCCTCTTCCAGTGCCTTGCTTGTCCTTGATATAGGTGACAAAGATGTTCAACCATATCGTAAGCGCCCATCAACTCATGTTACTTCTGAAGCTCAGAGTACATGGTCGCGAGCATAAGAAAGGACACATCTAATGCGTCATCTTGATGCTTCTTGTAAGCATCTCGGTCTGCTCGCGTGGCAGTGGCAGGAGGAGCCTCCGGAATGGGCTGCTCCAGAACGTACAGTTTATGTTCTTGGGTGAGAACTATTCTCAGGTTCCTGTACCAGTCCAGGAAATTTGCTCCGTTGAGCTTATCCTTCTTAAGGACAGAACGCAGAGAGAAGTTGTTCGTGTTTGACGTCATGGAAATTCTACAACAGAAATAAATGCAGAAATAAATATCATATTCTTTTAAATCATTTAATTAGGCCTTCAACTAAATGATACTCCCACTGAATTCTATAATTCATGTGGGACAAGATCCACATCATACTAACCCTTGAGTTAGCTTTGGCTAATACGCCCAAGATTTAGTATGATCGGTAGGTAATGATTACCAATTACATCTCTATGCAACTCTTGTTTATAGGATCATTATCCGCAGTTATATTAAAACTTGAGTTAGCTTTGGCTAATACGCCCAAGAATTAATATAAATGTGATTTATGTCCTATCTTTCTAACCGTTGGAAGAATGTCAATAGTTGTACTCGATTCAACCGAGTTAACTAGTTACTCAATCTAATTGAGTTGTACTCACCCATGCGTTGATAGGCGGGACCAAGATTGTCCCTCTGTACCCTACCAAGATAATATGTGTTGCTCTGCTTTGGCAGATTCAACAACACATGTGATCGAGGTAGTGATAGGTATCACGGCACGGTAGGTATTAGAGTTGACGTGATTTAGATCTAATCTAAACATCGATGTTGTATCATATACTCGATATAGATCTAATCTAATCAATAGGGTGCATCTTGTACACGATGTAGATCTAATCTAATCGTAAGGGTGCATCTTGTGCACGATTTAGATCTAATCTTAATCGTTAGGCACTAATTAATTACTTAATTAAACATGCATCACATACACAAGTAATTAACTAAATTTTGTGATTATGTCATGGCCCTACTATGATCTTCTCAAGCCAATGAGAAGATCGGATGGTCAACCTAAGGTCAACTGCTTCTCAAGCGCCTTCCTTTTGACCACCTTGTGTTGCTCGCGCCTTCCTCGTAACTCCGTCTTGAGTGGACCTTCCACCGCTTCAAAATTTACATTACAATTTTGAAACTCGAGTTACATTCGAGTCTAAATCTAATTTACAATCAGAATATAAATAGGAAGGCACGACGCGCAGGTCGCGTATCAAATACAGCACACACAAACACATGACGGCACACATGTCATATTATAAATTACAACACAAATCCAATCATATTGGGTCTTTTTGGGCCATGACTATCACAAAAATAATATATAATTCTAAATTATATATTTTTCATAATTTTTCTGTAATTTTTCATAATTTTTACAATTTTATGAGTAAATTTTTTCCGGCGGTCCCGATTAGCGATTTCGGACGCAATCGCGGAGCAGTACCCCTACCCGCGATCTAACCATCGTGAGTTACTCCTAAGCAATCCAACAGCGCCTTAGCCGGCTGTCCCAAAAATGTTTTGGGTCGAAACATTGCCGTTTTGGGAAAAACTTCTCGGTAGTCGAAGTCTACAAGTGTAGAAACACTTGTGCTTCGCTTCTACGAGAAAAATACTCATAAAAACCATTAAAAACTTAAAATTACAGAAATTCACAGAATGTTTATTTTTTTCATAAAAACCAAAATAAACTCATATTCATCTTCGCACGTGGCTCTGATACCACTGTTGGGATTTTCGGGCCGCGAAAACCATTTTTTCGCGTCGCGGAAACCCCGAAACTCCCTAGCCAACGGATCCGTGCGAAGAAAAACCATTTGAAATTATGAGTACGAGTTTCTACCTAGATCTACTCCTAGATCTACATGAAAAGATTCATTACCCTCGTTGCGTGCCCATTGCGTTCCCGCTCGTCTCGACGGTGCCGGATCTCGAGAGTGTCAAAGTAGACACTCCTCTAGAAGTATCCACACGAACATGTAGGTGGAGAAAATCACACAAAAAAGGTGTGCTAGCACCTTGTGTGGTTCGGCCAAGGAGGAGGAGAGGGAGAAAGGAGGAGAGCACATGAGGAAGAAGATGGAATAATACCACTTGAATGAAAAAAATGAATCCAATTCATTCAAAATTGTGGCCGGCCACATTTCCAAAATGTAACCCCCATTCTCATTAAATGTAGCCATTAAAGAGAATGGCTTTGTAACCCCCATGAGGTAGAACACTTTGATGATGTGGCACATCATCATTAGTCCTCCTAATGCCAAATCACTAATGATGTGGCAAATAGTCAAGTCAAACTTGACTCTTCCTCTTCCTCTCAAGTCAAGTCAAACTTGACCAAATCTCTCCCATGGTTGATCTAATCCAACCATTTGATTCAAGCCAACTTAATATAATGAATCTAATTCATTTAATTAAATTGATTCAATGAGTCATAATCTAAATTAGACTCATTGAACACATGAATCAACTTGAGTCTAACTCAATTAGCCCAATTAGGATTACTCTTAATCCAATTTGATTCATCAAATGAATCTAATCCTCTTGGTTCATCATATGAACCTAATCTCCATCTAATTGTCCTTAGTATGTGACCCTATAGGTTTTTGTAACGTTGGCAATGCCCCTAAACCCATTTAGGAGCATAAGTAATGAGCGGTATCTAGCAACACATCATTACTATCCAAGTTACAAGAATGTTGAGATCCAACATCACCTTGTGATTACTAATTGTGACTCCTCACAATATATGACAAGTGTCCTTCTATCCTAGACATCTAGATTGATCAATGTGAGGCATAGACCATGTCATCCTCTGATCAATCTAAATCTTGAACTCCAAGTAGACTCACTAAATCAAATGAGCTCAATATCTCATATTGACTCATTTGGGCATGGTCATGCACTTCGTGGTCTCACTCTATCAAGAATACCGATGTCTCTCCCGTCATATAGGAGGGATAGATCCCATCTACATCACTCACATCCCTCCGCATAATTTGTTACATACCCAGTAATCACCTTTATAGTCCACCCAGTTACGGGTGACGTTTGACGAAACCAAAGTACATAACTCCTTATGTAGGGATCCATGGTGACTTCAGGTCCAAGGACTAGTAGTCATACTAATAGCCACATGAGAAAGTATATGACACTCATATAACGATCCATGATACTTTCTCATGGCGGGTCATTCAGTATACATTCTCTAATGCATACCCATGTGTCAACTTGATATCTCTATATCCATGACTTGTGAGATCAAGGCATCGAGTTGACCTACATGCTAGTCTTATTGCATTAACATTGTCCCTGAATGTTAATACTCGACTAGGAATGATAAAGAGTAGTGTTCCCTATATCATCTCACTATCGATTCAACCAATCGATTGATATAGGTAAGAACCTTCTACTCAAGGACGTTATTATACTTAGTTTATTTGGCACCAATACAAGTAAGTATAATAACCAAAAACCAAATGCCTTTATTAATATAGAATATGATACAACAAGTCCAAAATATAATCATCAAATGATTGGCTCTAGGGTTCTAGCTAACATTCTGGTAGAGGACTAAACCAAGAAACTAGTCTAGCTAGACCTAGAGATACACGATGGGGATATCATCATTCAACTTTATGTGGTATTGAACAAATGTGGTCATCTGTTATAGAGGTTCTTCAAAATTTGATTGATGATGGTGATCGTTCTTCTATGGGTTTAAGTAGAACTTTGGTTGAAAGAATGGAGAGGTATGAATTTGTGTTTATTCTACTATTGATGAAACGTATATTGACAATCACAAATCATTTGTCAACCGTTCTACAAGAGAAAGATCAAATTGTTGGTGCAACCTTAGGTCAAGGTTGACCTGGTTGACCTGACTCGAGTTGACCTGACTCGAGTTGTATTTTGATGTTTGACTTAGGAAGATTGTCGGTGCAACCTTAGGTCAAGGTTGACCTAGTTGAGTTGCATGTTGATGTTTGACACTCGTGGAAGAGTTGTATTCTTGATATGTGACAAGAATATATGTTTGGGAGATTATTGGGGCAACCGTAGGTCAAGGTTGACCTGGTTGACCTGATTCGGGAAAAAGTCCAAGTATGGAGACTTGGCAACCGAAAAGTCCAAGCAGGGAGCTTGGCACTAGAAAAGTCCAAGTATGGAGACATGACACTGGAAAAGTCCAAGCATGGAGCTTGGCACGCGAAAAGTCCAAGTATGGAGACTTGGCACGGGAAAAGTCCAAGTATGGAGACTTGGCATTGGAAAAGTCCAAGTATGGAGACTTGGCACGGAAAAGTCCTAACTGGGATGTTAGGCAGTGTGGAAAGTCCTGGTGGCCAGGCGGTGGGAAAGTCCTAACTGAGATGTTAGGCGGTTGGAAAGTCTGGTGAGTGAAGCAGGCGGTGGGAAAGTCCTAAGCTGGGATGTTAGGCGGTTGGAAAGTCCTGGTGAGCCAGGCGGTGAGAAAGTCCTAACTGGGATGTTAGGCGGTGTGAAAATCCTAGTGAGTGAAGCTAGGTGAAAGTCCAGTGAGTGAAGCCGGGCAAGGAAAATCCAGATGGATCAAGGGTTATCGGACATCTGGTGATGGGAAGTCCAAGTAGTCACCGGATACTTGCACGAAGAGGAAAGTCCAAGTGGGTTAAAGGGATTGACCGGACACTTGGTGGGAGTCTTAGCAGGTCAAGGGTGACGGATGCTAAGCATGATGTACCAATAGGTCAAGGTTAACGGATATTGGTTTGAAAGGTTTGGGACTTGGTTTGGGCAAAACCAAGCTCTGGATCGATCAGCGGACCGATCCAGTGATCGATCGATCGGTGACCGATCGGATAACAAACAGAAGGCGAGCAGTTCTGTGGGCTTACTGATCGGTCTGGGGACCGATCAGCATGGAGCCTGATCGGTCGTGGACCGATCCAGCTGTGGCCTGATCGGTCCACAGACCGATCAGAAACGAACAGAAAGTTGGGCACTTCTGTGGAGCAATCTGATCGGTCTAGGGACCGATCAACCCAGGGCCTGATCGGTCCCCGGACCGATCGGAAGGGTTCTGGACCGATCGGGGTGGATCACGCAACGGCTAGATTTCTTCTCCGCTGGCTTCTGTCTTCGCTGTGCAGGTTCGCAGGTTATAAAAGGAGATCAAGGCTTTGGTGCAACTCCTTCTTCTTCCTTCTTTCTTCTCTTCTGCTGAAGATTTGTGGGCTGCGATAAGAGCTCTGTTGAGTTCCTCCCGAAAGCTTCCAGCTGCTGCTGTTAGGGTTTTTGAAGTTGTTGCTTCATCCGAACTCCAGTCGACGAGAAAGCAAGATTGGTAGAGTGCTTGTGTATTCTTATTGTATTTCTTGCTTATTCTTTGTACTTGTACTCTTTGTTTGCTGTTGCAAACGTGTGTGGCGAGTTTTTATTAGCCGGTTTTCCGGGGACTCATCCACCGACGGATTGATTGGGTTCGTCCACCTTACGGACACGCCGAGGAGGTTACATCGCTGCGTTAAGGTTTGATATTCTTCCTTCGTTTCTAGTTTATTTTTCCGCTGCGCTAACGAATTGTAGGAAGAAACGAGCGATTTGGGGCGGCTATTCACACCCCTATCAGAGTGAGGCCGCTCTTCGACGGATCAACACCCGGGGGAGCACGGGCTAGAGATGGATCTCTATGGAGAAGATGTCACGATTCAACCCTTCTACGAGTCTCACGACAACTTCACATATTGGAAGGTAAGGATGATGTATTTTCTTAGAACTAATATGTTACATTGGTTTTGTGTACAAGAAGGGTTTTCCCCTCCGATGGATGAGGAAGGAAAACCTATCAAGAAGAAGGAGTGGATGAAAGAGCAAATCCGACAATCCGAAATCAATGACGAGGTAACAAAAATTATTGAATTTGCTTTGCCTAATAATGTTTTGTGCAAGATAGATAGGTACAACAACGCCAAGGAATTGTGGAATAATTTGGCAAAATTCCATGAAAAGGAGCCTAGTGAGCCAAGTAGCTCACATCATGGAGGAAGCGAATTGGAAGTTGAGGGCTACTCAACATCCAAGGAAGAAGAGGAGGAGAGCTCTTGTTCAAGATCGGAGCAAGAAGAGGCATCTACCTCCGGAAGGGATGAAGAAGAAAGCTCATCTACATCCACAACCCTAGGTAACTCAAACACTGTGATTTCAAGCAAATTACACATAATGTGCTTTGAGTGTAGGGAATTTGGGCACTACAAGAGTAAGTGTCCAAAGAGGGTTAGGAAGACTCCACAAGAAAGCAGGAGTCCCGATACGCAAAGGCAAAGAGCACATGGTGTGCTTTCAATGCAAGCGAAGGGGACATTATCGGAGTCAATGTCCAAGGGGGAGGCAATCTCACAAGGACAAGAGACCGAGCACTTTGATAGGGGGAGCTAAGGCAAATCCTAAGGTAACATTTAAGGCACATTCTTGCAATAATAATAAGACTCATGCTAGTAGTTTTATTGCAATTGTCAAGAATGATAAGCATGATAATCTTAGGAATCAATATATGTGCTTAGGTGCCAAACATGTGAGCCTAGATAAGGATAACACTAAGAAAGCCAACCCTAGAATTAACTCATCTAAGGCTAAGGAAAACCTAGGTAGGAATCCCAAATCAACTAGACACATGCCTAGGAATGCCTCAAAGAACAATGACAAATCAAAACTTGAGGTATTAGAAAAGGAAAATCAAGTCTTGAGGTCAAGACTTGACTCCTTAGAAAAGGCTCTTAAGGATTTGACTCTAGAGTCTAGGGGTCAAAAACCAATGTCCAAGGACAAGAAAGGTTTGGGTCACAAACCTAAGTCCCAAGTGGTCAAGCCCACTTATCATAGTGTTCCATTCGATTATGGAACAAAACCTAGGGCTAGGAAGGCCACCACCAAGGGGAGTCACCCCTAGAGTTGATCTTGATGAGTCCCAAATGACCAAGGCTTTAAAGCCTAGGAGGGTCATTAGGAGGGTTGCTAGGGAAGTTATCCCTAGTGAATATTTAGTGAACCCAATGAGCTCAAATAGGTATTGGGTTCCTAGGAGCATCTTCTCTATCCCATAGATGAGTTAGAGAGTGTCAACTCCAATTAGAAGGGTAGTTAACCCAACTTTGAGGAAATTGACACTCAAGGAGCATTTTCAAGGTTTTGATAACCTTTGAAAATGAAAAAGAATTATTATTTACTCCTTGAAGAGTAAATTGTGCCATATTTGAAAAATATCGATTTTAATCTTATTTGGCACAATTTAAGAAAACCTAGAGAAATACCATAATTGGGATTTTGGTTTTCTCTTAGGGATATATGGGCAATTTAGGGTTAGATTTTAAGTTAGCTAAGGCTAAGGATACTTAGATAGGGAATTTAGGTATTTTATTTGTGCTAACTTGCCATGATTGGTTGCCATATGCCATGCCATGACATCATATTTATTTTATTATCATTTGAAATGTCATGATAATGCTTAGGCTAGTTTATATGTCATGCTTTATTTAAGTTTTCAAACTTATGCCATGACATCATGACATTGGCACATGTTTTTACTTATGATATCATTATATGCCATGTCATCATCTCTTGCATTATAATCAATGAAATTGATTTGAGGACAAACATATAATTTGATATTGAGATCAAATTGGTGATTAGAAAATGCATGAGAACTTAGCCTAAGTTGACCTTAACCCATATCTCACATCAAATTGACTTGAATGTGGTTTGATACACCTTAGATGTGTGTGAAATATTAGGATCATGAGTTAGGATCAAGGTGCATTGTCCTTGTGCCTAGATGACCCTAATTCAAGAAATTAAGGATCATAGGGAAAGCTTGTGTACAAGTCATGTACATCTTGCCCTAAGATTATGGTCCTAAATTCAAATGGTTTTAAAAGCATTTTAAAATTGATTTGAAAAACCTTGATGAAGCTTTCCTAGTGATAGCATTCATCATTGAACATTGTGATACAAAGTTGAGTTACACTTGAACTATTTCAAAGTTTTTGAACTTTGTATCAAGATTGAAAAATGGAAGTTATTTTCATAGAAAACTATTTTTCCATGATAGTATATGTTATGAGGAATGTATCCTCAAAATTTCACAATTTTTTGAATTTTCTGGAATTTTCTAGGAGTTTCTGAATTTCGGAAGGAAATTTGAAACTGATATCAGAGGTTGGGGACCGATCCGAGGAAGTCTGATCGATCCAGGCAGTGTGGATCGGTCCTGAGACCGATCCATGGAAGACCTGATCGGTCTGGTGACCGATCGGTCGGTCTGGGGACCGATCCATGGGTTTCCGATCGGTCGGGGACCGATCAGAGCGTGCCGTTTCGATTTTCAGCTGTTGTCTGAAATTTCAGTTATGGAAATGGTGTTTTTGGATTTCTAAAGGTTTGGAACTCACAAAGATATTGTTGGTGCAATGGTCAAGGGGGAGTTGACCTTTAGGGGGAGTTTTACCTAATTGTCAAGGGGGAGTTGACTTTTAGGGGGAGTTTTTACTCCTTAAGACTTTTGAGGATTAGTGATATGGGATTATCACTAAGTTGATTGTTGAGTTTAGTATCAAGGGGGAAATTAAGAGTTTCAATGAAAGGTATGGGACTTTCATTAGGAAGAAACTCTTAACCTTGATACCCTCTTTTTCTTTTTGATGTGTGTCAAAAAGGGGAGAGTGTTCATTAGAGAATTATTGGAGAACCCAAGTTAGGTTATCGGGTTAACCTAAGCTAGGGGAAGAATGTCAAGGAATGTTCAAGGAAGAATATTGGAATTCTTTTTGATGTGTGTCAAAAAGGGGGAGAATTATTGGAGAACCCAAGTTAGGTTATCGGGTTAACCTAAGGGGAGAATGTCCAGAGAATGTTCAAGGAAAGAACATTGGACATTGGAAGATGAGTGGAAAACCTAAGTTAGGTTATCGGGTTAACCTAACTTGATTATGGGTTTTGTCAAACAACAAAAAGGGGGAGATTGTTGGTGCAACCTAAGGTCAAGGTTGACCTGGTTGACCTGACTCGAGTTGACCTGACTCGAGTTGTATTTTGATGTTTGACTTAGGAAGATTGTCGGTGTAACCTTAGGTCAAGGTTGACCTAGTTGAGTTGCATGTTGATGTTTGACACTCGTGGAAGAGTTGTATTCTTGATATGGGACAAGAATATATGTTTGGGAGATTATTGGGGCAACCGTAGGTCAAGGTTGACCTGGTTGACCTGATTCGGGAAAAAGTCCAAGTATGGAGACTTGGCAACCGAAAAGTCCAAGCAGGGAGCTTGGCACTAGAAAAGTCCAAGTATGGAGACTTGGCACTGGAAAAGCGGGGAGCTTGGCACGGAAAAGTCAAGTATGGAGACTTGGCACGGAAAAGTCCAAGTGGAGATTTGGCACGGAAAAGTCCAAGTATGGAGACTTGTCACGAAAAGTCCTAACTAGGATGTTAGGCGGTGTGGAAAGTCCGGTGAGTGAAGCCAGGCGGTGGGAAAGTCCTAAGCGGGATGTTAGGCGGTTGGAAAGTCTGGTGAGTGAAGCGGCGGTGGGAAAGTCCTAACTGGGATGTTAGGCGGTTGGAAAGTCCGGTGAGTGAAGCCAGCAGTGAGAAAGTCCTAGCTGGGATGTTAGGCGGTGTGAAAACCCTAGTAGTGAAGCTAGGTGAAAGTCCTGGTGAGTGAGGCAAGGAAAATCCAGATGGATCAAGGGTGATCGGACATCTGGTGATGGGAAGTCCAAGTAGGTCATAGGAGTGACCGGATACTTGGCACGAAAAGGAAAGTCCAAGTGGGTCAAAGGGATTGACCGGACACTTGGTGGGGAGTCTTAGCAGGTCAAGGGAGTGACCGGATGCTAAGCATGATGTACCAATAGGTCAAGGTTGACCGGATATTGGTTTGGAAGGTTTGAGACTTGGTTTGGGCAAAAACCAAGCTCTGGATCGGTCTGCAGACCGATCCAGTGATACGTTTGTGTATCTGATCGGTCTGGTGACCGATCAGATAACAAACAGAAGGCGATCATGGTTCTGTGGGCTTACTGATCGGTCTGGGGACCGATCAGCATGAAGCCTGATCGGTCTCCGCGACCGATCAGAGACGCAGCCGAGAGAGGTGGGATCGGTCTGTGGATCGATCCAGCTGTGGCCTGATCGGTCCACAAACCGATCAGGAAACGAACAGAAAGTTGGGCACTTTCTGTGGAGCAATCTGATCGGTCTAGGGACCGATCAGCCCAGGGCCTGATCGGTCCCCAGACCGATCAGAAGGGTTCTGGACCGATCAGGGTGGATCCTGATCGGTCCACGATTCGACCGTTGAGTCACAATGGGTCGCTCCGTCTTCTCCGCTGGCTTCTGTCTTCGCTGTGCAGGTTCGCAGGTTATAATAGGAGATCACAACTCCTTCTTCTTCCTTCTTTCTTCTCTTCTGCTGAAGATTTGTGGGCTGCGATAAGAGCTCTGTTGAGTTCCTCCCGAAAGCTTCGCGTGAGCTTCCCCGACTGGAACAGCTGCTGCTGGTAGGGTTTTTGAAGTTATTGCTTCATCCGGACTCCAGTCGACGAGAAAGCAAGATTGGTAGAGTGCTTGTGTATTCTTATTGTATTTCTTGCTTATTCTTTGTACTTGTACTCCTGTTTGCTGTTGCAAACAAGTGTGGCGAGGTTTCTCCACCCAGAAGGAGTTTTTATTAGCCGGTTTTCCGGGGACTCATCCACCGACGGATTGATTGGGTTCGTCCACCTTACGGACACGCCGAGGAGTAGGAGCATCATCTCCGAACTTCGTACATCGCTGTGTTAAGGTTTGATATTCTTCCTTTCGTTTCTAGTTTATTTTTCCGCTGCGCTAACGAATTGTAGGAAGAAACGAGCGATTTGGGGCGGCTATTCACACCCCCCCTCTCTAGCCGTACGAAGAGATCCTAACACAAATTATTGTGAATGCGATGCTTTTGATCAATAATGTGAAAGGCAAATTACAAAAGTTGAGAGATTCTGGATGGGACGTTTTACTTGAGAATGTGAAGAAGTTTTGTAACACTTATTCCATTGAAATAATTAATATAACAGATAACATCAACAACCGTAGTCGTTTGAAGAAAGATAGAAAAAATGTTAATTTTTATCACTGCTACCATGTTGAAATCTTTTGTGAGATAACTTCATAATTCTTTTTTTATTTAATTACCATCAATTAAATTTTTTTAAACAATAACATCTTTATTAATTTTTACTTTTGTTGTTTGGTTTTTAAATTGTAGGTTATCAATATTATTCTACATGAGATGGATAGTCGTTTCTCTGAAACAACTACAAATTTGCTGATTTATATGTCATGCCTTGATCCTAGGAACTCATTCTCTAGCTTTAATGTACAGAAGTTAGTGCGTCTAGCTCATTTTTGTTGGACCCCATGGTAGTTTTGATGTGATCAACCAAGTTGGTTAGGTCCTGCGTTGTATTTGATCCCTGTGTCTGAGTGTGCAGGAGCTTAGGAGCACAGGAAGTCGAGCGGAAGACGCAGCTAGCGAGAAGGACGGCACGGGAATGGAGTCGACGGGCTCGGTGCGTCCGAAGGACGAGAGAGCTGCGGAAGAGTACTCCGGTGGGCGTGAAGAGCGTGCGCGGCGTTCGAGGGACGTTAAGCCGGGACGGAAGGCTGCTCGAGGAAGGCCGGGAATTGGGTTCGGGTGAGCCCTATTCCGGTTGGCCGCAATCACCCAAAAGAACGAAGCGAAGGAAGCTGAAGAAACTAAGCTGAAAGCTTGGAGGCGCCCTTGAAGGCGCCCTGGAAGGCGCCCTTGAAGGCGCCTTCAAGCCTGTTGAGGATAAAGTTTTATCCGCTGACCGAGCTGGAGGCGCCTTGAACCTTGTTGGAGGCGCCTTGGACCCTCGGGATAGACTTTCCAGGAGCTATAAAAAGGCCCCTGGAGCTAGGAATTCAACAACAACTCAAGCAATCAATCTGTAGTGTTTCCTAGCAATAGTTCTGAGCTTTTGAAAGTGTAAAAGGCTTCTCCGCCTTCAGCAAAGGAGAGTTTCTTTTAGTGCGCTTCTATTGCCCTGGATTAACAACCTCCTTGGTTATAACCAGGTTAATTCTTCTGTGTCTTTCTTTTACTGTTTTATTATTTTGTTAACTATTGCACTAACTGAGTTGAAAGTACGAGGAGGGTATTTTCGTTTTTGTTTTCAGCAATTCACCCCCCTCTTGCCAGTCTCCGCTGCACCAACAAGTGGTATCAGAGCCGGACCGCCTCAAAAGGACTAACCGCCGACTGAAGCACGAAGATCTAGACGATGGCCGGAGCCAGTGACTACCCACCTGCATTCGAGGGGGAGTTTGCTTCATGGAAGCAAAAAATGGAGGTATACCTTAAGTCTGATATTTGTATTTATCTAATAATGAAATCTGGTTATGAAGTACCAAAGAAAGCAAACGGAGAAGAGCTCAAGAAATACCTCTGGAACGAGAAGCAACGTGACGAGTTTATGGCAAATGTACGAGCTGAATTTCATCTTCTAACCACAATACCAAATGAAGATCTCGACAAAGTCGGAGAGTACAATAGCGCAAAAGAACTTTGGGAAAAGTTCTTAAAACTCCACGAAGAACAAATTGAAGTTGAATCTGACTCCTCGATGGACACTGATTCGACGTCAGAAGAGTCCGAAACTGAGGTAAGTGCCGAGACAGAACCAGTAACCGAACTCCAACTTGAAGACCTAGAATGCTCATCACAAATGAGCATCGATGAAGGGGGAGAAACATCAGAAGATGAAAACAACTCAACAGGGGGAGAATCAACCGCCGACAAGGTAAGTCAGGTATGGTCTCCACCTCTTGGCAAATTAATTGTTTCAATTGAAATATTGCCGAAAAGTTTCGTGAATTACAAATTATTTCGTCGAAAGAATATTTTAAATTAAAAAATGAAAAACTATTAAAGAATATTGAGTTAAAAGACACAATTTGTCAATTAAAAGATTTTGACAAACTAACAATAGAAAATGTACAATTTTTTGCATGCTCAATAGTTTTTGTCATAATTCTAAAAAACTGTGAATTAAGAACTTATGAGAAGTTAAAATGGAAATTTAAAAATCATAATATTTGATCTTAGTTGCAATGTTAGACTTAGCGCTTTCAGAGAAGAAAATTAAACAGTAATTTCTTTATAAAGCTTTGTCAAGGAAGTGGTTGTTGCTCCAATAACCAAGAAGGTCTAGTGCCTCGCCACGACCTGGAAGCTGAAATATTGAAATGAAATGTTTAATTAACTTTCTGAAAAAGTATTTAAAAATTAGAATTAAATAATGCTTTGAAAGTTTAATCAAACATTTTTAAAAAAAAATTTTATATAAATTCATTTTTAGAAATATTTTTTCCTGGAAAAATTTCTAAAGACTTAATTTGCTTTTTGCCTTGAAATTTTTTTTGGAAAATCCTTAAAAAAATTTTCGAAATATTCTTTTGGAAAATTCTAAAAGTTTATTTACTTGGAATTTTTTTTTAAAAAATTCCCTCTAATTAGGACCCCATTTTTGCTATGATCAAAGGGGGAGAGAAAAGTACAAGTTTAGGGGGAGTTAGAAAATTTTAAATTTTCTGTTATTATTTTTATAAAAAGTATTGCAATTTTACTAATTGCAAAAATTATGCTTAACTTGTCAGTTTAGTAATTTACCTTTAAAATTACTATTTATGTCTATGTTGTCCCTAACTTGAACTTGGGTTGATGCACATCAAAAAGAGGAGATTGTTGGACCCCATGGTAGTTTTGATGTGATCAACCAAGTTGGTTAGGTCTTGCGTTGTATTTGATCCCTGTGTCTGAGTGTGCAGGAGCTTAGGAGCACAGGAAGTCGAGCGGAAGACGCAGCTAGCGAGAAGGACGGCACGGGAAGGGAGCCGAGGGGCTCGATGCGTCCGAAGGACGAGAGAGCTGCGGAAGAGTACTCCGGTGGGCGTGAAGAGCGTGCGCGGCGTTCGAGGGACGTTAAGCCGGGACGAAAGGCTGCTCTAGGAAGGTCGGGAATTGGGTTCGGGTGAGCCATATTCCGGTTGGCCGCAATCACCCAAAAGAACGGAGCGAAGGAAGCTGAAGAAACTAAAATGGAAGCTTGGAGGCGCCCTTGAAGGCGCCCTGGAAGGCGCCCTTGAAGGCGCCCTGGAAGGCGCCCTTGAAGGCGCCCTGGAAGGCGCCCTTGAAGGCGCCCTGGAAGGCGCCCTTGAAGACGCCTTCAAGCCTGTTGAAGGCGCCTTCAACAGGTCAGTTTTGACCGTTTGCGTGCGGATAAAGTTTTATCCGCTGACCGAGCTGGAGGCGCCTTGAACCTTGTTGGAGGCGCCTTGGACCCTCGGGATAGACTTTCCAGGAGCTATAAAAAGGCCCCTGGAGCTAGGAATTCAACAACAACTCAAGCAATCAATCTGTAGTGTTTCCTAGCAATAGTTCTGAGCTTTTGAAAGTGTAAAAGGCTTCTCCGCCTTCAGCAAAGGAGAGTTTCTTTTAGTGTGCTTCTATTGCCCTGGATTAACAACCTCCTTGGTTGTAACCAGGTTAATTCTTCTGTGTCTTTCTTTTACTGTTTTATTATTTTGTTAACTATTGCACTAACTGAGTTGAAAGTACGAGGAGGGTATTTTCGTTTTTGTTTTCAGCAATTCACCCCCCTCTTGCCAGTCTCCGCTGCACCAACAATTTTTATGAGGATGATTTTTCTTAGAATGAGCATATGTTAGTTGAACAAGAACTTGAAACATATATTAATGGTGTCAGATTAGATGAACGGTTTGAAGGCATTTCAGATTTGGGAGCACTTGCAAAGAAAATGATTGAAACAATGAAGAACCGTGTGTTTCCTTTGGTTTATCGGATGATTGAGCTAGCCTTACTTCTTCCAGTTGCTACTACAATCGTTGAAAGGGTGTTTTTGGCAATGAATATTATCAAAATAGATTTGCAAAATAGGATTAGAGATGAATGGATGAATGATAGTTTGGTAGTCTATATCGAAAAAGATGTTTTTAATACTGTCGACAATGAGCCAATTTTACAACATTTTCAGAACATGGAGTCTCGAAGAATGCAATTGTCACGTATTCATTAGTAGACTACTTTAATATTATTGTACGAGTTTTTTCATAATATTGTACCTTTTTCCTGTATATCAAGTTATTTAAAAATATTTTTTTAATTACATAGAATTAAAACTGCACTAACTTCTGTACATCAAATCTAGAGAATGAGTTCCTAGGATCAAGGCATGACATATAAATCAGTAAATCTGTAGTTGTTTCAGAGAAATGACTATCCATCTCATGTAGAATAATATTGATAACCTACAATTTAAAAACCAAACAACAAAAGTAAAAATTAATAAAGATGTTACTATTTAAAAGAATTTAATTGATGGTAATTAAATAAAAAAAAAAGAATTATGAAGTTACCTCACAAAAGATTTCAACATGGTAGTAGTGATAAAAATTAACATTTTTTCCATCTCTCTTCAAACGACTACAGCTGTTGATGTTATCTATCATATTAATTATTTCAATGTAATGAGTGTTACAAAACTTCTTCACATTCTCAAGTAAAACAACCCATCCAAAATCTCTCAACTTATGCAAATTTGCCTTTCACATTAATTTGATCACTACTACCATCCAAGTAAAACATGGTAGTAGTGATCAAATGCATCGCATTCACAATATTTTGATCTTTCTCTTATAGAATGGTTGACAAATGATTTGTGATTGCCAATATACGTTTCATCAATAGTAGAATAAACACAAATTCATACCTCTCCATTCTTTCAACCAAAGTTCTACTTAAACCCTTAGAAGAATGATCACCATCATCAATCAAATTTTGAAGTAAGAATCCGAAACCCCATAACGAGGGATCAACGCCACGGGGAGGTCAAAGGGCCCAGTGGCCTGCCGGAGAAGGACGAGCCGATCGGACTTGGAAGAAAGGGACATCTGGTAGTAAAAGGCACCCTGGTAGGGACTAGGGTTCCGACGCTCAAATGAAACGGTACATAATGGCCGACCGGAAGGACGTGCCGCCCGGCCGGCGCGGGGAATTAAGGCCGTCCGGACGACGTTCTTCGCCAGACCGGCCGGACGGACGTCCCGGCCGGGCGGTGGGTAAAAGACGGGAACATCTTCTGACAGCCGTCAAGTCGTATGGCTACGCCATACTCCTAATCTGACAACGGGGTGTCCTGTTGTCCCATCGAAGGCATGTTCGGACTGTAGCAGTATGGTGTCAGGTAAGCTCTCTGACAAGTGCATACCAAGGTATGGGTTGCTGACACGTATGCACCTCGGTGGACGTGCATTAGTTCCTTCCTCGCCCTATATAAAGAGCCTCTTACTTCTCAAAAGGTACACATGATACAAGCTTGGCAGCCACTTTTTCCACCACTTACCTGACTTGAGCGTCGGAGGGTCGCCGCCGGGAATCCCTTCCCGGCTCAACTTTTGTGCAGGATCGCCGGAGCTTCGTTAGACCAAGCAGGAGATCCACTCCATCAACTAGGATCGCGCCACGTGCCCAGCGTCCTTTGGTTAGGCGATTCGGACAGGATCAATTTGGCGCCGTCTGTGGGAACGCTCCTGCATCCGATCGGAAACAATGGACGAGGCTGGACGACAACACGCGGTGACACTTTCTACTGAGGAACTCGACGCTCTGATCGAGATAAGGGCCGCCAAGCTTGTGGAGCAAAAACAAAAAGTGGCATCCGAGCGGCCGGAGAAGCAAGCAACCTCAGCATCTGGTGGCCGAGCGGAAGCACCACCTGCCACCGTCGCATTTCATCGGGCTCTGTTCCGCACCCCTGAAGCCGTACCAACTCACAGAGATAGGGGGTCTTCTTCGGATGAAATGCCTAGACGAGATGATAGGAAGGGGAAAGCCCCCCGAGCGGAAGCATCGCCCGAGCGGATTAATCGCCAATTTTCAGAGGCTATTTTACGAGACCCTCTGCCCAAGCATTACGTACCTCCGACGATCGGCGAGTATAATGGGACAACCGACCCAGATGATCATCTAGGTAAGTTTGATAACACGGCAACCCTCCATCAATACACAGATGGAGTAAAGTGCCGAGTTTTTCTTACCACTCTCTCGGGATCGGCCCAACGGTGGTTTCGAAGGCTGCCGGACGGATCCATCACCAGCTTCAAGGACTTCCGAACGGCCTTCCTCCACCACTTCGCCAGCAGTAGACGCTACCAGAAAACAAGCGTTAGCCTGTTCGCCATCAAGAAGGAAGCCCGTGAATCGCTCCGAGCTTACATCCAGCGATTCAACCAAGTGGCGATGGACATTCCAACGGCCACCTCGGAAACTATGATGAATGCCTTCACACAAGGCCTAGTGGATGGAGATTTCTTCCGATCGCTCATCCGAAAGCCGCCCCGAGACTATGATCACATGCTACACTGGGCGAATGAATACATCAATGTGGAAGAAGCGCAAGCAGCTCGGAAAAAAGAAACTCCAGCCGAGCGACCTCCTCCGTCCGAGTGGAAACAATCTGCTGCTCATCAGCCGCCCAGAGGACCCAGGGCTGAAGCAATCCGATCCCCCCACGTTAGGTCCCATGTGCAAGAGGTAGCTGCCGCTCGGCCCAAGATAAAGAAGAGATGGACCCCGATGTTCTGCTCCTTCCACCGGACGGATACCCACAACACAAGGGATTGTCGAAGTCTTCCCTTCGTGGCTCATCCTGTGCCTCGGAACGCCGGACAACGGTCTCCCTCAGTCGACAGGTGACAAAGAGCTAATGAAGCCGATCGGACGCAAGCTGATAGACGACAACGACAGACTCCCGATCGACATCATTCTCCAAGGAAGGAGAATCGCCGAGCGTCCATAGAACGGTCCCGACCGTCCGCTCGGGAAGAGGAAAATAGAAGCAATACTTCCCGAGGTGAGATCAACGTTATTGCTGGCGGGCCGACCGGAGGAGACTCCAACCGAGCTAGAAAGGCAAGCGGCGACTCAGATTCATCGATCGGTACATGGCGAGAGCGAGCGGAAGGACCCAAATTAGTTTGGGCGGGGACTGGAAGGAGTTGAAGTACCCACGACGATGCTCTACTCATCAAAGCGGTAATAGCCAATTACACTATTCACGCGTATTTGTTGTGACACAGGAGCCTCCAACATCATATTCAAGAGGGCGTTCGATCAGCTGCAAATTGATCGAGCCGAGCTGCTACCTATGACGACTCCGCTCTACGGGTTCACGGGTAACGAAGTTCAGCCGGTCGGCCAGATTCGGCTGGCTACCTCGCTGGGAGAAGAGCCGCTCAGGAGGACAAGAACAATAAACTTCGTGGTGGTGGACTCTCCCTCATCCTACAACGTCATTTTGGGACAACCGGCGCTCAGCGAATTCCGAGCGGTCGTCTCAACTTTTCATCAGAAGATCAAGTTTCCCGTGGAGGACCAAGTGGGAGAAGTACGAGGAGATCAGCTAGCAGCTCGGCGATGTTACATTGAGATGGTCCGAGCAGAAGCCAATTCCGCTCGAAAAATGCCCCGGATTGAGGTAAACGTCATCATCGAAAAGCCACCCACTTTAATTTATGAAGAAAAAGAGGAAGTGCAAATTCACCCCACCCGATCGGAGGCCACAACCTTCATTGCGTCCGATCTGGAGGAGAAGTAGAAAGAGGAGCTGATCCAATGCCTTAGAAGAAATCATGATGTCTTCGTCTGGTCGACACATGAGCTGCCCGGAATTTCGCCGAGCATCGCGCAGCACGAGTTACATGTCCGACCGGACGCTCGGTCAGTAAAGCAAAGAAAAAGAGATTTCAGCGCCGAGCAGAATGCCATCATTCGGGCGGAGGTGGAAAAGCTTCTGGAAGCCGGTCATATACACGAGGTGCAGTTCCCGAGCTGGCTGGCAAACGTGGTATTAGTCTCCAAGCCGGGCAACAAATGGAGAGTGTGCATAGATTTTCGGGATCTTAACAAAGCCTGCCCGAAAGATTTTTATCCTTTGCCCCGGATAGATCAGCTGGTGGACTCTACGGCTGGCTGCGAATTAATCTGTATGCTCGATGCCTACCAGGGCTATCACCAAGTGCCGCTCGCCCGTGAAGATCAAGAAAAAGTCAGCTTCGTGACGGTCGACGGCACTTATTGCTACAATGTGATGCCGTTCAGATTGAAAAATGCGGGAGCCACATATCAGCGCTTGATGAATAAAGTATTCAGAGAGCAGATCAAGCGGAACGTAGAAGTTTATGTGGACGACATACTCATCAAATCCGTCCGAGCGACAGATCTCTTCAAAGACATGGAGGAAACCTTCCGAACGCTGCGCAGATATGGAGTCAAGCTAAATCCTCAGAAGTGCCTGTTCGGAGCAAAAGGGGGGCATTTTCTGGGGTACATAGTGACCGAACGGGGAATCGAAGCAAATCCCAGCAAAGTGAAAGCTCTACAAGATATGCCGCCTCCAAGAAATACAAGGGAGGTGCAGCGTTTGACCGGTCGGATAATCGCTCTGTCTAGGTTCATCTCCAAAACCGCCGACCGGAGCCTTCCTTTTTTCAAGATTTTATGCAAAGCTACAAAATTTCACTGGGACGAAGAATGCGACCGGGCGTTCGAAGATTTGATGGCATACCTGAACTCCCTCCCGGTATTAGCCAAGCCGATTGCGGGTGAGCCACTTCATATGTACTTGTCTTCAACCGAGCATGCAATCGGCTCAGCCTTAGTGAGGTCGAGCGGAGAAGAGCCTGTGTATTTCCTTAGTCACATTTTAAAAGATGCTGAATCTCGCTATACCGAGCTCGAAAAGCTAGCTTTCGCTCTGGTTCTCGCCGCTCGGCGCCTTCGTCCATACTTCCTCGCGCACACAATCGTTGTCAAAACCAATAGTCCGCTCGGACGTGTGCTACTAAATCCAGAAGCATCCGGACGACTCATCAAATGGACGACGGAGTTGAGTGAATTTGACATCCAATACCAGCCCCGCTCGGTGATCAAAGCTCAATCCTTGGCCGATTTTGTGACTGAAGTGCAAAGGCCGGAGCCAGAAGCTATGTGGAGAATATATGTGGATGGGTCATCCACACGGCTCGGAAGCGGGATTGGGATATTGTTACTCTCCCCTTAAGAAGAGAAGATGCACTTATCCGTCCGGCTGGATTACAAAGCTACCAACAATGAAGCAGAATACGAGGCCCTCATAGCTAGCTTGCAGGCAGCACGGCATGTGGGAGCCGGTCGGGTCACTCTTCACTCGGATTCGCAGTTGGCCGCTCAGCAGCTCTCTGGTACCTTCGAAATCAATAGCGCTCGGCTCAAGCTCTACGCTGAAGCCTTCAAGAAGCTCAAGGTTGATTTTGGTGAAGTTATTGTACAGAAGATACCCAGAGCCGAAAATCAAGCAGCTGATGAGTTAGCCAAGCTCACGAGCTCAATAACGTCGGTCGCCATTCAGCAATCAATTGAAAAAGTACTGTTAGTAGCGCACGTCGACCGGATGGAAGGCCTTACCTTTCCAAGCGATTGGCGGACACCCATCATAGAGTTCCTCCGCTCGGGCGCCACACCATCCAGTGAGTATGAAGCCCGGCTGCTAAGAAGAAGGGCCGGTCGGTTCACACTCATCGGCGATCAGCTTTACAAGAAAGCTTTCTCTCGCCCGTTGCTGAAATGCGTGAGCTCGGAGGACTCGGCCTACATCCTCCAGGAAGTACATCAAGGATCATGCGGGGGCATCCGGGCAGCCGCTCGTTGGCCAAGAAGATCCTCTTGGCCGGGTACTTTTGGCCAACTTTACAAGCAGACGCCGCTCGGACAGTATCTACATGCCTTTCGTGCCAGAAATATCATAACTTCTCCCACCGACCGGCCGAAGAAATGAAGGCATCAACCGTTTCATGCCCGTTCGATCAATGGGGAATGGATATTGTCGGTCCATTTCCGATGGCGACCGGGAAGAGGAAATTTTTACTAGTGGCGGTCGACTATTTTTTCAAGTGGGTGGAGGCCGAGCCGCTGGCAAAGATCACCGAACAGATGGTTAAAAAATTCATCTGGCAACACATCATCTGTCGATTCGGCATCCCTCGCCGATTGGTTTCCGACAATGGGCGGCAGTTCACAGGGAAGGTGCTAGAGGATTGGTGCAAAAGCTACGGCATCGAACAACACTTCACGTCCGTGGCCTATCCTCAGAGCAACGGTCAAGCCAATCGGGAAATCCTTCGTATTTTGCGTGCTCGGCTCGACCATTTGGGAGGAAGTTGGCCGGATGAAGTACCGGGCGTCTTGTGGGCCATCCGGACAACGCCAAAGGAAGGGACGGGCGCCACACCATTCCATTTGGTGTACGGTGGCGAGGCAGTCATTCCGGTGGAAGTCGGCGTTGAGTCCGTCCGGATCCAGAGCTATGATGATGGAAACGCCGAACGGAGGGACATGGAGCTGGATTTGGTCGAAGAGGAGCGAGCCAAGGCGTCCGTTCGGCTGATGGCATACCGGCAGCGGATGAAGCAGAACTACAACCGTCGAGTAATCCCCAGATCATTCTAGGTCGGCGATCTCGTCTGGAAGAAAGTCAAGCCGGTCGGCGACGTAGGCAAACTGGAGGCACCGTGGGCAGGCCCCTTCAAAGTTATTGAAAAGCTCCACTCGGGAGCCTATTATTTGGAAGATGAAGCCGGGCAGCAGCTAGATTGACCGTGGAGTGCAAATCATCTCCAGCCTTATCGAGCTGGATGAAAGGTGCACGAATGTAATCCATTTTTGTGTATATGCTAGTCGCCTATATACTTGTAATGCAGGAAGCAAAAAGATGAAAACACATTGAGCATCTTCCGCCGAATGGCTTACTACGTGAAGGCCCTGTGCCGTTCGGCCGGAGGTGAATTATCTGAGCCCAGCGCTCTAAAAGTGAAGGCCCACGAGCCGATCGGCCGGTAGGTTTATATGTTTAAAGACTTGTAAGCAAATAACCCGTGCTGTTCGGCCGGGCATAAATATTGTTCAAGCACAGGATATGATACGAAGGCCCAGTCCGTCCGGCATGGTAAGGAGTTAGCTTTGAAAGGCCGACGAGCTCCGTCGCTAAAGATCGAGAGCCGCGCCGACCGGCTATAAATATCCGCGCCGTCGAGCTCCGACGTTAAAGATCGAGAGACGAGCCGGCGTCTATAAACGTCCGAGCGGAAGGCCGACGAGCTCCGTCGCTAAAGATCGAGAGGCCGAACCCGCGCTGTAAACATCTTGGACGGAACTAAGGACGCCAAATAACGAGCGTTCGCAAGTACTAAATCGATTAAGGTCGATCGGCCGATCAGTTGAAATATCCGCGACGAGCTCCGACGTTAAAGATCGAGAGCCGCGCCGACCGGCTATAAATATCCGCGCCGTCGAGCTCCGACGTTAAAGATCGAGAGACGAGCCGGCGTCTATAAACATCCGAGCGGAAGGCCGACGAGCTCCATCGCTAAAGATCGAGAGCCGCGCCGACCGACTATAAATATCCGCGCCGTCGAGCTTCGACGTTAAAGATCGAGAGACGAGCCGGCGTCTATAAACGTCCGAGCGGAAGAGTTTTAAAGAACACTTAGTTGTGACGAAGGAAAAATTTATTGCCAAAATAAAAAGCGAAAGGAACAGAAGATTATCTATTATGCAAGCCAAGAAAGTCATTACAGAGATAAGCAGGGTCGAACGGCGGGAATTCAAAAAAAAAAAAAAAAAGGGAGTTTACAAAAATGCTCCTCACACATCAAAATCAAAAAGAGCGTCGGGGATGGTGTCCATCACGCTCGCTAGATCCTCAGGGGGGATGGTCAGCTCGGCAGGCAGGTGGCCTTTGGTCTTCAGATAGCCCACCGCCGCCTTGATCGCCTCCTCGAAAGTGAGGGATATCTTGTCGGTAAACTTCTCTCCGAAGTCTTCCGAGCGGAGGAGCGCTTTCCTCACTTCATCCGAGCGGGCCGACTCCCCCTCTTGGTATTCCTTGAGCGCAGCGTGGGCGGCATCACTGGCAGCTTGAAGCTCCTTCAAGTCCCCATCAAATCTCTGGAGATCAACCGAGCGGCTCTCCTTCTCGGTGGTCAGCAGGGCGCCCAAGTCTTTGATGCGTTGCTCCAGCCCCCGGATCTCTACCTTCATGCGGTCCATATCATTGATGGCTTGTTGCTTCCGAGTGGTCGCCGTCTTGATCTCCTTGTCTCGTTGTTTGAGCATCGCCTCAAGCCGAACGACCTTGCTCGCCAAATCGGACGCCCTTTTCAGCTCGGCATCCAGCAGTTTTTGGGACTTCTCCAGAGCGGTCGTCGACTGCCCATTATCCCCCGCAGCTTTTTGTTTTTTCAACTCGTCTTCCAGTTCGGCCAATCGATCGCTAATAGCGATCTGCTCCACCCAGTTCTGCCAGCAAATGTGCGCAGGTTAAAGAACTTAATTCGAATATGCAAACAAAGAAAAGGAGAACATACCCCGGTGGCCTGTTGGAGGTTGCTGTCACCGAGCTGCCCGGGAGTCATCTTGGCTATTCGACGCCGAGCATCTATCCAAGCTTGTGCGAGAGGGCCCGTCAGGGTAATCTGCTGCTCGGGGACCACTGGCCGATCAGCAGCAGCCATGTACGCCTCTGAGGGGAGGCGCAGAACGGTCTTTATTAAGTTCGAGCCGCTCGGCTCGCTCTGAGAGGTACCGGCCTTACCGGTGGATGAGGAAGGAAGCTCGCCCAAACGCCTGATACGGCGCAAAGTTCTTGAAGGGCTGGAGTACGACACCTCAGAGCTGGCCCTCAGAGAACCCTGAGGGGTCGGGGTACTCTCGAGGGAAACCGTCCCGGACAGCACCGGTGCACCCGCGCCCCGCTCGGGTTGGGGCTCATCAGGTGTAGAGGTAGGGGCGGACTCTGGTCGTCGACGTTTCCGAGTGCGCAGCGGCACATCATCGGCCGAACGGCCCTCTACCCTAGCTTCAGTGGGAGGTTCTATGTCGCCGGCAGCCTCATCATGAGGGGCGGGGGCGTCTGAGGCTTCGGGGACAGTTGGTGCCCCCTCACCTTCTTACCCGACCGGATCAGCCGGAACAAGGCCCCGTTCGGCGGCCTCCTTGTTCGTCACCGCCTCAATCTGAGCGGCCTTCAGTTTGAGCTTCTCGGTAGCTTTGGCGCGCCACATGACTTCAGCTGCAGGAGCAAAAAATAAATCAGTTAGAACAAAACAAATGGGAAGATAAGGAAACTTACTCATGCTGCAAGGCAGATCGGCTGTGGTAGAGGACAAGCCGAATATGTGCATTACTCCCGGGAGGAGTAGCTTGTCAATATGATAGCGCTGGCCGACTAGCCGGTCGGCTGCATGAAGGTAGGCCGCGTCACCTCTAAATTTGCCGAGCTCCGGTTGCGATGGCATCGCCGTCTGCCACTTGGTGCGAAAAGTTGGCCGTTCGGGAAAACGTATATAGAAAAAATGCTCCTTCCAATGTTTGTTGGAGCTCGGCATATTATCAAAAAGGACGAAGCCTATCCTAGACTGGAAAACAAAGGTGCCCCACTCGGCTTGCTTGGGATAAAAAAAGTAGTGGAAAGTTTTTGGTTCTAAGGGGATGTCGTTCAGTTTGAATAAAATTATCACTCCGCTCAGCAACCTAATAGAGTTGGGAACTACCTGGCCGAGCGGAATGCGGAAATAATTGCAAACTTCTAAGAAAAACTTGTGGGGTGGAAAACGCAGTCCGGCCAGAAATTGGTCTCGGAAGAAAACAACAGTGCCGGGCGGCGGATCGTGAGGCCGATCGGCCGGTGTGGCTAACACTATTTGGTAGTCGATCGGCAGGTCATAGGCTCGAGTGAGGCGCAAGGCGTCCTCCTCGTCGAACCGGCTTTCCATGTTCGAGTACCAAAGACCCGGAGCACCGCCGGTCGACTGCAAGGTGCTAGTCATGGTCGACAAATAAGGATACGGGACCAAAAGGGAAAGTTCAAGCAAGGAATGGAGGGAAATCGACTGAAGGAGACGATTAGCAGAAAGAAGAAAGCGTCAGGAGCGAGAAAAAGGGTCTTACAAGCGAGGGAGATGGCCGGAAGAAGCCGTATGGTCGCCGGAAAGCCTGAGCACAAGGTCGTCGGCGAAAGGAGGAGCAACAGGTGTCTGGAAACGAGGAGGACGAAATGCGGCGGAAATAGAGTCGAGGGCTTTATATCGCCGCCCGGGAGCAATCTCCACCGTCCGATCCAGGTCATTAATATCGAGGTTGTCATCTAGCCGTCCATTTCAAACAGCGACTGTCCCATCGGAAGTGACGCAACCGCCATACGTTGACAAACGCACGATCGCCACGTGTCAGCCGGTTACTAGCCGCATTTAATGAGCTCCCCTTACCGTGCGCAGAGCACGTGATGGGCAGTATGGGAGAACAGCGGACGTGGATTCCAAGAAAACACAAGGTACGGACAAGATATCGCCGGACGGATAGATACTGCCGAACGGATAAGCATCCTTATGCCTGGCCGAGCGGCCTAATGCAAGGAGCATTGCTCAGTCAGATTGGCAGTCCAGTCAGTCGGACTTCGCCTCCTTCGACTAGACTCGAGGGGAAGGCAAGTGATCCGGTGGTAAGAATCCGAAACCCCATAACGAGGGGTCAACGCCACGGGGAGGTCAAAGGGCCCAGTGGCCCGCTGGAGAAGGACGAGCCGATCGGACTTGGAAGAAAGGGACATCTGGTAGTAAAAGGCACCCTGGTAGGGACTAGGGTTCCGACGCTCAAATGAAACGGTACATAATGGCCGAGCGGAAGGACGTGCCGCCCGGCCGGCGCGGGGAATTAAGGCCGTTCGGACGACGTTCTTCGCCAGACCGGCCGGACGGACGTCCCGGCCGGGTGGTGGGTAAAAGACGGGAACATCTTCTGACAGCCGTCAAGTCGTATGGCTACGCCATACTCCTAATCTGACAACGGGGTGTCTTGTTGTCCCATCGAAGGCATGTTCGGACTGTAGCAGTATGGTGTCAGGTAAGCTCTCTGACAAGTGCATACCAAGGTATGGGTTGCTGACACGTATGCACCTCGGTGGACGTGCATTAGTTCCTTCCTCACCCTATATAAAGAGCCTCTTACTTCTCAAAAGGTACACATGATACAAGCTTGGCAGCCACTTTTTCCACCACTTACCTGACTTGAGCGTCGGAGGGTCGCCGCCGGGAATCCCTTCCCGGCTCGACTTTTGTGCAGGATCGCCGGAGCTTCGTTCGACCAAGCCGGAGATCCACTCCACCGACTAGGATCGCGCCACATGCCCAGCGTCCTTTGGTTAGGCGATTCGGACCGGATCACATCTCATGTAGAATAATATTGATAACCTACCATTTAAAAACCAAACAACAAAAGTAAAAATTAATAAAGATGTTACTATTTAAAAGAATTTAATTGATGGTAATTAAATAAAAAAAAAGAATTATGAAGTTACCTCACAAAAGATTTCAACATGGTAGTAGTGATAAAAATTAACATTTTTTACATCTCTCTTCAAACGACTACAGCTGTTGATGTTATCTATCATATTAATTATTTCAATGTAATGAGTGTTACAAAACTTCTTCACATTCTCAAGTAAAACAACCCATCCAAAATCTCTCAACTTATGCAAATTTGCCTTTCACATTATTGATCAAATGCATCGCATTCACAATATTTTGATCTTTCTCTTATAGAATGGTTGACAAATGATTTGTGATTGCCAATATACGTTTCATCAATAGTAGAATAAACACAAATTCATACCTCTCCATTCTTTCAACCAAAGTTCTACTTAAACCCTTAGAAGAATGATCACCATCATCAATCAAATTTTGAAGAACCTCTATAACAGATGGCCACATTTGTTCAATACAATATAAAGTTGAATGATGAGACCCCCATCGTGTATCTCTAGGTCTAGCTAGACTAGTTTCTTGGTTTAGTCCTCTACCAGAAATAATCTCTCCTCTTTCAAGAAGTTTAACTTTTCTATCATGTTCAAGTTGTCAAAGTTTGTCAGCCCTTTTGCAAGATGATGCAGATGTATTCACAATCAAACCAACAATCCACATGAAATCACAAATATATTGATTTGCTTAAGTAACAGCTACAACTACTAGCTGGAGTTGATGAGCAAAACAATGAACATATAATGCATACGAATTTTCTTTCATTATCAGTGACTTTAAGAAATTAAATTCTCCAAACATATTTGGAGCACCATAATATCCTTGACCCCTCAATCTCGCCACTGACAAACCATACTTAGCAAATAAAGAGTCGATTGTCTCCTTCAAACAAGTAGTTGTAGTTGTTGCAACATGAACTACAACTATAAATCGTTCAATCACCTCTCCATGTTTGTTCACATATCTAATAACAACTATCATTTGCTCTTTCACTGAACAATCATGAGCCTCATCAAGTAGTAAAGTGAACCACCTATCTCCAAGATCAGCTAGAAAAGCATTTGTGGTCTCAACTACACAAGCATTCACCAGTTGCTTTTGAATTTTTGGGGCAATCATTTGATTATTTGTAGGAGCATTCATTCCAACAACTGTCGCAACTTCTGGACACTCTGAGCTATACCATTTGAGCAATTCTAAAAAATTGCCTCTATTGGATGATGTCAAAGACTCATCATGTCCCCAAAAAGGCAATCCTTGTAACAAAAAAAATCGAATTACTTTTAAAATGACAGTCAAGCGTTTGCGATAAGCAACTTCAATCTCATGTTTCCCCGATGAAAATGAATACTCCACACTTTGTCTTTGATTCTTGAAACCCTCAAACTATATTCTTGCCTCATTGTGTGCACTACCAACTCCACCTACATGCTCATTGAATTTTTCAATTGCTTTTTTCCAATTTATGAAACCAGATCTCGTAAACACATCATCTCCTCCAAACCCTATATTACTAGGTCTAAAAAGATAACACCAAAAACAAAAGGTTGCATCCTTTGAAACACTATACTTCAATCAATCACAATCTTTAAACCAAACTTCTCTGAAACATCTATTATCTTTACCCATTTTTTTTCTTGGAAAATTATGGCCTCGAGGTTGACAAGGACCCATAGCAACATATTATTTTCGAATACGATCTCTAACACCAACATCATACTCTTCAATCAATTTTCGTAAACCAGGATCATCAACAATTTCTACTTCATTACTCAGATTTCCAATATTTTCAAATAAAATTTGCGGAGGAGGTGGTGCTGGTGGTGGTTGTGGTGCAGGAGTAGACTCTTCATTGGGAACACTAGACAATTCAATTGAACTCCTAGGTCTCTTTGTAAAATATTTCAATATTTTCTACAAATTATAATATATGGGAAAAAATTATCAACATAAAGTATTATTTTACTAAACTTAATGTGAACAATTTAACAATAACATAATTAAATTATTTAGTATCATTCATCATTCATTGACACAATTCTTTTAAGAAAACAAAATTAATTTAGCATAAATTATCAATATTCACAAATCACAATTAACTAACAACTAATAAAAAAAACTAAACTTATTACATATTTCGTGTTTATACAAAAACTAAATTATAAATTATCCAACAATCAAATATACAAAATCTAAATGTTCAATTATCCAATAATCAAATATACAAAAGCAACTATACATTTAAACAATCAAAATTTTAAATTGTTAATTGTATCATTGTAATCAAGAAACAATCAAAAAATATATATATAAAACAATAAAATAAAATAAAACCCACTTACCTAAAGGTCGAAGCTGCGGCGATGCGTCACGCGTGTGACCGGTAGGCGGTAGGGGAGCTCCGCTGCTCCGGGACCAGCAGTAGCTATGAGCCTAGGAGGTGGCAGCAGCACAATAGCCTGCTGGGCGGTGCAGACAATTTTTGTGACTTTGTCCGTCGACTCCCTTGCGAGTTGCGTCAGGCGGCGCCGCAGCAAGATTTAGCCGGAGATGCCACTAGTTGGTAAGAGTCGTTGGTTGACGGGAGGTGGGCGGCACCGTGGCGGCACAACAGCAGAAACGTGGCGGCACAACGGCAGTCGACGGATAGGCGGCGGCACAGCGGCAGAAAGTTGGCTTTGGCAGAAAGAAAAAAAAAAGGGCAAAGATGTTTTCTTCATGAGTGGCGGAAAGAAAAAAATAGGAGAGATAAAAAAGGAAAACACAAAAATAAGCCTAATTTATATATGTAAACTTTGTTCAAAATTAAAAAAATGAAACTTTCTTCTGCTCGTCTTTTTTCTCTGACGGCTAAACTTTCTTCTGCTCGTTTTTTTTCTCCAATGGCTGTGAAGAGGCCCAAATTCTTTTTTTTTATTCCGCCAGCAAGGGGGCCGGGGCGACCGCCTATGCCACCCCCCTGGTAGATCCGCCCCTGCCTCACCCTAGACTTAATCTAATATTCTCCCCCTCTAATGATATTAAAAATAGGGTTATAATTCTAAGGGAAACATAAATCATGACTAACACTTAGAAAAAATTTTAAAGCTTACATTTCAAAAATCTTAATTTTGGCAATTTATAAAGTAATTTTGGAATAAATAATTTTAAAATTATTTTTAATTGTTGAAAATTTTTGAAAATTTTTATAATAGTTAAACAGGAAAATCTAAATTAGTGATAAAATTTTCACAAAAAACATAAATCCATATAAGCAGCAATAAATTATTTCCAGAAAGATATATTTTCTCAAAAAAAATACTTATAAATTTTTAGCTCAAAAAATCTTACAATTTTTATCAATATAAAAATAGAGGTTATATCTTTAGAAAAAATAAATATTTGAAGATAGACTTTTTATGAATTATTAATATTAAAAATTAATATTTTTGTACAAAATTAGTAGAAAAATTAATAACAATTAAAAAAATTAAAAATATTTTTTTTACCAAGAATAGGATATTTTATCACCAAAAAATATTATTTTTAAAATAACTCTGTGAAATTATTTTAATTTTAAAGATATGATTTTTATTAAAAAATTTATAAAAAGTTATATAGCTGTCAAAATATTTTGAAATTTTTTCTACATATAAGTAATGAAATTCTTTTTCTCAAAAAAATCACAATCTAATTAATTTTGAAAAAATTGATGTAAAATAATTTTTAAGCATTCAATGAAAATATTAAAGAAAATTAAAATTAAAATATGCATAAAAATTTTAATCTAAGCATGATTTTGGAACTCAATATAGGTTTCTTTCTACTGGATTAATTAAATACTTTCTAGGAATAAATTTTCATGATAAATTGTAAAATACCGAAAATGGGTGAATCATCTTTACGGAATTTTTAGAAATTTTTCGGATACCGTATGGACGAGTTTACGGGGATAAAATTGGGCCCCGGGAAAGCCTGTTTGGGCTACCCCTTTTTAATGAGGAAAAGTTGAATTTTTCTTTTTATTTTATTTTATTTCCTTTTATTCCTTCGTTTCCCCCCCCCCCCCCCCCCCCCCCGGCCGAACCCACACGCCCGACGTAGTGCCCTAACCGCTCCCAACCGGTGCTGCTTCGCACTTCTCTCCCGATCTCCTTATCTTCTCCCAAACCCGATCCTCTCCTCATCTCCCTCGCGCATACGCCCTCATCCCCTCTGTCGCCGCCAACGAGAGCCACCTCTCCTCTTGCCGACGCATACGCCGACTCCTCTCTTCTCCCAAGCCTCGGCCGCTGGCTAATCTTCTTTTCCCTAGCCGTCGTAGTGAGGGGGAAGCCGGCCGATTTCCACCTCTTCCCTTCCTCCTCGTGCCTCTGATCTGGAGCGATTGCTGCCTTGCTTCCACCCTGTGCGCTGCAGCCCTTCTCCCTGCATCCTCTTCTCTTCTTGTGCCGCTGCCACCTGAGGCCGCATGGAGCAGCGCCAACGCCCTATCGCCGATGCCTCGCCAAAGTTTCTTCTCCTCGGTGCCAGCCGCTGAGCCCCCTACCGATCGCCTTCAGCCGCCTTCCGTGTGAGGTCTTTGGCCGAATCAGGGAGAACCCGAGCATCTCCTTCTCTCCTCTTCTTACTTGTGTCCTAGTCTCCAGCCGACGATCCTCTACCACAACAAAGAACCCTAGATTTACACCAGATCCAAAGAAGGGATCATCGCAGATACCATTTCGTTTACATATTCAAAGAAAAGGTAAGGATGACCATTTTATGACTGGATTGTAGTGGTGAATGGATTTCTAGCTTGATTTATGATTTTCTGTTGATTCAGGCAGTGAGGAGGGTCTTCTTGCAGCTGCTCTTTTCGACCGTGGATCACCGGCTGAGGCTTCGGAATTAGGTGAGTGGAAGAGGCAATTTCGAATATGAACTAGATTTAATTCTAGCTATGAAAGGGATAGGGTTATTAGGGCGGTAAGTAATGATTAGGGTTAAGGAAATAACCCTAGTTGAGCAATGGAGTAATTTGGGTAGAGTTAATATCTACGATCGATTAGAGTTTTTCCCTAAATTGTTCTTAAAGATTTTATTTAGCTATCCATTTGAGTTGTAGCTAAATAAAAATGTATATTTATTGGTGACACAGGACTTTGACGCGAGATGAGTATCTCGACGTCGGATTTGGACCGGATTTGACTTTTCGATTGGAGGCGGGTACTTTGACTTATTTTTTTTTATATGTCATTTGATATGCATAGTAGTATTTTTAACAAATAGTAATGATTATGTTTCTTATCTGTATCGGTTGGTCACTACCCGATACCTGTTACATGCTTGTTTTGTTTACTTGTTATGCACTTCATGTTAATACTGTTAGCTAGAGCCCTAGAGCCAATCATTTGATGATTGTATATTGGACTTATTGTATCATATTCTATATAAATAAAGGCATTTGGTTTTTAGTTATTATACTTACTTGTATTGGTGCCAAATAAACTAAGTATAATAATGTCCCTGAGTAGACGGTTCTCACCTATATCAATCGGTTAGTTGAACCGATAGTGAGATGATATAGGGAACACTACTCTTAATCATTCCTAGTCGAGTATTAACATTCAGGGACAATGTTAATGCAATAAGACTAGCATGTAGGTCAACTCGATGACTTGATCTCACAAGTCATGGATATAGAGATATCAAGTTGACACATGGGTATACATTAGAGAATGTATACTGAATGACCCGCCATGAGAAAGTATCATGGATCGTTATATGAGTGTCATATACTTTCTCATGTGACTATTAGTATGACTACTAGTCCTTAGACCTGAAGTCACCATGGTTCCCTACATAAGGAGTTATGTACTTTGGTTTCGTCAAACGTCACCCGTAACTGGGTGGACTATAAAGGCGATTACTGGGTATGTAACAAATTATGCGGTGGGATGTGAGTGATGTAGATGGGATCTATCCCTCCTATATGATGGGAGAGACATCGGTATTCTTGATAGAGTGAGACCACGAAGTGCATGGCCATGCCCAAATGAGTCAATATGAGATATTGAGCTCATTTGATTTAGTGAGTCTACTTGGAGTTCAAGATTTAGATTGGTCAGAGGATGACACGGTCTATGCCTCACATTGACCAATCTAGATGTCTAGGATAGAAGGACACTTGTCATATATTGTGAGGAGTCACAATTAGTAGTCACAAGGTGATGTTGGATCTCAACATTCTTGTAACATTGGGTAGTAATGATGTGTTGCTAGATACCGCTCATTACTTATGTTCCTAAATGGGTTTAGGGGCATTGCCAACGTTACAAGAACCTATAGGGTCACACACTAAGGACAATTAGATGGAGATTAGGTTCATATGATGAACCAAGAGGATTAGATTCATTTGATGAATCAAATTGGATTAAAAGTAATCCTAATTGGGCTAACTTGAGTTCGACTCAAGTTGATTCATGTGTTCAATGAGTCTAATTTAGATTATGACTCATTGAATCAATTTAATTAAATGAATTAGATTCATTATATTAAGTTGGCTTGAATCAAATGGTTGGATTCGATCAACCATGGAAGAGATTTGGTCAAGTTTGACTTGACTTGTGAGGAAGAGGAAGAGTCAAGTTTGACTTGACTTTATGCCACATCATTTGTGACTTGGCATTAAGTGGCCAATGATGATGTGCCACATCATCAAGGTACATGTGTGTGCCACCTCATGGAGGTTACATATTCCCTCTTTAATGGCCACTTAATGCATTAATGAGGGGAGTTACACAAATGATGGTGGCCGGCCACTTGATGGCATGATGAGGAGTTTTTCATTTGGTGAGTTATTCACATTCACTCCTTCTTCTTCCTTGAGTTCTTCTTGCTCTCTCCCTCTCCTCTTCTTGCCGTGGCCTATCAAGGTGCTAGCACACCTTTGTTTAGGTCTTCTCCACCTAAGTTGTCCGTGTGGATACTTCTAGAGGACTGTACGCTTGACGGCCTAGAGATCCGGCATTTTGGACGAGCGGGATTCGCGTAGGGCGCGCATCAAGGGTATATACATCTTAGCCTTTGTAGATTTAGTGTAAATCGAAGTTTTCTAACTCGTACTCAAAATTTTTCGAATTTTTCCTTTGCACGGATCCGGTGACATGAGTGATTCGGGGTTTCCGCGACGCAAAAAGTGGTTTTCACGGCCCGAAAAACCCAACAAATACCTATAGGGGTAGTGACATAACCATGCTTCATTATGTTCTGTTCAGGACCTAGGTTTTTATACCTTATCTGATCTGTGTACCTAGACCTTTGATTTGATTCATTGTCCTATGGTACACATGATGTAAAGATGGATAGGTTTAGGATATTCCCATGCTTAGTATCATGCACCATCTTTCATGATTGCATGTTGTGCGATAATCGGCTCCATTATTGTTAAGCACATCGCCAGTTACATGGTTCTGCACAAACAACCACTCATGGGTTAGTGGTTTTTATCAAGCAGGGTGTGTTGCAGCAGGTGCTCTATCAAGGGCTCCGTTGGTCCACTCATGGGTAGTGTGACGCAGCATTGTAATAGGACAGGGATCCCTCCTCTGGACTTGCTCAAGGAGATGAGAGCATTGAGCTCCCCCACTTATGATTTGGGGTAGGAGGATAGGTGTACTCCGACAACATCCCGTCCACTCAGTCACTCATCAGGAGCAGTGATGGCAGAGTGCACTGTTGTCACAACCCTACCCACTCGGTCTCACCATCGTGTGTGAGATGGCTGACTGGCAGTAGGGGTGTCCAGGACATGGCAGATGGCTGACTGGCATCATACGTATTGATGCATTTATTGCTTGTGTTTGCTACACTTATATGCTGCATATTGGATGGATGCATTTGTTTGACATGCATACAGGATTTCTATACCTCTCGGGTTATTATCCATATAACAGGTCCTGGTTAGTACAGTTGTTCTCCTATTTATTTTAGTTTGCATTTATCCTTCTTATATCTGGAGACTACACGCATGATTAGTGATATTTGTTATTTTCTTTATTATGCATATCAGTAGTTACCCGCAGAGGAGTTGACTCACCCCGTGGTTTTTACTATTTTCAGGTTGAGGGTATCCGGAGGAGTTCCAGTCGCTAGTCCCCTACAGATCGCGAGGATGTGTGTTTTTATCTTTTGATTTTCTTATTACTATCTAGACTTGTTCTGGTTTTTGACACTTGGATATTGTATGGTTTTATTGTCGATGGGTTTTATTGGATATGTTTTGCTACATGCCTGCCTGGACGGCAGAGGAGGTGAGTTGATTTTATTGTTGTGATTTGTGTTTTACGGGTTTAATGGAGTAGGATATAAGTTTTAATCTTTATGGGTGTAGTTGAGTAGGATTTTTGACTTGGTTTTTTCTTATCGTTGTATTAGTTTAGTTTTATTATTAAATTGTGTGGATGTTGCTTATTATTTATATATATTGTTCCGGCCGTGTTGGCCGAGGTATCTGGATGTTGTAGGAAGTTTCAGATTTTCACCCGTACAGGGAAGATGCTGCCGAAATTTCTTCTGGCAGGAACTACCTGGGGTGTGACAATTTATTTGGCATCAAAGCCAAGTTTTCTGATGCTTAGTTTTCGTATTGTTGGTTTTGCGAGTCAGGTTGTTACAGGTATAGAATGGCTGGTTTTAGTATTTTGTGATTTTCAAGATCAATCTGATACCAATTTATTTGGTATCAGAGCGGGTTATGATACTTACTTTTGGTGTTCTGGATTTATAGGTTAACCCAAGTTTCCTAGTCAACTTGGGTATTTATTTTCGGATTTGTACGGGTTTCCGTCGATTTTCTCGTCCGAAGTTTTAAGGTAAAATGGGGACTGGACAGCGACGGAACATCTCCAGACGGCAAATAGGTATAAAGGTAATTTTATAATTTTTATACTTGTAGTGATATTTGTGTTATAACTTAACAGATATGAGAAGATCTACACGAGTAGCTACGAGACGTGGTGATGGATGGCCACGTAAGAGGACTTTGGAATCTCTGGCAACAGAGTCACCAGAGATCCCTATTGGGTTTGAGCCTGTCGGTCAGGGGCAGACTCAAGATACTACGGGTGCGTCAGGCTCTCAGACCCCGATGGCTCCTTTAGAGGTACCTACCTCGGTTGCACCCACTGTACTCACCCCTATCGTATTTACGGTACCACCAGGGGTACTAGCGGTATACCCCGCACCTATTCCCGTCGAGCCTACGGCGTATCAGGCACCACCGCCACCTGGACTTACCGTGTACCCGGCACTAGTGGCACCTATGCCCCTAGTACCTACAGTGTACCTAGCATCCGCACTAGCGGTATCGGTTGCTCCATTTCCGGTACCACCACCTACCGTACCTCCAGTTGCGACCACCCATATCGACACTGCAGTACCACCAGCGGTATATGCTCCAGCTTATGCAACAGCACTGGGAGTACCTCCCCTAGTCTATCCAGCGGTACTACCTGTAGCACCAGCTCCAGTGGTTCTGCCAGTTCCTGCAGCCGTCCCTACACACCTCACTGATTTGTCGCGGCACGAGCCCGGATCCCAGCGTTGGCAGAGTCGATGAAGAGTTGATTCACATGGAGCGGACCGTCTTCTACATGGCTTGCTCCGAGTGGGAGAAAGTAGAGCTGGCTTCTTTCCATTTACGGGATGAGGCCGACACCTGGTGGGTTACGCAGCGTTCCATTATAGGTGAGCAGAACATCACCTAGGCTAGATTCAGAGAGGCTTTTGAGAGCCGCTACTTCCCACGAGCATATCAGATGACTCGCCAGCAGGATTTTCTGAGTCTGCGACAAAACAATCGCTTGGTGATAGAGTACAATGCCGAGTTTAATCGGTTGGCCAGATTTTTTCTAGAACTAGATGCTGAGGATAGTTCCTGTATGCAGTAGTTTATTCAGGGACTAGATGGGCATCTGTAAGTAAAGCTTGCCAGCTTTGGGAATTTGTCTTATCTGGAGTCATTGGACAGATCTCTTATGATTGAGTCAGCGCGGCAGAGAGCATATCCGGACAAGAAAAGGAAACAGATGGATCAAATATCAGGACAAATCCAGCCGACACAGGCTACACAATAGCAAAGTGGTCGCAGTCTGCCAGGGCAGGGTACTTCTGGGGCATCTGGTCGGCCTCAGAAGTCGAGGCGGTCTTCATCAGGACATTTCCGACCTCCTCAGCAGACCTGGAAACAACCCGCCACTGGCATCCACTGCGCCCGGTGTGGATCCAGAGAGCACACCACATTAGCCTACATCCCGGAACAGTCAGTTTGCTATTATTGCAAACTACCTGGCACATGAGCCGAGATTATTTGCTGAAGGCTCAGCATATTGCTTCTAGAGTTTCTGGTCATGGAGTTCAGCTCAGTCAGCCAGGGACTCAGCGAGGAGGGCACAGAGCCCAATCTTTACATCGTCAGCAAAGGGCAGCTCCCCCTGCAGCTGCTGCTTATGGCATGTATGGACAAGAGCACCCCAATGCCCTCATGGTACCACAGAGTTTTGTCGTGGGACCCTCATATCAGCTGCAGCCTCAACCCCTAGTCCAGTATCTGCAGCCCTAGCCACTAGTTCAGTACCAAACACAGTCTCAGCTACCAATACCGTATCAGTTGCAGCCCTTACATCCACCTCTGGCACAGTCTCCAGCGCTGCCTCAGTGGCAGGCTCCTGCCCAGATGCAGCAGCCGCTAGCAGTGTTACCACCTCTACCTCCGCCAGAGACTGGACGTATTCATGCGGTCACCAGAGAGGATGTGCAGCGGGCCGACGGATCCATTTTTCATGGTACGATTTCCATTTATGCTTTATCTGCTGATATGATGATAGATACTGGTAGCTCGTATTCTTTTATATCCCATGCCTTTATGAGGGAGATTGGTAGATTACCCACCTTTAAACTGCAGCAACTGACCGTCTCTCTACCGTTCGGTGATGCTTTGGACGTCACCCAGTAGGTCAAAGGTTGCCCGTTAGACTTTGGCAATCAGATACTTACGGTAGATCTTTTGGTACTAGAAATGGTCGAGTTCGACATTATCCTTGGCATGGATTGGTTGTCTGCATATAATGCCACGGTTGATTGCCAGACGAGGGTGGTCACATTCTGACCTCCGAACCAACCCTCATGAGATTTCACTGGCATTAAGGACATGGCATATCAACTATTTCGGCGATTCAGGCTCAGAAACTGTTGTCACATGGTTGTCAGGGTTTTCTGTTATCTTTGACTACATCAAAGGACGCGGCATTATCTTATCAATGTGTTTTTAGTGATGCAGGACCAGGCTTGCCTCCCAGAAGGCAAGTGGAGTTTGCTATTGAGTTGATTTCAGGAACCGCACCGACATCGAAAGCTCCTTATCATATGACACCAAAAGAGTTGAACAAACTAAAGGTTCAACTCCAAGAGCTTTTAGACAGGGGATTTATACGCCCTAGTGCTTCTCTGTGGGGTTCTCCGGTATTATTTGTTAAGAAAAAGGATGATACTCTGAGGTTGTGCATCGATTACAGACAGCTGAATGCAGTAACCGTCAGAAATAAGTATCCCTTACCACGAATTGAGGATTTATTTGATCAGCTCAGAGGTACCTCAGTGTATTCTAAGATTGATCTGTGGTCCGGATATCATCAGCTGAGAGTCAAAGAATCAGATATTCAAAAGACAGCTTTCCGTACCAGATACGGCCATTATGAGTTTTTGGTAATGCCATTTGGGTTTACCAATGCTCTAGCGGTGTTTATGGATTTGATAAACCGCGTCTTCCTGCAGTATCTTGATCAGTTTGTTATTGTTTTCATCGATGACATATTGGTTTACTCGCATTTCGAGGAGGAACATGCACAGTATCTTCGCACAATCTTGGAGACTCTTCGATGACATCAGCTATACGCGAAATTTAGCAAGTGTGCTTTCTGGCTATCTTCAGTCGGTTTTCTGGGACACGTGGTCTCTAGTAGAGGTATTTTAGTAGACCCGCAGAAGATCGAGGTTGTCACTAGCTGGGAGCAGCCGAAATTAGTTCAGGAGATCCGGAGTTTTCTAGGACTAGCTGGATATTACAGACGATTCATTGAGGGTTTCTCTCGGATTGCTATGCTACTAACACGCCTGACCAGGAAAGGCATGAAGTTCACTTGGATAGAAGCTTGCGAGACCAACTTTCAGGAGCTGAAGCGGAGATTAGTGTCGGCTCCAGTTTTGGTTTTGCCCGCTGGAGAGGATGAATTCATGCTCTACACCGACGCATCTCTTCAGGGTTTGGGCGCTGTTTTGATGCAGCACGGCAGGGTAGTCTCCTATGCTTCTTGACAGTTGAAGGAGCATGAGAAAAACTACCCAACTCATGATCTAGAGTTAGCCGCTATTATATTTGCTCTGAAGATTTGGCGGCATCATCTGTATGGCATTACCTTTGAGATTCTTACGGATCATAAGAGTCTCAAATATATTTTCACTCAGAAGGAACTCAATCTCCGACAGAGGAGATAGATGGAGTTCCTGAAGGATTACGATTGTACCATTAGCTACCACCCGGGGAAATCTAATGTGGTTGCCGATGCACTCAGCAGAAAGTCCAGAGGGACTTTTTCTTGCCACCGGGCTTCAGTCACAGACTTGATTCAGGGCTTCTCCGAGTTAGGCCTTGAGGAGCAGGGACAGACAGAGCAGGGTATTCTTGTTACCATGGTTGCTCAGTCGTCGATCAGGACGAGGATCCGAGAGGCCCAGGCCAGTGATCAACATTTTTCAGTTCATTGGCAGTCAGATAGTTTCTGGACAGCAGACCGAGTTCACACGAGATGAGGAGGGTATTATATATTTTTGAGGCAGATTATGCGTACCTCAGTCTCACCCAATCTTACAGGATCTACTTTAGGAGGCTCATTGCTCTCGATTTGCGATCCATCCAAGTGGGACCCGCATGTATCGAGATTTGAGGCGTTCATACTGGTAGAACAGTACGAAGAAAGACATCACGGAATTTGTAGCTAAATGTCTTGTCTGTCAGCAGGTGAAGGCTGAGCACCAGTGACCTGCCAAATTACTTCAGCAAATTCCTATTCCTGAGTGGAAATGGGAACATATTACCATGGACTTTGTGGTGGGTTTGCCTAGGACACAACAAGGTCATGATGAGATTTGGGTAATCGTTGATCGATTAACCAAATCCGCACACTTCTTAGCGATCCGGAAGACTGATTCCCTAGATCGATTGGCAGATCTGTATTGTCAAGAGATCATCAGATTACATGGAGTTCCTTTGAGTATTATTTCAGATAGAGACCCACGGTTCACGTCCCGGTTCTGGCAGAGTCTGCAGCAGGCCTTGGGCACTCAGTTCTGTTCCAGTACAGCTTTCCATCCGCAGACAGATGGACAGTCAGAGCGGACCATTCAGACTCTAGAGGACTTGCTGAGATCTTGTGTATTGGATTTCGGAGGCAGTTGGGAGGACCATTTGCCATTGGTAGAGTTCGCCTATAATAACAGCTTTCATTCGATTATCCAGATGGCACCGTTTGAGGCGTTGTATAGTAGGCCTTGTCGGAAACCCACCCTCTGGGATGAGGTTGGGGAGGCCCAATTGCTAGGGCCTCATAGACCTCAGCATAAGGCAGAGTTGGTCCGTACTATTAGACGGAGGATGTCAGAGGTGCAGGACCGCCAGAAGAGTCATGCTGATCGGAGGCGGAGACCCCTAGAGTTCTCTACAGGCGATCATGTATTTTTGCGAGTCTCACCCATGAAAGGGGTGAAGAGATTTGGCCTCGGAGGTAAGCTAGCTCCGCGCTACATTGGACCTTTCCAGATCTTGGAGAGGATTGGAGCGGTAGCTTACCGGCTAGCACTACCACCGTCCCTAGCAGGCGTTCACGACATATTCCATGTATCTATACTGAGGAGATACATACCTTGTTGGGACTTTCGAGTCTCAAAAACCACTTTTTGCGTTGCGGAAACCCCGAAGTCCCATTCCACCGGATTCGTACGAAGATAAAATTTCGTGTACATGTTTTTCTAACCTAGATCTACTCTAAATCTACATGGTTAAGAGATTACCCTTGTAGTGAAGCCCTTCGCGAATCCCGCTCATCCAAAATTTGCCGGATCTCAAGTGTGTTCAAGTGGACACACCTCTATGCGTATCCACACGAACAATAGAGATGGAGAAAACATATAGAGTTTGCTAGCACTCTAAAGGTGTTCGACCAAGAAGGAGGAGAGGGAGAAAGTTGAGAGGAGGAAGAAGATGGAGTTACACAAGCACACCAAATGCACACTTAAGTGGTCGGCCACTTAATGGAGGAGTTTTTATCTCCATGGTATACCAAGGGTCACAACTCTCACTACAAGAAAAAAGTCATACAACAACGGTTTTTCACCGTTGTCGTAGCCCATTTTCAACTGTTGTTAAAGGCCGTGTTGTTAAAAGGGGTACCCAAAGACAACAGTTTTTAACCGTTGTCTTTGAAGGCAAAGACAACATTTTTACAACAGTGAAAAACTGTTGTCTTTTCCTTCAAAGACAACAGTTTTTAACCGTTGTCTATCTACGACAACGGTGAAAAACCGTTGTCTTTTTAAAAAAAAAATAAAAAAAAATTAATACACAATTTTCCAATATTATAAATCATTCAAAATACTAAATTTCAAAATATAATTTAATATACAATTTTCTAACATTCAAAAGTAATATCTATAACATTCTGAAGAAATTTCATAAGCAACCAACAAAATTTCATAAGCAACCAATAAAATAATAACACTATTAAAACAAAGGTAGAACAATATAACACGAGATTTTCTACTTAGATGTCGGTGAAGAGGAGGGATTGCAGCTCCTAGTGCTCCTTAATTTGTTAAAGTCTCTCCATTTTTTTAGCTTGTCGGCATTCTTCCCAATACTCTTGAGGACACCTAAAAAGAGTAGAATGAAATTAATAAAGCCTTATAGTTGAGTTTATGCATAAACATCCTTTCTTGAGATGAAAAATGATAGAGGTGCAAAAGAAAACTATATGAAGAAATTTATAAATTTCATCTGAGCTAAAAATGTGAACTATAGATCTAAATAATAAACTAAATCTAGCAAAAACCCAAACTTTTAAGATGATTTAATCAATATTCAGAAGCTGATATGCTGATATGAGTGCAAAAAAAATTAGTGCAGTAGTTATATTGAAATGTAATGTCACAAAATCATGATGTTCTAACCTCTTTTACCTTTCGAATGGTTAGCCTGATAAAAGCCATTGAATCCTTATGCCATAGACTCGGCAAGGTCGGACAGCTGAAGCTTTTCAGAAGAAAACATGTACTAGCAGCTCTATTACTCTTAACATTTACTGTATGAGATGTTTTGTGATCAAAGGCTGCTGCAATCGAGTAACTTTCACTTCTCTCTTCTTGGCTGGCTGAAACCAAAGATTTGACACCCAAGTTAGACACATTACCAGCATAAGAAGAACTATATCAATCTCTTAATCTAATGGAAAAATAATCAACCAGCTGATCTATGACTTCATACCTTATTTCCACTCTGCTCATAAGAAGTCTGAAATTAAACAGTTCCATCAGGTTTAAACACTCTTGAGATCTACTCAACCCATTCCTCATCAACAAGTTCAAGTGACTTGGAGACTGACACAGTTACATCCAGTGATCCAGACTCAATGGGCAACTTTCCCCCTGTAACCAACCATTTACCCTAATTAATTATAATTGCACAAATAGTCGCAAGATCACTTTTTAGATGCCAAAAGATTACTTCGGCGATTAATGCGTCTGCAGTTGCTTCAATTGTAAACCATATGGATCACTAAATAGAAGTTCTGGACAACTGCCTTGCTGCAAGGAAAGAAGTCAATCCCAACAAAGAACGAAAGGAAGGGGCAACTATGACGAACACGTCGTCTCGAGCGGACAAATCCAATCCCAGACTCGAATCGATCACAGAAGCGAGCACCGCATTGACAGGAATGAAGACGTTATCCGTCAGCAGAAGCACTCGTCTCTTGGCCTCCGACATTTCCCTAAATCATAACTACATAAAAGAAACAGATTGTGGAAGATTCAATATAAACAGAAGACAAAAAAAAAAAAAAAAGTTATCGAAAACGCCGCCATTCTATGACAGATCAAACAGGGGACGATCCGGCCACCTACCAGCGAGATTGCAACTTGAGGAGAAATCTTCCCGAGCCAAATCGAGGAAAAGAACACTAATAAAATGGCAATTCATAAGAGTTAGGCAACTGATAAAATTTATAAACGTGTAATATAAAGTCAAGATTCAAGAATGTGAAAATGAGTAGAACAATAAAAAGAGATGCATGAGCAAATATTTGCTCATGATAAAAAGCATAGAGCATGAACCAACCAAGGTATATGTTCCATAACCTTTTAAAGTGAAAGCCCTACTCCAAACTCTCATATTTGATTATTACCTTTAAATGGGAAATTGTGTTATGTGCCTGAAAAATCAGAGTTCATGAATTCCTTATGCTTAACCAATGTCAATTGTAATATCAAATTCATATCAGTATTTCAAGTGATGCTTCATTGAGTTCAACTGTAGAAGGCTGCTAACTTGATTGTCTTATATTCTTGACTGATAAAAATCCTAAACACAGAAATAGGAGAGTTAATGCTACAATACAAACACTAATGTGAAGCAAAATTGAAATAATTTAATAAGATGTTTAAGTGATCTATAATAAATCTAGAAATGACCTATAATCACATCATTTATACAAGTGACAAGAAGTGCCCAGTTTGAATATGTTTAGAAGACTAAATATGTTATTTGTAAACTGTGTGCTATTTAGTAGGCTTAAGCTATTTTTTTGAAGGAAAACAAAGCACCAAAACAAGAACAACTCATGATCACTTATTTTGGTCACCACAACAGATAATAATTCTATATATGTTGCCTCAACCTGACATTATTATGATCTCTCAGCAAATTCAAAGATCATAAAAATAGTTGGTTTGACCGTAAAGTGCATATCCATAGTCACTGTCGTTTCATCTGAATAAGATTACCAAGTCAATAAGATTGACTTGAAGAGAACATGAACTCAAGAGATTGGAATGGGTAATAATGTTACATAACAATAGAAATTGTACCTTAGTTGCTACAACAACGAGACTTTCACTATGTTCTACTGTAAGCAAATAACTTGCAAAGGTTTTTTTTAAATGAACCTATACATCTTAATCTAGATCACAACCCCAAAAATCATGAACAAAGGCACATTTCACAACACCATACCAAAATTCAACTCGTAGTTGTTTGATAAAAGTGCAAACAGCTCGGTGGTTAAAAAAAAATATTTTTTTACAAAAGAAACATTTAAGAAACCATGAATCAGCCAAACTTTCACTCGGAAGATGTATATTATCCTCCCAAAACATTGAAAATACCACAAAATCATGGAAACTAGAAAAAAAACTTGAATCGAAGTGTTTGAGATCGAACCTCTTTCAAGATCCAATTCCCTCGACGCTGCGATAACAGAAGCTGACAATCAATGTTTTTGCCTATTTTAAACCAGTTGTCTCCGCTGATCCCTAACTCACTGAATCTGTCAAAGAGGGATTATTCAAGGTATGATCAGTGGAGTCTTACCAGAAAATCCTAACCGTGAGTACCCGCGTCTCCACTTAAACCCCTTTGATGTGATCATTTGCTCCAAGGTAACGACAGCGAATAAAATGACCCCCCGCGAGTTTGGAAGAGGTTCACAGGAAGGGGGCAGCGGCTAGGGCTCGAAGAGGAAGATGCTTGCGGGGAGGGGGCGGCTAAGGCACGAAGATGAAGAGGCTTGCGAGGAGGGGGGCGGTGGCCTAGAGCTCAAAGAGGAAGACACTTGCGGGGAGGGGGCGGCGGCCTAGGGCTTGAAGAGGAAGACGCTCGCGGGGAAGGGGGCGGCTAGGGCACGAAGATGAAGACGCTCGAGGAGGGGGCGGCTAGGGCACGAAGTAAAATAGACAAATGACGAAGGAGAAAAAGTGGCGAAAGAAAAAATAATCGCATTCAACAACACTTAATGGACAACGGTTTTTAAAAACCATTGTCGTAATCCCAAAAAAGCGCACATAGACAACAATTTTAAAAAACCGTTGTCGTACCCTTTAAAAACCGTTGTCATATCCCCAAAAAAACATAAATAGACAACGATTTTTAAAAACCGTTGTCATAGGCCAAAAAAATTACTAAAAGACAACAGTTTTTGTTAAAACCGTTGTTAAAAGGTAAAAAGACAACGGTTTGGTATAAAACCGTTGTTGTTTGAGTGTTGTTGAATGACATTTTTCTTGTAGTGATAGGCTTGGTCTCCCTCATGAAGTGGCACACACTCATGTAAACTTTGATGATATGGCACATCATCATTGGCCGGCCCTATGCCAAGTCACAATGACATGGCATTTGGTCAAGTCAAGGTCAAGTCAAACTTGACTATTCATCTTCCCTCTCAAGTCAAGTCAAACTTGACTTAAATTCTCCCATGGTTGATCAAATCCAACCTTTGATTCAAGTCAATTTAATTTAGTGAATCTCTATCCATTAAATTAAATTGATTCAATGAGTCATAATCTAAATTAGACTCATTGGACACATGAATCACATTGAGTCCAACTCAATTAGTCTAGTTTGGATTACTCTTAATCCAATTTGGTTCATCACATGAACCTAATCCTCTTGGTTCATCAAATAAACCTAATCTTCATCTAATTGACCTTTGTGTGTGACCCTATAGGTTCTTGTAACGTTGGCAATGCTCCTAAACCCATTTAGGAGCATAAGTAATGAGCGGTATCTAGCAACACATCATTACTACCCAAGTTACAAGAATGTTGAGATCCAACATCACCTTGTGACTACTAATTGTGACTCTTCACAATATATGACAATGTCCTTCTATCCTTAACATTTAGATTGATCAATGTGAGGCATAGACCGTGTCATCCTCTAATCAATCTAAATCTTGAACTCCAAGTATACTCACTCTAATCAAATGAGCTCAATATCTCATATTGACTCATTTGGGCATGACCATGCACTTAGTGGTCTCACTCTATCAAGATTAACGATGTCACTCCCGTTATATAGGAGGGATAGATCTCATCTACATCACTCACATCCCTCCGCATAATTTGTTACATACCCAGTAATCGCCTTTATAGTCCACCCAGTTACGGGTGACGTTTGACGAAGCCAAAGTATGCAACTTCTTATATAGGGATCCATGGTGACTTCAAGTCCAAGGACTAATAGTCATATTAATAGCCACATGAGAAAGTATATGACACTCATATAACGATCCATGATACTTTCTCATGGCAGGTCATTCAGTATACATTCTCCAATGCATACCCATGTGTCAACTTGATATCTCTATATCCATGACTTGTGAGATCAAGTCATCAAGTTGACCTACATGCTAGTCTCTTCGCATTAACATTGTCCTTGAATGTTAATATTTGACTAGGAATGATTAAGAGTAGTGTTCTCTATATTATCTCACTATCGATTCAACCAATCGATTGATATAGATAAGAACCTTCTACTCAAGGATATTATTATACTTAGTTATTTGGCACCAATACAAGTAAGTATAATAACCAAAATAAATGCCTTTATATACATAGGAATATGATACAATGAGTCAATATAACAATCATCATATGATTGGCTCTAGGGCTCTAACTAACAATCTCCCACTAGCACTAGTGTCAATTAGTGTAGGCTCTAATGCCTAATGACCTAGTGTAACCATCATGTTTTCTCTGTGCCAAAGCCTTGGTCAAGGGATCAGCGATGTTTGCCTCTGTGGGTACTCTGCAAATCTTCACATCTCCTCTATCGATGATCTCTCGAATGAGATGGAAGCGCCGTAGTATGTGTTTGGTCCGTTGGTGTGAGCGAGGTTCCTTAGCCTGTGCAATTGCTCCATTGTTGTCACAATAGAGCTCTATCGGATCGGCTATGCTAGGAGTCACCCCAAGCTCAGTAATGAACTTGCGGATCCAAACTGCCTCCTTTGCTGCTTCTGATGCAGCAATATACTCGACCTCTGTTGTAGAATCAGCAACTGTGTCCTACTTCAAACTCTTACAGCTCACAGCACCACCATTCAAGCAAAACACGAACCCAGACTACGATCTATAATCATCCTGGTCAGTTTGGAAGCTGGCATCACTGTAACCCTTTACAGCTAGCTCGTCATCGCCTCCATATATCAAGAAATATTCTTTATTCCTTCTTAAGTACTTAAAAATATTCTTGACTGCTATCTAGTGACTTTCACTTGGATCTAACTGGTATCTACTCATCATGCTTAAAGCATACGAAACGTCAGGACAAGTACATAGCATGGCGTATATGATAGATCCTATGGCTGAGGCATAAGGGATCGTATCCATGTGGTCTCTCTCCTCTCTAGAAGAGGGACTTTGAGTCTTCGAAAGACTCACACCATGTGACATCGACAGAAATCTTCTTGGAGTTCTGCATGGCAAACCGTAGTAATACCTTGTCAATATATGTACTCTGACTTAGGCCAAGCAATCTCTTAGATCTATCTCTATAGATCTGTATGCCTAGAATATGGGTTGCTTCACCTAAGTCCTTCATTGAGAAACAATTCCCTAGACAAGTCTTTATAGACTGCAGCAAAAGGATGTCTCTCCCAATGAGTAGTATGTCATCCACATACAACACAAGGAAGACAACTGTGTTCCCTACAATCTTCTTGTAGACACAGGGTTCATCTTCATTCTTGATGAAACTAAACTATTTGATTGCATCATCGAATCGAAGATTCCAGCTCCGAGAAGCTTGCTTTACTCTGCTAGTATGCTGTGGATCTATAAAACTCTCAGGTTGTGTCATGTACACATCCTCGAGCAAGTTTCCATTCAGAAACGTGATTTTAACATCCATCTGCCAGATCTCATAATCGTGGTATGCTGCAATAGCAAGCATGATCTGAATGGACTTAAACATCGCTACTGGAGAAAAGGTTTCATCATAGTTAATACCATGAATTTGCTTGAAACCTTTAGCTACCAGACACCCCTTATATATAAGTCCATCCATGTCAGTCTTTCTCTTAAAGACCCACTTACACCCAATGGTTTTACCCCTTCAGGAGGATCAACCAAAGTCCATACTTGGTTGGTGTACATGGATTCCATTTCGGATCTCATGGCCTCTAGTCATTTCTCAGAATCTGGTCTCATCACAACTTCCTGATAAGAGGTAGGCTCATTCTCAATGAGCATAGCGTCATCATGGTCAGACAAGAGAAGTGAGTATCTCTCAGGCTGACGACGTACTCTATCAGACCTGCGAAGAGGTATGTCTACTTGAACTGGTTGTTGTTCCTCAACTCCTTGTGGAACAATCTCATCATCCATAACACTTTGTGGTTCCAGTTCAACTTCCATCAAGGCTTCAGTGCTATGGTCCATATCCTGAACTTCTTCTAGATTGAACGTACTCCCACTAGTTTTTCTAGAAACAAAGTCCCTTTCTAGAAAAACTCCAGTCTTAGCCACAACTACCTTGTGTTGACTGGGAATGTAGAAGTAATATCCCTTCGTTTCCTTGGGATATCCAATAAAATAGCACTTATCGGATTTGGGTCCTAGTTTGTCCAAGACTTGACGTCGAACGTAAGCCTCACAACCCTAAATCCTCATAAAAGACACCTGGGCATCTCTCCCAGTTCATATCCTATATGGTGTCTTTATCACAGCCTTAGATGGAACACAATTGAGTATGAAGGCTGCTGTGTCCAGAGCATAGCCCCAAAGTGAGATAGGAAGATCGGTATAACTCATCATAGACCGTACCATATCTAATAGGGTAACATTCCTCCTTTCGGATACATCATTCCACTGTGATGTTTCAGGAGGAGTGAGTTGGGATAGAATCCCACACTCAGCTAGATAGTCACGAAACTCATAGCTAAGGTATTCACCACCTCGATCTGATCGAAGTATCTTAATACTCTTGCCAAGCTGGTTTTGTACTTCATTCTTGAATTCTTTGAACTTTTCAAAGGATTCTGACTTATGTGTCATCAAATACACATAACCATATCTATTGAAGTCATCAGTAAAGGTAATGAAGTACCTATAACCACCTCTGCCAGTGACATTGAAAGGGCCACATATATCACTATGTATAAGTCCTAACAAGTCAGTCGCTCTTTCACTGTGTCCACTAAAGGGAGTCTTGGTCATCTTGCCCAGTAGGCATGACTCGCATGTCTCATATGATTCAAAATTAAATGAGTCCAGCAAACCATCTTTATAGAGTTAGGATAAGCGTTTGTCATTTATATGACCTAAGCGACAATGCCAGAGATATGTTTGGTTCATTTCATTTGATTTGAACCTCTTGGTATTTATGTTATAGATGGGGTTCTCTAAGTCTTGAATGTAGAGTCCGTTCATCAAAGGTGCACTACAATAGAACATATCATTTAAATAAACTGAACAACATTTGTTCTTTATTATAAATGAAAAATCTTTCTTGTCCAAACAAGAAACTGAAATTATGTTCTTAGTAAGAGCAGCCACATAACAACATTCATCTAGTTCTAGTACAAGCCCAGAGGGCAAAGATAAATAGTAAGTCCCTACAGTAACAGCAGCAACCCGTTCTCCATTGCCTACTCGTAGGTCCACCTCGCCCTTCGTTAATGCCCTGCTAGTTCTCACCGCCTGCACATTAGTATGTGAGAAGCACATCCGGTATCTAATACTCATGATGAAAAAATAAAGAGATTAACTTCTATAACATATATACCTGAAGTAGAAGTCTCACTTATCTTCTTCTTAAGATCTTCCAGGTAGACTTTGCAATTCCTCTTCTAGTGCCTAGTCTGACCGCAGTGGAAGCAGGTAGCATCCTTGGCGACCCCTCCTTTGGATTTCAATGCCTTGCCTTTGCCCTTGGCTTGGGACTTTCCCTTACCTTTAGGCTTGCCCTTGCCTTTTCCCTTTTATACCATCAAAATGGAGTTGGGCTTTACCTTCTTAAGGTTGAGCTCAGCAGTTCTTAACATGCTTAGCAGCTCAGGCAGTGGCTTGTCAATTTTGTTCATGTTGTAGTTCATGACGAATTGACTATAGCTCTCCGGCAAGGATTGCAAGATTAAGTCAGTAGTCAGCTCTTGGCCAAGGGGGAATCCCAACCTCTGTAGGTTTTCTATGTACCCAATCATCTTGAGTACATATGGACCTACGGGAGTCCCGTCTTGCATCTTGCACTGAAACAGTGTCTTAGAGATCTCGAATCTCTCGTGCCTAGCTTGTCCTTGATATAGTTGATGAAGATATTCAACCATATCATAAGCACCCATTAACTCGTGTTGCTTCTGAAACTCAGAGTTCATGGTCGCGAGCATGAGACAGGACACATCTAATGCGTCATCTTGATACTTCTTATAAGCATCACGGTCAACTCGCGTGGCAGTGGTAGGAGGTGCCTCGGGAATGGGCGTCTCCAGGACGTACAATTTCCTTTCCTGAGTGAGAACAATTCTCAGGTTCCTGTACCAGTCCAGGAAGTTAGCTCCATTGAGCTTGTCCTTATCAAGGACAGAACGCAGGGAGAAGGTGTTCGTGTTTAACGACATGGCAATCTACAACAGAAAATATAAAAAATAAATATCATATTCCACTAATCATTTAATTAGGCCTTTAATTAAACGATGCTCCCACTGAATTATAGAACTTTTGTAGAATCGAGTCATGGATGTGGTGAAACCACACTCACTAGATTCTAACTAACTAGCTATAATTCTTGTGGGACAAGATTCACATCATACTACGCCTTGAGTTAGCTTTGGCTAAATCACCCAAGACTTAGTATGATCGGTAGGTAACTAATTAGCAATTACATCTCTATGCAACTCTTGTTTATAGGATCAAGATCCGCATGTATATTAAAACTTGAGTTAGCTTTGGCTAAATCGCCTAAGAGTTAATATATATGTGATTTTGACCTATCTACCAACCATTGGAAAATGTCTATAGTTAAACTCGATCCAATTGAGTTTAACTAGTTTTACTCAATCTGATTGAGTTTGCACTCACCCAGACGTTGATAGGCGGGACCAAGATTGTCTCTCCACACCCTACCAAGATAATATGTGTTACTCTGCTTTGGCAGATTCAACAACAACATGTGATCGAGGTAGTGATGGGTATCACGGCATGGTAGTGATGGGTATCCAAGAAAAATACTCATAAAAACTATTAAAAAACGTAAATTTACAGAAATTTACAGATATGATATTTTTCATAAAAATACAAACGAAACATGTACACGCTTCGCACGTGGCTCTGATACCACTGTTTAGCGATTTTCGAGCCGTAAAACCGCTTTTTGCGTTGCAGAAACCCCGAAGTCCCATGCCACTAGATCCGTGCGAAGATAAAATTTCGTGTACATGTTTTTCTAACCTAGATCTACTCTAGATCTACATGGTTAAGAGATTACCCTTGTAGCGAAGCCCTTCGCGAATCCCACTCGTCCAAAATTTGTCGGATCTCAAGTGTGTTCAAGTGGACACACCTCTATACGTATCCACACGAACAATAGAGATGGAGAAAACACTTAGGGGGCGTTTGGTTTAGGGGAATAAGTGTGGGGAATGGGAATGGGAATTATTGATTGTCATTGTTAATGTTTGGATTATAGGAATGGGAATACAAATAAGGGAATGAATCCTTGAAATTGGGTAATAACTCATTCCCATGTACCTCCCCTTCAATGAGTCATTACCCTATTTTCATCAATCAAAATATTCTCTTATTCCAAAAATACCGTTGACCTAAAACTAAAATTTTCTCCCTTAATATCAAATATCAAAATATATTTATTTATTTTTTCTTTCATATCACTTCTCTCTCCTTGTTCTCTCTCATCATATTTTCTCTCTCATCATTTTATCACACATTTTCTCTCTCTTTAATCTCTCCTTTCACACTCTCTTTCCTCTTTTTTTCTCATTACACTTTCTCTCTCATCATACTTTCTCTCTCCTCAATCTCTTCCATCGCACTCTCTTCCTTTTTTTTCTCATCATACTTTCTCTCTCCTCAATCTCTCCCATCACACTCTCTTTTCTCTTTTTTTCTCAACACACTTTCGCTCTCATCACACTTTCTCTCTCCTCAATCTATCTTATCACACTCACTCCTTTTTTTCCTCAACAAACTTTCTCTCTCACTATACTTTCTCTCTCATCATATTTTCTCTCTCCTCAATCTCTCTCATCGCACTCATTGTTCTCTTTTTTTCTCATCACACTTTCTCTCTCATCATACTTTCTCTCCTCAATCTCTCTTATCACACTCTCTCTCCTTATTTTTTCTCATTATATTTTCTCTCTTCATCCTCTCCCATCATACTTTCTCTCACATCATATTTTCTCTCTCATATTCTCTCATCATGCTCTCTCCTATTACACACTCTTTTTGTTGGTTAAACCTAGGAAAACGTACCGGTTCCACTGTACAAAAATTTTTGTACAAGTGTCGAACCTTTCCTTAAATAACCTATTGTGTTCTTTAGAAGTTAAATAAGGAATCGCAGACGGAACTTAACATCATTGATTCCAAATTTAACTTATCTATTCTTAATGGTTTAGATTTGAATAGCAAGCGGAACTTAACACTATTGATTCAAATCTACCTAGGTTATTAATTCCATAAATATTAATTTCTAAAATTGGCTTCCACGACTGCATGGTAAGGCACATGACCTTCTTGGATATGGGAGCAACCACCACCGCCTAGGCAAAGCCTTTTAAGGAAAGCTAATATTTATTTCCTTAAATAACTCTAGGTTAACCAAAAGGAACAATCGAATCACAAGTTCGAAAAAGAAGAAAACATAAACTCGAAAAACTATTTCGAAAAACTAGATCTAATTTCCTCTTGTATTTAGAATTCTTACAAAGAGAAAAACTAGCATGATGCGGAAAACAATTGCTAATTATACCTTCTCTTTGTATGCTAATGACCTCGAGATCTTCTACCGTATTCCTCGCCTCGCCTTGGACGTCGTGTGGGCGACGATCCTCCAAGATGAACACCACCCAAAAGCTTCCTCCTTCTTCTTCTAAAATCCGGCCACCACCACCACCAAGGAGAAGAGAGCAAAGGGAGAGGAAGAAGGGAGAGGGTCGGCCACACCAAGAGATCACCCAAGCAAAAGAATAAGAGTTGTGTCTCATGAAGCCCCCTCACCCCTTCTTTTATATTACTTGCCCAAGGCAAATAAGGAAAAACCTTTTACAAAAAATAAAATCATCCAAGAGTTTTTCCTTTTCTCTTTTTATTTTTCCTTTTCTTTCCTCTTGATTGAATCAATCATCAATCAATGGTTGAGATCAATCCTATTTGGTTTATGATTAAACTTGGTCGGCCCCTTGCTTGGGCACCAAGCAAGGTGGCCAACCACCATGTTTTAGGAAAGGAATAATAATAATTTTTTTAAAAAAAAATTTACAAGAGGAAAACTTTTATAAAATCTTACAAGCTCTCTTTCCTAAAGTAGGAGTTAAAAAAGGAAAGTTTCTAAAAAGTAAAACCATGTTTTAAATTTAAAAACTCTCTTATAAAATTTTCTTTTTTAACATGGTGATAGAAAATTTAAATTTTAAAACTTCTTTTCCCTTTTTTTCTTAAACCATGAGGATGGTTAAAAAAGGAAAGTTTTAAAATCTTTTAAACTCTCTATTTAAACATGTGGCCTAATTCAAATAAGGAAAGTTTTAAAAATTAAAATCTCTCTTTTAAAACTTATAGTTTTCTACAAAGAGAAGATTTTAAAAATTCAAAACAACCCTCCCTTTTTGAATTATTATGGCCGGCCCCTACAAGCTTGGTCACCAAGCTATAGGGCCGGCCCCTACAAGAGGATGTGGCTGGCCATTGCTTGGTCACCAAGCAATGATCCAGCCCCCTTCTTGGACACCAAGAAGAGCCTTACATTTGGATGGACTTGAGGCTATAATGAGGCTACGACAGGGACCTAGAGGAGAAATTAGTTTTGGCCTTCCGATGAGCTTGAGTATCCCGTGCTCACCCCGAACACAACTCAAGTTCATCGATAACAACTCATTCCACTAGAGAGTTATTACCGCACTACCGCACCAATCCCAAATTACATTATGTGCTCCTTCTTATCATGAGTGTGTTAGTCTCCCTATTTTTAAGATTACGAATGTCCACTAATTAAGTAAGTTACTGACAACTCACTTAATTAATATCTAGCTCCAAGAGTAGTACCACTCAACTTTATTGTCATGTCAGACTAGGTCCACCTGCAGGGTTTAACATGGCAATCCTTATGAGCTCCTCTTGGGGACATTCTCAACCTAGATAAGTAGGACACAGATTCCTTCTATAATAAACAACACACACTATAAGTAATATCATTTCCCAACTTATCGGGCATATTGATTTATCGAGCTAAACCTCACCCTTTGATAAGTCAAAGAAATAAATATTAAATATATGTGCTTGTTATTATATTAGGATTAAGAGCACACACTTCCATAATAACTAAGGTCTAGTTCTTTTATTAAGTCAGTACAAAAAGAACTTACCTAAATGATCCTACTCAATACACTTAAAGTGTATCAGTGTAATTTATTAGTCAAGATAAACTAATACTTAATTACACTACGACTATTCTGATGATTTGTTCCTTTCCATTTTAGTCATGAGCAACTTGTTTATAATTTATAGAGAACCGACAACATGATCTTCTGAGTGTGACACCACACTCCATGTTGTCTACTATATAAATTAATTGAACAATTACATTTAACAAATAAATGCAGATATTGACCAATGTGATTCTTTTATTTCAACAAATAAATGTTTACAAAAGCTAGGCTTTTAGTATACACTCTAACAATCTCCCACTTATACTAAAAGACTAAGCTACCATATCTGTTGCCTTACATATGATTCCCATCCCCTCCACATGCCGATCAAAAGCTTTCGCCGGAAGGGCCTTTGTGAAAGGATCTGCAAGGTTATCTTCTGATGTAATTTTGGCGACGACAACTTCTCCTCGCTTGACAATGTCTCGTATCAAGTGGTACTTGTGCTCTATATGTTTACTTGCCTTATGAGCTCGTGGTTCCTTCGAGTTTGCAACTGCACCGCTATTATCACAATAAATTGTGATGATCTTGGGCAAACCAGGAATCACATCTAAGTCCATTAGAAAGTTCCTGAGCTATACAGCTTCTTTGGCTGCCTCATAGGCTGCCACATACTCAAATTCCATGGTTGAGTCCGAGATGCATTTCTGTTTAACACGACTCCATGCAATGGCTCCACCTCCTAGAGTAAACACATAGTCTGACGTAGACTTACTATTGTCCCTATCTGATTGGAAATCTGAATCCGTGTAACCCATAGGGAGCAAATCGTCTGCTTGGTAGACTAGCATATAATCTCTAGTCCTTCTCAGGTACTTTAAAATATGCTTCACAGCAGTCCAATGTCCTTGTCTAGGGTTACTCTGATATCTGCTAACCATGCCCACGGTAAAACAGATATCAGGTCTCGTACACAGCATTGCATACATAAGGCTTCCTACAGCCGAAGCATAAGGAATTGCCTTCATGTCCTCAATCTCCTTTGATGTATTTGGGGACATCTATTTAGATAAGGCTACTCCATGTCTAAAAGGTGAGAAACCTTTCTTGGAGTTTTGCATGCTAAAATGAGCAAGGATTGTGTCTATATATAAAGCTTGGGATAGGCACAACATTCTTTTCTTGCGGCCCCTTATAACTTTGATCCCAAGAATGTGTGCACATTCTCCTAAGTCCTTCATATCAAATTGTTTGGACATCCATACCCTTACGTCTGACAATACCTTGACATTGTTGCCAATTAATAAAATATCATCTACGTATAGTACAAGAAATACCACCACGTTTCCGTTACACTTCTTGTATACACAAGACTCATCCGGACACTGAATAAATCCATATGATTGGATTACTTCATTAAACAGGATGTTCCAAGATCTTGAAGCTTGCTTTAGTCCATAAATGGATCAATTGAGCTTACACACTAGATGCTCTTTGCCCTTTTCAATGAACCCTTCTGGTTGCTTCATATGGATGTTTTCTTCAAGACTTCCATTAAAGAAAGCTGTCTTGACATCCATTTGTCAAATCTCATAGTCCATATGAGCGACAATGGATAAGAGTATCTAGATAGACTTAAGCATGGCTACCGGTGAAAAAGTCTCCTCATAATCGATTCCCTCTTTCTGAGTATACCCTTTCGCAACAAGCCTTTCTTTGAAGGTTTCTACCTTCCCATCTATCCCTCTTTTCCTTTTGTAGATCCACTTGCATTCAATGGCTTTTACATCATTAGGTGGTTCTACAAGCTCCCAGACCTTATTAGAATATATAGATTCTATTTTGAAATTCATTACCTTTTGCCAAGATACTGCATCTAAATCTTGGAGTGCTTCATCATATGTTCGGGGATCTGGTTCATGTTTACCTGGGATCAAGTCCGAATACTCACCCAAAAACATGAATCTCTCAGGTTGCCTTACAACCCTCCCACTACAACGAGGCACTGTCTCTTGCTGTGTATCATGTGTGACACGTGTTGCAATTTCTTGTGGTACTTCATCTTGTACTATTGGTACTAAAGTAGACGTGTCCTCTCTAATTTCTTCTAGAACTATTTCACTCATGGGCTTATGGTTCATTATATAATCTTCTTCTAAAAATCGAGCATTGGTGCTAACAATGATCTTCTGATTTTTAGGATTATAAAACAAACCACCTTTCGTTCCTTTTGGATATCCCACAAACAGACAAACTTCTGTACGTGATTCCAACTTGTCAGTATCTCCCTTCAGCACATGTGCTGGACTACCCCATATCCGAATATGATTCAGACTAGGCTTAAGCCCATTCCATAATTCCATGGGAGTAGAAGGAACTATTTTAGAATGTACCATATTCAGAATGTACACCGTTGTTTCTAAAGCATATCCCCAAAATAAATTTGGTAATTCTAAATAACTCATCATCGATCTAACCATTTCCATAAGAGTCCTATTCCTTCATTCTGCCACACCATTCTGTTGGGGTGTACCAGGTGCAGTCAATTGGGATTGAATCCCGACTTCTGATAAGTATTTACTAAACTCTCCAAAGAGGTATTTGCCACCACGGTCAAACCGTAGTGTTTTGATACTTTTACCAAGACGTTTTTCCACATCAGCCCTATATTCTTTGAACTTGTCAAAGCATTCAGACTTACGGCGCATCAGGTAAATGTATCCGTATCTTGAATAATCGTCTATAAAAGAGACGAAGTATTCATAACCACCTCTTTCCTGGATAGGCATAGGACCACACAAATCAGAATGAACCAGTTCTAACGCATCTTTGGCTCTATACCCCTTGGCCTTAAAAGGTCTCTTGGTCATTTTACCTTCCAAGCAGGATTCGCATGTTGGAAAGTTTTCCAACTCTAATGAACCTAAGAGTCCATCGGCTACAAGCCTTTGAATCCTACTTAAGTTAATATGTCCAAGCCTTAGATGCCAAAGATATGTTTGGTTCATTTCCAAAGGTTCTTTTCTCTTATTAGAGTTAGAAGATGTGTTATTAATTTCCATATTTTGCTTTGTGGGAGAAATTGAATTTAAAGTGTATAAATTGCCAACCAATGCACCAGAACAGATAATCACCTTATTTCTCTTTATAACGACATTGTTACTAAAAGAGACTGAATATCCATCCAAATACAGTTTAGAAACTAAAATTAAATTCTTTCTAAAACTGGGTACATAAAGACAATTTCTTAAAATCAAATTTCTATTCCTATCAAAAGATAAGTAGACGTCTCTCACTGCAACAGCCGCCACCTTAGTAGCATTGCCCATGTAGACAGTTATCTCTCCATTAAATAGTCGTCGGGTTTCCTGAACCCCTGCAAAGAATTGTATCTACACACCAGGTGCTGGTAGATAACACCGCTAAACATGTTTCAACTACTAGAGTATGAGATATACCTTTATTGTTCTGGTTCCTATGAGGACAGCCCGCTTTTCAATGTCCAGACTGCTTACAAATGAAGCAATTGCCCTTCGGCTTCTTCATTCCAGCTTTCTGTCCTGTACTCTGAGGTTTATTCACCTTCTTTGCTGAAAAGACTTGTTTCTTCTTCTTCTTGCCTTTCGACTTAGAAGTAGAACCATTTTCAGCATAGTGAATCTGAGAACTGTGACGAAATATTCCTTCTGCTGCTTGTAGTTCTGTCAAAAGTTCCGCCAACGTATACTCTCTTTTGTTCATGTTATAGTTCAGGCGGAACTACTCAAAACTCCTAGGTAGCGTTTGGAGAATTATATCGACCAGGGTTTCCCCATCGATTTCTCCTCTAAGGACTTGTATTTCATTCAGATAAGCCATCATTTTGAGGATATGATCCCTTACGGGTGTCCCCTCATACATGGTGGCTATCATTAGCTTCCTCATTGCCTCTTGCCTAGCAGTCCGACTCTGGTGCCCAAAGAGTTCTTTGAGATTGTTCATTATATCATAAGTTGTTGGTAAATCTTGATGCTGATGTTGCAATACATTTGACATAGATGCCAAAATGTAACACCGCGCCATCTCATCAGCTTTTACCCATTTCTTATGATACTCAATCTCCTTTGGGGTAGAGTCACCGTCAGGTGCATCAGGGCAAGCCTCAGTCAGTACAAACTTATAGCTTTCAGCAGTAAGAACAATGTCCAGGTTTCTTTTCCAATCAATATAGTTGGGACAGTAAGTTTGTTCTCTTTCAGTATAATGGCTAGTGGGTTGAAGTCATCCTAAGAATCACAAAAATAAACTTTGGTCAAGACTCTAAATTTAGAATAATATTGATTCCTCAAACAATACTATTTTAAATTAACCAACACCTTAAATCACCGTTAATATTGCATGCCACGTTAGTGTGGACGTATACAAATTCAACATTTGTAAGAGAAGGGTGTGACCCATTAATTTTATTATCTTGTCATCCTAACTTTATGACAAATAAAATTAATAGTTGGTTTTACTTTGGTCAGACAATACAATAGCAGTGACTCCGTTGGGGAGGATACTATTGAATGCGTCTAAGTGTATACCATTACTTGATACTAAGTCCATTAAATAGGATTGTGCCCCTTCAGTTGGAGAAGATCACACGCTCCTAAATAATTTCCTATAACCATCCATAAAAGGAAGTTTGATCTAGTGATCCACAACAAACACATCCGTTGTGGAGGGAGGCACTCAGAGCCAATACGCAGGCTTGTTGCATCACTTATAAACCAGTAATGGAGACCATGGGATTTATTAAAATCCCTCTCCCACTTAGTTATTTTAAAAATTGAGGATTTTATCCTATGCTAGCATACATCACATGCATATAAACATCACAGTAAATAAAAGCAATAAATTTGAAAATTAATTTTCCAACTATTATGGCATTTTCCATCACTGTCTTCGGTATGCTCCAACCCTAGCTGCTGTCATCTTTAGCCACCGCCATCGGGTCGAGTTGTCGCATCTATCTTGCTTCTTATTCCGCTGCACCTCTGGTGCTCCAAATGTACCACGCCTCACAAGAATCTGATTTGCGACAAGAAAAGAATTTTACATATATCGATCCTATATTCCTCGAGAGAATGTACATGTAATCTAGATCGAAAAATAAAATTCTAAAAATAATAATACAGCTCCTACTGTATTTTATACATACAATCATGCACACAAATAATGCCCTTGACATGTCCAAGGGTCCAATCACACACAATATCAATAAGCCATAATAGTTGGAGTCTGCAACCAAAGAGTTAGCACATCCTACTATTTTCCTGCCTAAATTATATATGACATGTGCATAACCTATTCGAATTCTAAAAATACACAGAGGCAAACCCTAGCTCTGATACCAATTGTTGGTTAAATCTAGGAAAACGTACCGGTTCCACTGTACAAAAATTTTAGTACAAGTGTCGAACCTTTCCTTAAATAACCTGTTGTGTTCTTTAGAAGTTAAATAAGGAATCGCAGATGGAACTTAACATCATTGATTCCAAATTTAACTTATCTGTTCTTAATGGTTTAGATTTGAATCGCAAGCAGAACTTAACACTATTAATTCAAATCTACCTAGGTTATTAATTCCATAAATATTAATTTCCAAAATTGGCTTCCAGGACTGCATGGCGAGGCACATGGCCTTCTTGGATATGGGAGCAACCACCACCGCCTAGGCAAAGCCTTTTAAGGAAAGCTAATATTTATTTCCTTAAATAACTCTAGGTTAACCAAAAGGAACAATCGAATCACAAGTTCGAAAAAGAAGAAAACACAAACTCGAAAAACTATTTCAAAAAACTAGATCTAATTGCCTCTTGTATTTAGAATTCTTACAAAGAAAAAAACTAGCATGATGCGGAAAATAATTGCTAATTATACTTTCTCTTTGTATGCTAATGACCTCGAGATCTTCTGTCGTATTCCTCGCCTCGCCTTGGACGTCGTGTGGGCGACGATCCTCCAAGATGAACACCACCCAAAAGCTTCCTCCTTCTTCTTCTAAAATCCAGCCACCACCACCACCAAGGAGAAGAGAGCAAAGGGAGAGGAAGAAGGGAGAGGGCCGGCCACACCAAGAGATCACCCAAGCAAAAGAATAAGAGTTGTGTCTCATGAAGCCCCATCACCCCTTCTTTTATATTACTTGCCCAAGGCAAATAAGGAAAAACCTTTTACAAAAAATAAAATCATCCAAGAGTTTTTCCTTTTCCCTTTTTATTTTTCCTTTTCTTTCCTCTTGATTGAATCAATCATCAATCAATGGTTGAGATCAATTCTATTTGGTTTAGGATTAAACTTGGCCGGCCCCTTGCTTGGGCACCAAGCAATGTGGCCGGCCACCATGTTTTAGGAAAGGAATAATAATAATTTTTTTAAAAAAAAATTACAAGAGAAAAACTCTTATAAAATTTTACAAGCTCTCTTTCCTAAAGTAGGAGTTAAAAAAGGAAAGTTTCTAAAAATTAAAACCATGTTTTAAATTTAAAAACTCTCTTATAAAATTTCCTTTTTTAACATGGTGATAGAAAATTTAAATTTTAAAACTTCTTTTCCCTTTTTTTCTTAAACCATGAGGATGGTTAAAAAAGGAAAGTTTTAAAATCTTTTAAACTCTCTATTTAAACATGTGGTCTAATTCAAATAAGGAAAGTTTTAAAAATTAAAATCTCTCTTTTAAAACTTATAGTTTTCTACAAAGAAAAGATTTTAAAAATTCAAAACAACCCTCCCTTTTTGAATTATTATGGCCGGCCCCTACAAGCTTGGTCACCAAGCTATAGGGTCGGCCCCTACAAGAGGATGTGGCCGTGTTGGGTTCTTCGGGCCGCGAAAACCGTTTTTTCGCTTCGCGGAAACCCCGAAAGACCCAAAGCCGTAGATCCGTGCAAAGATTCGTATACAAAATTCGAAAAACTATTTCTTGTACGAGTTCAAAAATTGATCTACTACTTAGATCTACGAGAAAATGTTTACCCTTGTAGCGTGCCTTTCGCAATCCCGCAAGGTCCAAAATCGTCGGATCTCAGGATTGTCAACGTAGACAATCCTCTCTCGGTATCCACACGAACAAGGAGGGTTCTCTAACTCTCAAGGATGGAAGAGAGAGCACCACAAGTGTGCTAGCACTCTCTAGATGCTCTCGGATGGGATTGGAAAGAAGAGAAAACAAGAAGAATCTCACCACTCCTCTAGTAGTCTTCTCCTTTGTGACCTTCACACTCTCTTATTGTCTTGGACTTAACTCACACCTCTCCTCCCAATGAAGTGCACGGCAACCATCAGCCATGGAGAGCCAAAAGCAAGAAGGAAGATGATACAATAAAACCACATCAATACACACAAATGAAAAAACTCCACACCATTAAGTGTGGCCGGCCACATAACTCCTCTCATTAATGTGGCCGGCCACATTAAAGAAAGGAGAGTGTAACCTCCAATGAGGTGGCACGCCTCATGAGGTGGAGGTGATGTGGCAACTATGTGTCATGCCATGTAGGATGAGTCAACCTACATGATGTGGCAATGCATCAAGTCAAACTTGATGTTTCAACTTCCAATTTGGTCAAGTCAAACTTGACCCAATCTCTTCCTTGTTGAGTTAAATCCAAGCTTTGATTCAAGTCAATTTTAATTTAATGAATCTCAATTCATTAATATAAATTGACTCAATGAATCAAATGTAAATTAGACTCATTCAACAATTGAATCTAATTGAGTCTAACTCAATAAGTCTAATTCGAATCCAATCTTTGGTTCATCATATGAACCTAATCTCCATCCACATGTTCTTTGTGTGTGACCCAATAGGTTTTGTAACGTTGGCAATGTTTCTAAACTCTTTTAGAAACATAAGCAATGAGTGGCATCTAGCAATACATCATTGCTACCCAAATTACAAGAAATGTTGAGATCCAACATCACCTTGTGACTACTAATTGTGACTCCTCACAATATGTGACATTGTACTTCTATCCTAGACATCTAGATTGATCAATGTGAGACATAGACCGTGTCATCCTCTAATCAATCTAAATCTTGAACTCCAAGTAGACGCACTCGATCAAATGAGCTCAACATCTAATGTTGACTCATTTGGGCATGGCCATGCACTTAGTGGTCTCACTCTATCAAGAATAGCGATGTCGCTCCCGTCATATGGGAGGGATAGATCCCATCTACATCACTCACATCCCTCTGCATAATTCGTTATATACCCAGTAATCGCCTTTATAGTCCACCCAGTTACGGGTGACGTTTGACGAAACCAAAGTACATAACTCCTTATGTAGGGATCCATGGTGACTTCAGGTCTAAGGACTAATAGTCATACTAATAGCCACATGAGAAAGTATATGACACTCATATAACGATCCATGATACTTTCTCATGGCGGGTCATTCAGTATACATTCTCCAATATATACCCATGTGTCAACTTGATATCTCCATATCCATGACTTGTGAGATCAAGTCATCGAGTTGACCTACATGCTAGTCTTATTGCATTAACATCGTCCCTGAATGTTAATACTCGACTAGGAATGATTAAGAGTAGTGTTCCCTATATCATCTCACTATCGATTCAACCAATCGATTGATATAGGTAAGAACGCTCTACTCAAGGACGTTACTATACTTAGTTTATTTGGCACTAAAACAAATAAGCATAATAACCAAACTATTGCCTTTATTAATATAAGAATATGATATACATGAGTCCATACAATCATCAAATGATTGGCTCTAGGGCTCTAACTAACAATCTCCCACTAGCACTAGTGCCAATCAGTATAGGCTCTAATGCCTAAAGACCTAGTGTGACCATCATGCTTTCTCTGTGCCAAAGCCTTGGTCAAGGGATCTGCAATGTTAGCCTCTGTAGGTACTCTGCAAATCTTCACATCTCCTCTATCGATAATCTCTCGAATGAGATGGAAACGTTGTAGAACTGCTGTGAACTCTGCCAGCTTATAGCACTACCATTCAAGCAAAACACGAACCTCGACTGCGATTTTTAATCATCCTGGTCGGTCTGGAAGCTAGCATCACTGTAACCCTTTACAGCTAGCTCATCATCGCCTCCATATATCAAGAAATATTCTTTAGTCCTTCTCAAGTACATAAGAATATTCTTGACCGCTATCCAGTGACTTTCACCTGGATCTGACTTGTAACTGCTCGTCATGCTCATAGCATACGAGACATCAGGTCGAGTACATAACATGGCATACATGATAGATCCTATGGTTGTGGAACTACAAAAACCCTCAGGTTGTGTCATGTACACATCCTCGAGTATGTTTCCATTCAGAAACGCGGTTTTTTGATATCCATCCGCCATATCTCGGAATCTGGTCTCATCACAGCTTCCTGATAGGTGTTAGGCTCATCCTCTATGAGCACAACGTCATCATGGTCAGACACGAGAAATGAATATCTCTCAGGCTGAAGACGTACCCTATCAGACCTGCGAAGAGGGATGTCTACTTGAACTGGTTGTTGTTCCTCAAATTCTTGTGGAACAACATCATCCACAACACTTTGTGGTTCCAGTTCAACTTCCATCGAGGCTCCAGTGCTATCGTTTGCATCTTGAACTTCTTCAAGATCAAAGGTACTCCCACTACTCTTTCTAGAAACAAAGTCCCTTTCTAGAAAGACCCCAGTCTTTGCCACAACTACCTTGTGCTGACTGGGAATGTAGAAGTAATATCCCTTAGTTTCCTTGGGATATCCAATGAAATAGCACTTGTCGGATTTGGGTCCTAACTTGTCTGAGACTTGGCGTCGTACGTAAGCCTCACAACCCCAAATCCTCATGAAAGACACCTGGGCATCTCTCCCAGTACATATCCTATATGGTGTCTTCATCACGGCCTTGGATGGAACTCGGTTGAGAATGAAAGCTGCCGTGTCTAGAGCATAACCCCAGAGGTATGTCGGAAGATCTGTGTGACTCATCATAGACCGTACCATATCTAATAGGGTACGATTCCTCCTTTCGGATACACCATTCCACTGTGGTGTTCTAGGAGGAGTGAGTTGGGATAGGATCCCACACTCAACTAGATAGTCACGAAACTCATGGCTTAAGTATTCACCACCTCGATCTGATCGAAGTATTTTTAATACTCTTGCCAAGCTGGTTCTGTACTTCATTCTTGAATTCTTTGAACTTTTCAAAGGATTCAGATTTATGTGTCATCAGGTACACATAACTGTATCTACTGAAGTCATCAGTAAATGTGATGAAGTATCTATAACCACCTCTAGCAGCAACATTGAAAGGGCCACATACATCACTATGTATGAGTCCTAACAAATCAGTTGCTCTCTCGCTAGGCCCACTAAAGGGGGTCTTGGTCATCTTGCCTCGTAGGCATGACTCGCATATCTCATATGATTCTAAATCAAATGAATCCAGCATACCATCCTTATGGAGCTGGGATAAGCGCTTGTCATTTATATGACAGGTATGTTTGGTTCATGTCTTTTGACTTGAACCTCTTGGTATTAATGTTATAGATAGGGCTCTCAAGGTCTAGAATATAGAGTCCGTTTATTAGTGGTGCACTACAATAGAACATATCTTTCAAATAAACAGAACAACATTTGTCTTTTATTATAAAAGAGTATCCTTTCTTGTCTAAATAAGAAACTGAAACTATGTTCTTAGTAAGAGCAGGCACATAACAACAATCGACTAACTCTAGTACAAGCCCAGAGGGCAGAGATAGAAAGTAAATCCCTACAGCAACAGCAGCAACCCGTGCTCCATTGCCTTCTCGTAGGTCCACCTCGCCCTTTGTCAATGCCCTGCTATTTCTCAGCGCCTGCACATCAATACAAATGTGAGAAGCACATCCAGTATCTAATACCCAAGATGTAGAAATAGATAGATTGACTTCTATAACATATATACCTGAAGTGGAAGTGTCACTTCGCTTCTTCTTAAGATCCTCCAAGTATACCTTGCAGTTCCTCTTCCAGTGCCAGGTTTGACCGCAGTGGAAGCAGGTAGCATCCTTGGCGACCCCTCCTCCAGGCTTCAGTGCCTTGCCTTTGCCCTTGGTTTGGGACTTTCCCTTACCTTTGGGCTTGCCCTTGCCCTTGTGCTTCTGAACCATCAGAATGGGCTTAACCTTCTTAAGGTTAATCTCAGCAGTTCGTAACATACTAAGTAGCTCGGGCAGTGGCTTGTCAATCTCGTTCATGTTATAGTTCAGAACGAATTGACTATAGCTATCTGGCAAGGACTGCAAGATCAAGTCAGTGGCCAGCTCTTGGCCAAGTGGGAACCCCAGTCTTTGTAGATTCTCTATGTACCCAATCATCTTGAGTACATAAGGACCTACAGGAGCCTTGTCTGACATCTTGCACTGAAACAGTGCCTTCGAGATCTCAAATCTCTCATGCCTCGCTTGTCCCTGATATAGTTGGCGAAGATGCTCAACCATATCGTAAGCGCCCATCAACTCATGTTGCTTCTGAAGCTCTGAGTTCATGGTCGCGAGCATTAGACAGGACACATCTAATGCGTCGTCTTGATGCTTCTTATAAGCATCTTTGTCGGCTCGCGGGGCATTGGCAGGAGGAGCCTCAGGAATGGGCTGCTCCAGAACGTACAGCTTACGCTCCTGGGTGAGAACTATTCTCAAGTTCCTGTACCAGTCCAGGAAATTCGCTCCGTTGAGCTTGTCCTTCTCAAGGACAGATCGCAGGGAGAAAGTGTTCGTATTTGACGTCATGGTTATCTACAACAGAAAAAAAATTTGCAGAAATAAATATCATATTCTTTTAAAATCATTTAATTAGGCCTTTAATTAAATGATGCTCCCACTGAATTCTATAATTCTTGTGGGACAAGATCCACATCATACTAACCCTTGAGTTAGCTTTGGCTAATACGCCCAAGGCTTAGTATGATCGGTAGGTAACGATTACCAATTACATCTCTATGCAACTCTTGTTTATAGAATCAATATCCGCATTTATATTAAAACTCGAGTTAGCTTTGGCTAATACGCCCGAGAGTTAATATAGATGTGATTTTGACCTATCTTTTCCAACCGTTGGAATAATGCCTATAGTTGACTCAATCCAACCGAGTAACTAGGAATACTCAATCTAATTGAGTTTGTATTCACCCATGCGTTGATAGGCGGGACCAAGATTGTCCCTCCGTACCCTACCAAGATAATATGTATTGCTCTTCTTTGGCAGATTCAACAATACATGTGATCGAGGTAGTGATAGGTATCACGGCACGGTTAGGCATTTAGAGTTGGTTCGATCTAGATCTAATCTAATCGAGAAGGATGCATCTTGTGCACGACTTAGATCTAATCTAATCGCAAGGGTGCATCATGTGCACGACTTAGATCTAATCTAATCGTTAAGGCACTAATTAATTAATTAACTATTAAACATGCATCAGATACATAATAATTAATTAATTAATCTATTTGTGATTTAGTCATGGCCCTACTACGATCTTCTCAAGCCAATGAGAAGATCGAATGGTCAACCTAGGGTCAACAGCTTCTCCAAGCTCCTCCCTTTGACCACCTTGTGTTGCTCGTGCCCGCCTCGGAACTCCGTCTCGTGTGGACCCTCCACCGCTCCAATTTGTACATTACAATTTGAAACTCGAGTTGTATTCGAGTCTAAATCTAATTTACAACAAGAATAAAAGACGAGGCATAACGCGCAAGTCGCGAATAATAAAATAAATACAACACGCGAAAACACATCACGGCACGCAGGCCGTATTATGAATTACAACACAACCAATCATATTGGGTTTTGGGCCATGACTATCACAAAATTAATATATAATTCAAAATTATATATTTTCTTATTTTCTGTAATTTTAAAAATAATTTTTTTTTTACAATTTTACAAGTAAAATTTCCCGGCGGTCCCGGTTAGCGGTTTTGGGCGCAATCGCGGAACGGATCCCCTTGCGGGGCCAGGGGCAGCGCCCCTACCCGCGATCTAACCATTGCGAGGGTCCCATTGCGATCCAACAGCGCCCAAACCCGCTGTCCCAAAACGATTTGGGCTGAGACATTACCGTTTCGGAAAAATCTTCCCGACGGGTTCGTTTTTAGTGATTTCGGGTGCGATCGCGGAGCAAATCCCCTTGCGGGGTTAGGGGTGTTAGTTAGAGCCCTAGAGCCAATCATTTGATGATTGTATGGACTCATGTATATCATATTCTTATATATATATTAAGGCATTTGGTTTTTGGTTATTATGCTTATTTGTATTAGTGCCAGATAAAATAAGTATAGTAGCGTCCTTGAGTAGAAGGTTCATACCTATATCAATCGATTAGTTGAATCGATAGTGAGATGATATAGGGAACACTACTCTTAATCATTCATAGTCGAGTATTAACATTCAGGGACGATGTTAATGCAATAAGACTAGCATGTAGGTCAACTCGATGACTTGATCTCACAAGTCATGGATATGGAGATATCAAGTTGACACATGGGTATATATTGGAGAATGTATACTGAATGACCCGCCATGAGAAAGTATCATGGATCGTTATATGAGTGTCATATATTTTCTCATGTGGCTATTAGTATGACTATTAGTCCTTAGACCTGAAGTCACCATGGATCCCTACATAAGGAGTTATGTACTTTGGTTTCGTCAAACGTCACCCGTAACAGGGTGGACTATAAAGGCGATTACTGGGTATGTAACAAATTATGCAGAGGGATGTGAGTGATGTAGATGGCATCTATCCCTCCCATATGACGGGAGCGACATCAATATTCTTGAAAGAGTTAGACCACGAAGTGCATGGCCATGCCCAAATGAGTCAACATTAGATGTTGAGCTCATTTGATCGAGTGAGTCTACTTGGAGTTCAAGATTTAGATTGATTAGAGGATGACACGATCTATGACTCACATTGATCAATCTAGATGTCTAGGATAGAAGGACAATGTCACATATTGTGAGAAGTCACAATTAGTAGTCACAAGGTGATGTTGGATCTTAACATTTCTTGTAACTTGGGTAGCAATGATGTATTGCTAGATGCCGCTCATTGCTTATGTTTCTAAAAGAGTTTAGAAACATTGCCAACGTTACAAGAACCTATTGGGTCACACACAAAGAACATGTGGATGGAGATTAGGTTCATATGATGAACCAATTGGATTAGGTTCATATGATGCACCAAAGATTGGATTCAAAATTAGACTTATTGAGTTAGACTCAATTAGATTCAAATGTTGAATGAGTCTAATTTAAATTTGATTCATTGGGTTAATTTATATTAATGAATTAGATTCATTAAATTAAAATTGACTTGAATCAAAGGTTGGATTTAACTCAACAAGGAAAAGAATTGGTCAAGTTTGACTTGACCAAATGGAAGTTGAAACATCAAGTTTGACTTGATGTCTTGCCACATCATCATGAAGGTTGACTCATCCTACTTGGCATGACCAACCTAGCCACATCATTAGCCACATCACCACCTCATAATGGCATGCCACCTCATTGGAGGTTACACATCCAATTGGTTTTAATGTGGCCGGCCACATTAATGAAGGGCTTTATGGTGTGGCCGGCCACACATTAGATGGTGTGGAGGTTTTTGTTTTGTGAATTGATGTGGTGTCATTATTCCTTCTTCTTCCTTGGGTTCCCCTCTCCTCTTGAGTTGCTGTGGTCGTGGCTATCATGGTGAGGAGAAGATGTTGAGTTGTTTCCAAGAGCACAAGGGAAAGTGAAGGTCACAAAGGAGGGTACTAAAGGAGTGTATGTGATTCTCTCTTCTATTTCTCTCTTTTCTCCTTTTTGTTCCCATCCGAGAGCTCTAGAAAAGTGCTAGCACACTTGGGGCTCTCTTCTCCATCTTTGAGTGGTAGAAGACCACTCCTTGTTCGTGTGGATATCACTAGAGGAGTGTCTACATTGACACTCTCGAGATCCAACGCTTCCTTGGACGAGCGGGACTAAACGAAGGGCACGCATCGAAGGTAAAATGGTTTTTCCTTTGTAGATCTACTGTAGATCGTAGTATAAAACTCGTATTTGTGTTTTCGAAATTTTTCCTTGCACGGATCTACGGCTTTGGGTGATTCGGGGTTTCCGCGACGCGAAAAGCGATTTTCGCGGCCCGAAAAACCCAACAAGGGGCAGCGCCCCTACCCACGATCTAACCATCGTGAGTTGCTCCGTTGCGATCTAAAGGCACCCGAGTCAGCTGTCCCAAAAGATTTTGGGTCGAAACGAAGCCGTTTGGGAAAATTCTTCCCGATAGCCGAAGCCTACAAGTGCCGAGACACTTGTGCTTCGCCTATAAGGAAAAATTACCCATAAAAACATAAAAATTGAATTTTTACAGAAAATCACAGAAGCTTTTTGTTTTCCAAAAACCAAAAACTAACTCGTACAAGTCTTTGCACGTGGCTCTGATACCACTGTTGGGTTCTTCGGGCCGCGGAAACCCCAAAGGACCCAAAGCCGTAGATCCGTGCAAAGATTCGTATACAAAATTCGAAAAACTATTTCTTGTACGAGTTCAAAAACTGATCTACTACTTAGATCTACGAGAAAATGTTTACCCTTGTAGCGTGCCTTTCGCAATCCCGCAAGGTCCAAAATCGTCGGATCTCAAGATTGTCAACGTAGACAATCCTCTCTCGGTATCCACACGAACAAGGAGGGTTCTCTAACTCTCAAGGATGGAAGAGAGAGCACCACAAGTGTGCTAGCACTCTCTAGATGCTCTCGGATGGGATTGGAAAGAAGAGAAAACAAGAAGAATCTCACCACTCCTCTAGTAGTCTTCTCCTTTGTGACCTTCACACTCTCTTATTGTCTTGGACTTAACTCACACCTCTCCTCCCAATGAAGTGCACGGCAACCATCAGCCATGGAGAGCCAAAAGCAAGAAGGAAGATGATACAATAAAACCACATCAATACACACAAATGAAAAAACTCCACACCATTAAGTGTGGTCGGCCACATAACTCCTCTCATTAATGTGGTCGGCCACATTAAAGAAAGGAGAGTGTAACCTCCAATGAGGTGGCACACCTCATGAGGTGGAGGTGATGTGGCAACTATGTGTCATGCCATGTAGGATGAGTCAACCTACATGATGTGGCAATGCATCAAGTCAAACTTGATGTTTCAACTTCCAATTTGGTCAAGTCAAACTTGACCCAATCTCTTCCTTGTTGAGTTAAATCCAAGCTTTGATTCAAGTCAATTTTAATTTAATGAATCTCAATTCATTAATATAAATTGACTCAATGAATCAAATGTAAATTAGACTCATTCAACAATTGAATCTAATTGAGTCTAACTCAATAAGTCTAATTCGAATCCAATCTTTGGTTCATCATATGAACCTAATCCTATTGGTTCATCATATGAACCTAATCTCCATCCACATGTTCTTTGTGTGTGACCCAATAGGTTTTTGTAACGTTGGCAATGTTTCTAAACTCTTTTAGAAACATAAGCAATGAGCGGCATCTAGCAATACATCATTGCTACCCAAGTTACAAGAAATGTTGAGATCCAACATCACCTTGTGACTACTAATTGTGACTCCTCACAATATGTGACATTGTCCTTCTATCCTAGACATCTAGATTGATCAATGTGAGGCATAGACCGTGTCATCCTCTAATCAATCTAAATCTTGAACTCCAAGTAGACGCACTCGATCAAATGAGCTCAACATCTAATGTTGACTCATTTGGGCATGGCCATGCACTTAGTGGTCTCACTCTATCAAGAATAGCGATGTCGCTCCCGTCATATGGGAGGGATAGATCCCATCTACATCACTCACATCCCTCTGCATAATTTGTTATATACCCAGTAATCGCCTTTATAGTCCACCCAGTTACGGGTGACGTTTGACGAAACCAAAGTACATAACTCCTTATGTAGGGATCCATGGTGACTTCAGGTCTAAGGACTAATAGTCATACTAATAGCCACATGAGAAAGTATATGACACTCATATAATGATCCATGATACTTTCTCATGGCGGGTCATTCAGTATACATTCTCCAATATATACCCATGTGTCAACTTGATATCTCCATATCCATGACTTGTGAGATCAAGTCATCGAGTGGTCCTACATGCTAGTCTTATTGCATTAACATCGTCCCTGAATGTTAATACTCGACTAGGAATGATTAAGAGTAGTGTTCCCTATATCATCTCACTATCGATTCAACCAATCGATTGATATAGGTAAGAACGCTCTACTCAAGGACGTTACTATACTTAGTTTATTTGGCACTAAAACAAATAAGCATAATAACCAAACTATTGCCTTTATTAATATAAGAATATGATATACATGAGTCCATACAATCATCAAATGATTGGCTCTAGGGCTCTAACTAAAGGTCGGCCATTGCTTGGTCACCAAGCAATGGTCCAGCCCCCTTCTTGGACACCAAGAAGAGCCTTACATTTGGATGGACTTGAGGCTATAATGAGGCTACGACAGGGACCTAGAGGAGAAATTGGTTTTGGCCTTCCGATGAGCTTGAGTATCCCGTGCTCGCCCCGAACACACAACTCAAGTTCATCGATAACAACTCATTCCACTAGAGAGTTATTACCGCACTACCGCACCAATCCCAAATTACATTATAGGCTCCTTCTTATCATGAGTGTGTTAGTCTCCCTATGTTTAAGATTACGAATGTCCACTAATTAAGTAAGTTACTGACAACTCACTTAATTAATATCTAGCTCCAAGAGTAGTACCACTCAACTTTATTGTCATGTCAGACTAGGTCCACCTGCAGGGTTTAACATGGCAATCCTTATGAGCTCCTCTTGGGGGCATTCTTAACCTAGATAACTAGGACACAGATTCCTTCTATAATAAACAACACACACTATAAGTAATATCATTTCCCAACTTATCGGGCATATTGATTTATCGAGCTAAACCTCACCCTTTGATAAGTCAAAGAAATAAATATTAAATATATGTGCTTGTTATTATATTAGGATTAAGAGCACACACTTCCATAATAACTAAGGTCTAGTTCTTTTATTAAGTCAGTACAAAAAGAACTTACCTAAATGATCCTACTCAATACACTTAAAGTGTATCAGTGTAATTTATTAGTCAAGATAAACTAATACTTAATTATACTACGACTATTCTGATGGTTTGTTCCTTTCCATTTTAGTCATGAGCAACTTGTTTATAATTTATAAAGAACCGACAACATGATCTTCTGAGTGTGACACCACACTCCATGTTGTCTACTATATAAATTAATTGAACAATTACATTTAACAAATAAATGCAGATATTGACCAATGTGATTCTTTTATTTCAACAAATAAATGTTTACAAAAGCTAGGCTTTTAGTATACACTCTAACACTTTTTTCATTTTCTCTCATCACACTTTCTCTATCTTAATTCTTTCTCATCATACTTTCTCTCTCATGATTCTCTTTCATCATATTTTTTTTCTTACATTCATCTTTCTCTTACATCTAATTTTTTCTCTTATTTTCCTTTAAGGGTAAAAAAGGAAATTTTGGTTTATTCCGATAGAAAATATATAACTAACCAAACATTGCTTTTAAGAGTGATATCCATGCTCATACTCATTCCCATTCCACAATACAATGATTCCCATTCCGATTCCTATTCCTAGGAAAGAACCAAACGCCCCTTAGAGTGTGCTAGCACTCTAAAGGTGTTCGGCCAAGAAGGAGGAGAGGGAGAAAGATGAGAGGAGGAAGAAGATGGAGTTACACAAGCACACCAAATGCACACTTAAGTGGCCGGCCACTTAATGGAGGAATTTTTATCTCCATGGTATACCAAGGATCACAACTCTTTGTCTCCCTCATGAGGTGGCACACACTCATGTAACCTTTGATGATGTGGCACATCATTATTGCTCGGCCCTATGCCAAATCACAATGACATGGCATTTGGTCAAGTCAAACTTGACTCTTCATCTTCCCTCTCAAGTCAAGTCAAACTTGACTTAAATTCTCCCATGGTTGATCAAATCCCACCTTTGATTCAAGTCAATTTAATTTAGTGAATCTCTATCCATTAAATTAAATTGATTCGATGAGTCATAATCTAAATTAGACTCATTGGACACATGAATCACATTGAGTCCAACTCAATTAGTCAAGTTTAGATTACTCTTAATCCAATTTGGTTCATCACATGAACCTAATCCTCTTGGTTCATCAAATGAACCTAATCTCCATCTAATTGCCCTTTGTGTGTGACCCTATAGGTTCTTGTAACGTTGGCAATGCTCCTAAACCCATTTAGGAGAATAAGTAATGAGCGGTATCTAGCAACACATCATTACTACCCAAGTTACAAGAATGTTAAGATCCAACATCACCTTGTGACTACTAATTGTGACTCTTCACAATATATGACAATGTCCTTCTATCCTTGACATCTAGATTGATCAATGTGAGGCATAGACCGTGTCATCCTCTAATCAATCTAAATCTTGAACTCCAAGTAGACTCACTCTAATCAAATGAGCTCAATATCTCATATTGACTCATTTGGGCATGGTCATAAACTTAGTGGTCTCACTCTATCAAGAATAACGATGTCACTCCCGTTATATAGGAGGGATAGATCCCATCTACATCACTCACATCCCTCCGCATAATTTGTTACATACCCAGTAATCGCCTTTATAGTCCACCCAGTTACGGGTGACGTTTGACGAAGCCTTATGTAGGGATCCATGGTGACTTCAGGTCCAAGGACTAATAGTCATACTAATAGCCACATGAGAAAGTATATGACACTCATATAACGATCCATGATACTTTTTCATGGCGGGTCATTCAGTATACATTCTCCAATGCATACCCTTGTGTCAACTTAATATCTCTATATCCATTACTTGTGAGATCAAGTCATCGAGTTGACCTATATGCTAGTCTCGTCGCATTAACATTGTCCCTGAATGTTAATACTTGACTAGGAATGATTAAGAGTAGTGTTCTCTATATCATCTCACTATCGATTCAACCAATCAATTGATATAGATAAGAACCTTCTACTCAAGGACGCTATTATACTTAGTTAGTTGGCACCAATACAAGTAAGTATAATAACCAAAACAAATACCTTTATATACATAGGAATATGATACAATGAGTCCATACAACAATCATCATATGATTGGCTCTAGAGCTCTAACTAACATACCCGACCCGACACATGTGCTGACAGATATCTCAGTTTTCGTCCAGCCTGACGTCACTTATGAGGAGGTTCCGGTACGGATCCTGGACTTGAAAGAGCGTCAGTTGTGGAACAAGACTATCCGGCTAGTTAAAGTCGGATGGCGACATCATTCGGATGAGGAGGCTACCTGGGAGCTCGAGGATACAAACCGAGCTTGATATCCCCACCTTTTCATATGAGGTATGTGGATTAATTTACCGTTCAACATTTATACTTTCTATCTGTTGTTAGTACTTGCTGATGGTAGATAATGAAATTTGGGGACCAAATTTTATTAGTGGGAGAGAATATAAAATACCGAAAATGGGTGAATCACCATTACGAAATTTTCCAGGATTTTTAAAAAAAAATTTGGAATTTTTTGGAGACCGTATAGACGAGTTTACGAGGATAAAATTAGGCCCCGAGAAAGCCTGTTTGGGCTATCTCATTTTAACGAGGAAAAGTTGAATTTTCCTTCTTATTTTATTTCCTTTTCTTTTTATTTTCTTTTATTCCTTCGTTTACTTTATCCCCCCCCCCCCCGGCGAACCAATGTGCCCGACGCCGTGCCCTAACTGCTCCCAACCGGCGTCGCTTCGTACTTCTTTCCCGATCTCCTTATCTTCTCCCAAACCCGATCCTCTCCTCATCTCCCTCACCCCCTATGCCGCCGGGGACGAGAGCCACCTCTCCTCTCCTCTTGCCAACGCAGACGCTGACTCCTCTCTTCTCCCGAGCGTCGGCCGCTGGCTAATCTTCTTTACCCTAGCCATCGCAGTGAAGGGGAAGTCGGTCGATTTCCACCTCTTCCCTTCCTCCTCATGCCTCTGATCTGCAGTGATTGCTTCCTTGCTTCCGCCCTGTGCGCCGCCGCCCTTCTCCCTGTTGGGTTTTTCGAGCCGCAAAAATCACTTTTTTTTTGCGTTGCGGAAACCCCGAAATTCCCATGCCACCGGATCCGTACGAAGAAATAAAATTTCGTAAAAACTTTCACGTACGAGTTTTCTAAGCCTAAATCTACTTTAGATCTACAAGATAAGAATTTACCCTTGATGCGAAGCCCTTCACTTAATCTCGCTCGTCCAAGGTTCGCCGGATCTCGAGAGTATCAAAGTAGATACTCCTCTATGTGTATCCACACAAGCAAGAGATGGAAAAGAAATCTTGAGTGTGCTAGCACTCCAAGAAGTCTCGGCCAAAGAGGAGGAGAGGGAGAGAAGAAACCTAGAGAGGAAGAAGAAGAAATGAATGAGAATGAATTCTCACCTTGTGTAACTCCCAAGTGGCCGGCCACTTTAGGCTTATAAACTCCCATGGAATATCAAGAGTCAAGTCTCTTGATCTCCTCCATGAGGTGGCATTTGGTCAAGTCAAACTTGACCAAATGAAGAAGCCTTGATGATGTGGCATTGGTCAAGTCAAAGTCAAGTCAAAACTTGACTCTTCATCTTCCTACTTAAGTCAAGTCAAACTTGATCACTTCTCTCCCTTGGTTGATCTAATCTAACCATTGGTTCAAGTTAATTTTAATTTAATGAATCTCTATTCATTGAATTAAATAATTAAATAAGTCTAAGTCTAAATTAGACTCACTTAACACATGAACCAAATTGAGTCCAACTCAATTAGCTAAATTTGGATTACTCTTAATCCAATTTGGTTCATCACATGAACCTAATCCTTTAGGTTCATCAAATGAACCTAATCTCCATCTAATTGCCCTTTGTGTGTGACCCTATAGGTTCTTATAACGTTGGCAATGCTCCTAAACTCATTTAGAAGCATAAGTAATGAGTGGTATCTAGCAACACATCATTACTACCCAAGTTATAAGAATGTTGAGATCCAACATCACCTTGTGACTACTAATTGTGACTCCTCACGATATATGACAAGTGTCCTTCTATCCTTGACATCTAGATTGATCAATGTGAGGCATAGACCATGTCATCCTCTAATCAATCTAAATCTTGAACTCCAAGTAGACTCACTCTAATCAAATGAGCTCAATATCTCATATTAACTCATTTGGGCATGGCCATGCACTTAGTGGTCTCACTCTATCAAGAATAACGATGTCACTCCCGTTATATAGGAGGGATAGATCCCATCTACATCACTCACATTCCTCCGCATAATTTGTTACATACCCAGTAATCGCCTTTATAGTCCACCCAGTTACGGGTGACGATTGACGAAGCCAAAGTATGCAACTCCTTATGTAGGGATCCATGGTGACTTCAGGTCCAAGGACTAATAGTCATACTAATAGCCACATGAGAAAGTATATGAAATTTATATAACGATCCATGATACTTTCTCATGGCGAGTCATTCAGTATACATTCTCCAATGCATACCCATGTGTCAACTTGATATCTCTATATCCATGCCTTGTGAGATCAAGTCATCGAGTTGACCTACATGTTAGTCTCGTCGCATTAACATTGTCCCTGAATGTTAATACTTGACTAGGAATGATTAAGAGTAGTGCTCTCTATATCATCTCACTATCGATTCAACCAATCAATTGATATAGATAAGAACCTTCTACTCAAGGACGCTATTATACTTAGTTATTTGGCACCAATACAAGTAAGTATAATAACCAAAAACAAATGTCTTTATTTATATACAAGAATATGATACAACGAGTCCATACAACAATCATCAAATGATTGGCTCTAGGGTTTTAACTAACAATCTCCCACTAGCACTAGTGCCAATCAGTGTAGGCTCTAAGGCCTAATGACCTAGTGTGACCATCATGCTTTCTCTGTGCCAAAGCCTTGGTCAAGGGATCTGCGATGTTAGCCTCTGTGGGTACTCTGTAAATCTTCACATCTCCTCTCTCGATAATCTCTCGAATGAGATAGAAGCGCCGTAGTATGTGTTTGGTCCGCTGGTGTGAGCGAGGTTCCTTAGCCTGTGCTATTGCTCCATTGTTGTCACAATAGAGCTCTATGGGATCAGCTATGCTAGGAACCACCCCAAGCTCAGTAATGAACTTGTGGATCCAAACTGCCTCCTTTGCTACTTCTGATGCAGCAATATACTCGGCCTCTGTTGTAGAATCAGCTACTGTGTCCTGCTTCGAACTCTTCTAGCTCACAGCACCACCATTTATGCAAAACATGAACCCCGACTGTGATCGATAATCATCCTGGTCGGTCTGAAAACTGGCATCACTGTAACCCTTTACAGCTAGCTCATCATCGCCTCCATATATCAAGAAATAATCTTTAGTCCTTCTCAAGTACTTAAGAATATTCTTGACCTCTATCCAGTGACTTTCACCTCGATCTGACAGGTATCTGCTCGTCATGCTCAAAGCATACGAGACATCAGGACGAGTACATAGCATGGCGTACATGATAGATCCTATGGCTGAGGCACAAGGGATCTGATCCATGCGGTCTCTCTCCTCTCTAGAAGAGGGACCTTGAGTCTTCGAAAGACTCACGCTATGTGACATCGGCAGAAATCCCTTCTTGGAGTTCTGCATGGCAAACCGAAGTAATACCTTGTCAATGTATGTACTCTGACTTAGGCCAAGCAATCTTTTAGATCTATCTCTATATATCTGTATTCTTAGAATGCGGGATGCTTCACCTAAGTCCTTCATTGAGAAACAAGTCCCTAGCCAAGTCTTGACATACCGCAGCAAAGGGATGTCTCTCCCAATGAGTAGTATGTCATCCACATACAATATAAGGAAGACAACTGTGCTCCCAACAACCTTCTTGTAGACACAAGGTTCATCTTCATTCTTGATGAAACCAAACTATTTGATTGCATCATCGAATCAAAAATTCCAGCTCCGAGAAGCTTGCTTTAGTCTATAAATGGACCTATGCAACTTGCATACTCTGCCAGTATGCTGTGGATCTACAAAACCCTCAGGTTGTGTCATGTACACATCCTCGAGTAGGTTTCCATTCAGAAACGCGGTTTTGACATCCATCTGCCAGATCTCATAATCGTGGTACGCTGCAATAGCAAGCATGATCCGAATGCATTTAAACATCGCTACTGGAGAAAAGGTTTCATCATAGTCAATACCATGAATTTGCTTGAAACCTTTAGCTACCAAGCGACCCTTATAAATAAGTCCATCCATGTCAGTCTTTCTCTTAAAGACTCACTTACACCCAATGGGTTTGACCCCTTCAGATGGATCAACCAAAGTCCATACTTGGTTAGTGTACATGGTTTCCATCTCGGATCTCATGGCCTCTAGCCATTTCTCGGAATCTGGTCTCATCACAGCTTCCTGATAGGAGGTAGGTTCATCCTCAATGAGCACAACGTCATCATGGTCAGACAAGAGAAATGAGTATCTCTCAGGCTGACGACGTACCCTATCAGACCTGCGAAGAGGTATGTCTACTTGAACTAGTTGTTGTTCCTCAACTCTTTGTGGAACAACATCATCCACAACACTTTGTGGTTCCAGTTCAACTTCCATCGAGGCCTCAGTGCTATGGTCCGCATCTTGAACTTCTTCAAGATCGAACGTACTCCCACTAGTCTTTCTAGAAACAAAGTCCCTTTCTAGAAAGACCCCAGTCTTTGCCACAACTACCTTGTGCTGATTGGGAATGTAGAAGTAATATCCCTTAATTTCCTTAGGATATCCAATAAAGTAGCAGTTCTCGGATTTGGGTCCTAATTTGTCCGAGACTTGACGTCGAACGTAAGCCTCACAACCCCAAATCCTCATAAAAGACACCTAGGCATCTCTCCCAGTCCATATCCTATATGGTGTCTTTATTACAGCCTTAAATGGAACTCGATTGAGAATGAAGGCTGCTGTGTCTAGAGCATAGCCCCAAAGATACATAGGAAGATCTATGTGACTCATCATAGATCGTACCATATCTAATAAGGTACGATTCTTCCTTTCGGATACATCATTCCACTGTGGTGTTCCAGGAGGAGTGAGTTGAGATAGAATCCCACACTCAGCTAGATAGTCACGAAACTCATGGCTAAGGTATTCACCACCTCGATCTAATTGAAGTATCTTAATACTTTTGTCAAGCTGGTTTTGTACTTCATTCTTGAATTCTTTGAACTTTTCAAAGGATTCTGACTTATGTGTCATCAGGTACACATAACCATATCTACTGAAGTCATCAGTAAATGTAATGAAGTACCTATAACCACCTCTAGCAGTGACATTGAAAGGGCCACATACATCACTATGTATAAGACCTAACAAGTCAGTCGCTCTCTCACTGTGTCCACTAAAGGGAGTCTTGGTCATCTTGCCTAGAAGGCATGACTCGCATGTCTCATATGATTCAAAATCAAATGAGTCCAGCAAACCATCTTTATGGAGCTGGGATAAGCGTTTGTCATTTATATGACCTAAGCGACAGTGCCAGAGATAGGTTTGGTTTATGTCATTTGACTTGAACCTCTTGGTACTTATGTTATAGATAGGGTTCTCAAGGTCTAGAATATAGAGTCCGTTCATCAGAGGTGCACTACAATAGAACATATCATTTAAATAAACTGAACAACATTTGTTCTTTATTATAAATGAAAAACCTTTCTTGTCTAAACAAGAAACTGAAATTATGTTCTTAGTTAAAGTAGGCACATAACAACATTCATCTAATTCTAGTACAAGCCCAGAGGGCAGAGATAGAAATTAAGTCCCTACAGCAACAGCAGCAACCCGTGCTCCATTGCCTACTCGTAGGTTTATCTCGCCCTTCGTCAATGCTCTGCTATTTCTCAACGCTTGTACATTAGTACAAATGTGAGAAGCACATCCGGTATCTAATACCCATGATGAAGAAATAAAGAGATTGACTTCTATAACATGTATACCTGAAGTATAAATCTTATTTCTCTTCTTCTTAAGATCTTCCAGGTATCCTGTGCAGTTCCTCTTCCAGTGCCCTACTTGTCCTTGATACAGTTGATGAAGATGTTCAACCATATCATAAGCACCCATCAACTCGTGTTGCTTCTGAAGCTCAGAGTTCATGGTTGCGAGCATGAGACATGACACATCTAATGCGTCATCTTGATGCTTCTTGTAAGCATCTCGGTCAGCTTGCGTGGCAGTAGTAGGAGGTGCGTCCGAAATGGGCTGCTCTAGAACATACAGTTTACATTCTTGTGTGAGAACAATTCTCATATTCCTGTACCAGTCCAGGAAATTAGTTCCGTTGAGCTTGTCCTTCTTAAGGACAGAACGCAGGGAGAAAGAGTTCGTATTTGACGTCATGACAATCTACAACAGAAATTGCAGAAAATAAATAAACATCATATTCTAGTAATCATTTAATTAGGCCTTTAATTAAATGATGCTCCCATTGAATTCTATAATTCATGTGGGACAGGATCCACATCATACTATGCCCTGAGTTAGCTTTGGCTAAATCGCTCAAGACTTAGTATGATCGGTAGGTAACTAATTACCAATTACATCTCTATGCAACTCTTGTTTATAGGATAAAGATCCGCATTTATATTAAAACTTGAGTTAGCTTTGGCTAATACGCCCAAGAGTTAATATAAACGTGATTTTGACCTATCTACCAACCATTGGAAAATGCCTATAGTTAAACTCGATCCAATTGAGTTAACTAGTTACTCAATCTAATTGAGTTGTACTCACCCATGCGTTGATAGGCGGGACCAAAATTGTCCCTCCGTACCCTACCAAGATAATATGTGTTGCTCTACTTTGACAGATTCAACAACAACATGTGATCGAGGTAGTGATAGGTATCACGGCATGGTAGGCATTACGAGTTGACGCGATTGAGATCTAATCTAATCGACGAGGTGTATCATATATGCGATTTAGATCTAATCTAATCGTTAGGGCACATCATGTACGCGATTTAGATCTAATCTAATCGTCGAGGTGTATCATATACTCGATTTAGATCTAATCTAATCGTTAAGACGCTAATTAATTACTATTCTAACATGCATCACATATACACACACAAGCAATTAATTAAATATTTTGTGATTAGTCATGGCCCTACTACGATCTTCTCAAGCCAATGAGAAGATCGGATGGTTAACCTAAGGTCAACAGCTTCTCAAGCTCCTTCCTTTAACCACCTTGTGTTGTTCGCACCCTCCTCGTAACTCCATCTCGAGTGGACCTTCCATCGCTCTAATTTGTACATTACAAAGGTGAAACTCGAGTTACATTCGAGTCTAAACTATTTACAACAAGAATATAAAAATAGGAAAGGCACGACGCGCAGGTCGCGTATCATATACAACACGCACATCACAGAAAATGACACGCAGGTCATAATATGAATTACAACACAAAATTTCTAATCTAATTGGGTCTTTTGGGCCATGACCATCACAAAATAATACATAATTCTAAATTATGTAATTTCTATAAATTTCTGTAATTTTTCTTACAATTTTTATGAGTAAAAATTCCCGGCGGTCCCATTTAACGATTTTCGGGCGCAATCGCGGAACGAAGCCCCTTGCGGGGTCAGGGGCAGCACCGCTACCCATGATATAACCATCGCGAGTGTTCCTTAGCGATCCTACAGTGCCTTAGTCCGCTGTCCCAAAACGATTTGGGGCGAAACCTTGTCGTCTCGGAAATATTTTCTCGGTAGTCGAAACCTACAAGTGTCTAAACACTTGTGCTTCGCTTCTACGAGAAAATTACCCATAAAATCTATAAAAATCATAAAAACACAGAAACTTACAGATCTGTAGAATTTAATAAAATTCAAAATAAAAATCGTACGCGCTTCACACGTGGCTCTGATACGACTGTTGGGTTTTTCGGACCGCAAAAATCGCTTTTTTTTTGGCGTTGCGGAAACCTCGAAATTCCCATGCCATCGGATCCGTGTGAAGAAATAAAATTTCATAAAAACTTTCACGTACAAGTTTTCTAAGCCTAAATCTACTTTAGATCTACAAGATAAGAATTTACCCTTGATGCGAAGCCCTTCGCTTAATCCCGCTCGTCCAAGGTTCGCCGGATCTCGAGAGTATCAAAGTAGATACTCCTCTATGTGTATCCACACAAGAAAGAGATGGAGAAGAAATCTTGAGTGTGCTAGCACTCCAAGAAGTCTCGGCCAAAGAGGAGGAGAGGGAGAGAAGAAACCTAGAGAGGAAGAAGAAGAAATGAATGAGAATGAATTCTCACCTTGTGTAACTCCCAAGTGGCCGGCCACTTTAGGCTTATAAACTCACATGGAATATCAAGAGTCAAGTCTCTTGATCTCCTCCATGAGGTGGCATTTGGTCAAGTCAAACTTGACCAAATGAAGAAGCCTTGATAATGTGGCATTGGTCAAGTCAAAGTCAAGTCAAAACTTGACTCTTCATCTTCCTACTTAAGTCAAGTCAAACTTGACCACTTCTCTCCCTTGGTTGATCTAATCTAACCATTGATTCAAGTCAATTTTGATTTAATGAATCTCTATTCATTGAATTAAATTAATTAAATAAGTCTAAGTCCAAATTAGACTCACTTAACACATGAACCAAATTGAGTCCAACTCAATTAGCTAAATTTGGATAACTCTTAATCCAATTTGGTTCATCAAATGAACCTAATCCTTTAGGTTCATCAAATGAACCTAATCTCCATCTAATTTCCCTTTGTGTTGTTGTGTTTTTCGGGCCGCAAAAACCACTTTTTGCGTTGCGGAAACCCCGAAACCCCCGCCACCGGATCCATGCGAAGAATAAAAGTAGTAAAACTTCGAGTATGAGTTTTCTAACCTAGATCTACACTAGATCTACAAAGGAGAAGAGTTTACCCTTGATGTGAAGCCCTTCGCGTAATCCTGTTCGTCCAAGGTTCGCCGGATCTCGAGAGTATCAAAGTAGATACTCCTCTATGTGTATCCACACGAACAAATGATGGAGAAAACAACTAAAAGGTGTGCTAGCACCCTTAGAAGTTTCGGCCAAGGAGGTGGAGGAGAGGGAGAAGAAGATGAGAGCTTGAGAGGAGGAAGAAGATGAAATCAATTAGCACTCAAAATGCACTAATTTTCATCTTTAAGTGGCCAGCCACTTCAAGGCTTGTAACCCCCATGGAATATCAAGAGTCGCCACTCTTGGTAACTCCCATGAGGTGGCATTTGGTCAAGTCAAACTTGACCAAATGAAGAAGCCTTGATGATGTGGCATTGGTCAAGTCAAAATCAAGTCAAAACTTGACTCTTCATCTTCCTACTTATGTCAAGACAAACTTGACCACTTCTCTCCCTTGGTTGATCTAATCTAACTATTGGTTCAAGTCAATTTTAATTTAACGAATCTCTATTCATTGAATTAAATTAATTAAATGAGTCTAAGTCTAAATTAGACTCACTTAATACATTAACCAAATTGAGTCCAACTCAATTAGCACAATTTGGATTACTATTAATCCAATTTGGTTCATCACATGAACCTAATCCTTTAGGTTCATCAAATGAACCTAATCTCCATCTAATTGTCCTTTGTGTGTGACCCTATAGGTTCTTGTAACGTTGGCAATGCTCCTAAACCCATTTAGAAGCATAAGTAATGATCGGTATCTAGCAACACATCATTACAACCCAAGTTACAAGAATGTTGAGATCCAACATCACCTTGTGACTACTAATTGTGACTCTTCACAATATATGACAAGTGTCCTTCTATCCTTGACATCTAGATTGATCAATGCGAGGCATAGACCGTATCATCCTCTAATCAATCTAAATCTTGAGTTCCAAGTAGACTCACTCAATCAAATGAGCTCAACATCTCATATTGACTCATTTGGGCATGGTCATGCACTTAGTGGTCTCACTCTATCAAGAATATCGATGTCTCTCCCGTCATATAGGAGGGATAGATCTCATCTACATTACTCACATCCCTCCGCATAATTTGTTACATACCCAGTAATCGCTTTTATAGTCCACCCAGTTACGGGTGACGTTTGACGAAGCCAAAGTACGTAACTCCTTATGTAGGGAACCATGGTGACTTCAAGTCCAAGGACTAGTAGTCATACTAATAGCCACATGAGAAAGTATATGACACTCATATAACGATCTATGATACTTTCTCATGGCGGGTCATTCAGTATACATTCTCTAATGCATACTCATGTGTCAACTTGATATCTCTATATCCATGACTTGTGAGATCAAGTCATCGAGTTGACCTACATGCTAGTCTCGTCGCATTAACATTGTCCCTGAATGTTAATACTCGACTAGGAATGATTAAGAGCAGTGTTTCCTATATCATCTCACTATCGATTCAACCAATCGATTGATATAGGTAAGAACCTTCTACTCAAGGACGCTATTATACTTAGTTATTTGGTACCAATACAAGTAAGTATAATAACCAAAAACAAATGCCTTTATTTATATACATGAATATGATACAATGAGTCCATACAACAATCATCAAATGATTGGCTCTAGAGCTATAACTAACATGTGTGTGACCCTATAGGTTCTTATAACGTTGACAATGCTCCTAAACTCATTTAGAAGGATAAGTAATGAGTGGTATCTAGCAACACATCATTACTACCCAAGTTATAAGAATGTTGAAATCCAACATCACCTTGTGACGACTAATTGTGACTCCTCACAATATATGACAAGTGTCCTTCTATCCTTGACATCTAGATTGATCAATGTGAGGCATAGACCGTGTCATCCTCTAATCAATCTAAATCTTGAATCCCAAGTAGACTCACTCAATCAAATGAGCTCAATATCTCATATTGACTCATTTGGGCATGGTCATGCTCTTAGTGGTCTCACTCTATCAAGAATATCGATGTCACTCCCATCATATAGGAGGGATAAAACCCATCTACATCACTCACATCCCTCCGCATAATTTGTTACATACCCAGTAATCGTCTTTATAGTCCACCCAGTTACGGGTGACGTTTGACGAAGCCAAAGTACGTAACTCCTTATGTAGGGAACCATGGTGACTTCAGATCCAAGGACTAGTAATCATACTAATAGCCACATGAGAAAGTATATGACACTCATATAACGATCCATGATACTTTCTCATGATGGGTCATTCAGTATACATTCTTCAATGCATATCTATGTGTCAACTTGATATCTTTATATCCATGACTTGTGAGATCAAGTCATCGAGTTGACCTACATGCTAGTCTCATCGCATTAAAATTGTCCCTGAATGTTAATACTCGACTAGGAATGATTAAGAGTAGTATTCTCTATATCATCTCACTATCGATTCAACCTATCGATTGATATAGGTAAGAACTTTCTACTCAAGGACGCTATTGTACTTAGTTATTTGGCACCAATATAAGTAAGTATAATAACCAAAAACAAATGTCTTTATTTATATACAAGAATATGATACAACGAGTCCATACAACAATCATCAAATGATTAGCTCTAGGGCTCTAGCTAACACTCCATGCATCCTCTTCTCTTCTCGCGCCGCAGCCACCTGAGGCTGCACGGAGCAACGCCAGCGCCCTACCACTGATGCCTCGCCGAAGTTTCTTCTCCTCGGTGCCAGCCGCTGAGCCCCCTACCGATCGCCTTCAGCCGCCTTCCGTGTGAGGTCTTCGACCGAATCAGGGAGAGCCCGAGCATCTCCTCCTCTCCTCTTCTTACCTGTGTCCTAGTCTCCAGCCGACGATCCTCTGCCACGACAAAGAACCCTAGATTTACACCAGATCCAGAGAAGGGTAAATCATCGCAGATACCATTTCATTTACATATTCAAAGAAAAGGTAAGGAAGGCCATTTTATGACTGGATTGTAGTGGTGAATGAATTTCTAGGTTGATTTATGATTTTCTGTTGATCCGGGCAGTGAGGAGGGTCTTCTTGCAGCTGCTCTTTTCGGCCGTGGATCACCGGCTGAGGCTTCGAAATTAGGTGAGTGGAAGAGGTAATTTCGAATACGAACTAGATTTAATTCTAGCTATGAAAGGGATAGGGTTATTAGGGCGATAAGTAATGATTAGGGTTAAAGAAATAACCCTAGTTGAGCAATGGAGTAATTTGGGTAGAGTTAATATCTACGATCGATTAGGGGTTTTCCCTAAATTGTTCTTAAAGATTTTATTTAGCTATTCATTTGAGTTGTAGCTAAATAAAAATGTATATTTATTGGTGACACGGGACTTTAACGCGAGACGAGTATCTCAACGTCGGATTTGGACCGGATTGGACTTTTCGATTGGATGCAGGTACTTTGACTTATCTTTTTAGATATGTCATTTGATATGCATAGTAGTGTTTTTAACAAATAGTCATGATTATGTTTCTTATCTACATCGGTTGGTCACTACCCGATACCTGTTACATGCTTGTTTTGTTTACTTGTTATGCACTTCATGTTAGTACCTACCTGATTATACATGCTTATAGGGGTAGTGACATAACCATGCTTCATTATTTTTAGGACTTACGTTTTTCTACCTTATCTGATCTGTGTACCTAGACCTATGATTTGATTCATTGTCCTATGGTACATATTATGTAGAGATGGATAGGTTCAGGATATTCCCATGCTTAGTATCATGCACCATCTCGCATGATTGCATGCTGTGCAATAGTCGGCTCCATTATTGTTAAGAACATCGCCAGTTACATGGATCTGCACACACAACCACTCATGGGTTAGTGGTTTTTATCAGGCAGGGTGTGTTGCAGCAGGTGCTCTGTCAAGGGCTCCATTGGTCCACTCATGGGTAGTGTGACGCAGTGTTGTAGCAGGACAGGGATCCCTCCTCTAGACTTGCTCAGGGATATGAGAGCATTGAGCTGTAACGCCCGCCCTCCCTGCTACCCTAAGGGACGGGGCTACGATACTCTATGTATAAATTTTTCTTTTTAAAACAGCGGAAGACTTAAAATAATTTTCATAGTTTTAATAAAACTTTTCTTTTAAATTTCTTTTGAACTATACTATCACATGGCATCAAAATCATAACATCAAATCCAGTGGAACCATAATGTCAAGCCACACATGTTTAGGTATCACAAGTCATAAAATACCAATGCATAGTTCTTTAAAGAAACTTTAAGCAGGTTCTTATTTATTTGGTTGCCTAGCCACTACCACACACATCTTCGTTGCCCCTCCTGCTGCTCCTCTAACTCATCCAGCTTTTTCCTTTATCTGTGGTACAAGGAAAGTAAGCTATGAGCACTCATGGCTCAGTAAGTTCCTTTCCTACTCACTAAAACCAACAATCAGCACATAATCAAGAATGCATCAACAAGTCATAATCTCAACTAATCATGGCATAACATAGCATTCTATTCAAGCATATCATGCATCATAATATAATCACAACTAGTCATAGCATATCAAGCATCACCATGGCCGAAACATATACATAGTGCATTGCATAAAACATAGCTAGACATGACATAACAAACAAGTATTATGGTATATCAAAGCATGGCCGAAACATGTATATCAAAGCATCATACTATGGCCGAAACATGTACATCAAGGCATCATCATATCTATGGCCGAAATCTATATATCAAGCATCAACAAATCCATGGCCGAAACATGTCTATAAGGTATAGCATGAACATAACATAATCATACCTTATCATGGCATATCATAATCAAGAGCATAACATGAAACATAGCATAATCATAAGGTGTATGCAATATGATTTTGGAAAACATGTATCCGAAAAACATGTGTATGTCTCATGATCTTTAAAACCATTTTCTTTTACATATATATACTTGAAAGTAATCTCAACATAAGGGGGATCCCGGCTATGTACCACTTACATATTGCGCGCAACCTTGTAGGTCCAAGGTAGCAAGTCTTGAACCCTACGAGGCAAACATACTAGGCCCTTAGTCCTAGGGGCACTTAGGAGCCCATCCCTAACAAGGTCCTTAGTCCCCGGGGCGCTTATGGAGCCCACCCTTGGTACAAGCCACTCACATATAAAGTAAAGTACATGTCATACATATCATGTATCATAAAAGCATGCATCACTTAGGCACACATCATATCATAAAAGTATGCATCACTTAGGCATACATCATGTCATAAAAGTATGCATCACTTAGGCATACATCATATCATAAAGGTATGCATCACTTAGGCATACATCATGTCATAAAGGTATGCATCACTTAGGCATACATCTCATCATAAAGGCATGCATCACTTAGGCATACATCATGTCATAACAATATGCATCACTTAGGCATAGATCATAAAAACATGCATATCTTAAGCATAAAGCATATCATCAAGCATGCATGATTTAACCACATAGCATATCATGAAAGCATGCATATTTTAAGCACTAAACATAGCATTAAAGCATGCATAATTTAACCACATATCATAACATAAGCATGCATATTTTTAGCACAAAGCATATCATATCATAAAAGCATGCATATCATATCATAAGTCATAAATCACAAGCATACATTTTAAGCATAAGGGTGTATCTTGTGATTATCCTATCATAGGAAACATGGTATCATATTTATCTTGGTTTTAGGCTTCTTAAACCCTTGTGGCCGAAACCCTTTAGAGCTCAATTTAGGTTAAACACAACATCCAAGCATGTGGCACCTAAATTATCATCATAACATTTTCATAGGAAGCATTATAAACATGATTAACTTAGTTTCTAAGTTCCTCAAGTCCCTAATTTCATATGGCCGAAACCTTAAGGTGTGAAACAAGGTTCCATATGACATAAAAGTATGGACAACTTTAAATCATATTTATAACATTTTTACCAAGGAACAAGGTAAACACATTTGACACATTTGAATTAGTTCCTAAGTTCTTTAAGCCCTTAACATATGTCATGGCCGAAATTTAACAAGTTCTCATTAGGGCTACAAACAAGCATACAAGCATGTGAACGGACTAACATTATGTATAAACTCATACAAGGCATCATACAATAGTTATGGCCGAAACATACCCTAGCATCATTTTAGGTCATAAAACAACATATAGAAATTGAACCTTGGCTTTCTACTTATCATATTTCATGCAGAGTGACATGAGCATATTTAATTTAAGTCCTAGGGTTTCTAGGGCATCTATTCCTTCATGACCGAAACATTCAAGGGTTCATTTAGGTCATGGGAAAATTATACTAGCATGTGAAACAATCAACATATTATCCTATTTTCATAAGAAGTACTTTTAACACATTTGGTTTCATTTCTAAGGCCTCTAGGTCTTTTAAACCCTACTTGGCCGAAACTCACAGAATATAAACTTGCTTCAAATAGCCTAAAAGCATGAGAATTTATACAAGTTTCATAGCATGTATAAGGACAAGCATAATGAGTATACATATGAATTGTGTCTTAGGCTTTCTAGGTTTCTTTTTCTCTTTTTCTTTTATTTTTTTCTCATGGCCGAAACCTACCATTCCTTAGCTAGGTTTTTAAGTGGCCTAAAGCATGAAAAAAACCTATGTAAGTTTCATGGCAAAAGTTACTAAGAAACATATATACAAATTGGTTCATGAATAAGCTAGGACCCCTTGTGGTCATACATATTATATGTCATGCAACTAATTTTTCTACACCCTAATTAAGCATGAGGGCATTAAAGAACTTTCATATCTAAATTGCACAGAGGTCTTGAGCATATTAAAATTTTGTTTAAGCTTTTCTAAGCTATCCATCTCATCATGGCCGAAAAACCCTAAGAAGGAGTTCATGAAATTCTAGCAATATCCAAGCATACAAATCCTTTAAGATCTTTGTATTCTATCACATGAGCATGGTTATTTAAATTTAAAGGTCTTCCTAACCCTAAACCCTTTCTTGACCGAATCATATGAGTGGGTTTTCTTTTAGTTTCAAATATCTTCTAAGGAAGAAAAACTAATACATGATCCTTAATATTTCATAGGGAGAACCTTGTACTAGTTGGGTAAAACAATAAATTTCCCTAGCCTCTTAAGAATATTTTTGGCCAAAATTCTAGGGTTCAGTACTCCTCTGATCAAGCATCATATAGGTATAAAAGCATGAAGAAGAACCCCTTTACATAGCATAGAAAAATCTATCATGTAGTGAAGACTAGTTTAAACACCATTAGATTTTGAAAGCTCTTCTTGGACGAATTTTCTCAAACTTGTTTCTAGGTTTTAAAAATCTTCATAAAATCTGAAAAGCACATAAAAGCCTTGTACCACAGGTGAGGGGAAGCTTACATCCTTTTCTCTTGTGGATCTAAGGTATGGTGAAAAAGAAGTAGTCTCTTCTTCTAGTTCCTTTCCCTTGATTCCTTTGCTAAGTCCTCCTTGTATATTAGGTTTTCTTAGGAGAAAACCTTGGCTTGGGGCCGAAGATGGAGGAGAGGGGGAACTGAGGTTTCGGTGATGGAGAGGAGAGAATGAGAAAAATGAGAGAAAATAGAATTTTCCCTTTACATATTCTCTTTTATGTTAAGGGGGAAGAGGTAGCAAACTTAGTTTTTGCTTTCCTTCTCCCTTAGCCTTTTTTTTCTATTTTATTTTATTTTTATTTATTTATTTATCCTCATCATTCATGGTGAAATAAGGGGGAATGAATCCCCTTAATCCCTCTTTAAATTTTCGGCAAAACCAAAGAGGAAGAAGGAGAGAAAGGGAGGAAGACAAGTTGCCTTTCTCTTGCTCCTTTCTTGTTTTCTTTTGGCTAGCTTTTACTCTTACCTTTATCATGAGTTTCCCTCCTTTGTTATCAACATATTATTCCTATTCCAACTGGTTATTACCCATTAATTCTATGAAATATAATATAAGAGGTTCAAGGTTCAATCCTTAACCTCTCCCTATTTTTATTTCTTTTTATTTCCTTTTTGGTTCAACTCACTTCCTATTATTTTCTAAGGCAAAATTCCACATTCATATATTTATCTTACAAGCTTAGTGGGTATTACATGAGCTCCCCCACTTATGATTTGGCGTAGGAGGATAGGTGTACTCCGACAGTATCCCGTCCACTCGGTCACTCATCAGGAGCAGTGATGGCAAAGTGCACGGTTGTCACAGCCCAACCCACTCGGTCTCACCATCGTGTGTGAGATGGTTGACTGGCAGTAGGGGTGACCAGGACATGTCATTGGCATCATACGCATTGATGCATTTATTGCTTGTGTTTGCTGCACTTATATGATGCATATTGGATGGATGCATTTGTTTGACATGCATACAGGATTTCTATACCTCTCAGGTTATTATCCATACACCAGGTCCTGGTTAGTACAGTTGTTCTCCTATTTATTTCAGTTTGTATTTATCCTTCTTATATCAGGAGACTACACGCATGATTAGTGCTATTTATTATTTTCTTTATTATGCATATCAGTAGTTACCCGCTAAGGAGTTGATTCATCCTGTGGTTATTACTATTTTTAGGTTGAGGCTGTTCGGAGGAGTTCCAGTCGCTAGTCCCCTGCAGATCGTGAGGATGTGTGTTTTTATCTTTTGATTTTCTTATTACTATCTAGACTTATTCTGGTTTTTGACACTTGGATATTGTATGGTTTTATTGTCGATGGATTTTATTGGATATGTTTTGCTACATGCCTGCCTGAACGGCAGAAGAGGTGAGTTGATTTTATCGTTGTGATTTATGTTTTATGGGTGTAGTGGAGTAGGATATAAGTGTTGAGCTTTATGGGTGTAATTGAGTAGGATTTTTGACTTGGTTTTTCCTTATCGTTGTATTAGTTTAGTTTTATTATTAAACTGGGTGGATGTTGCTTATTATTTATATATATTGTTTCGGCCGTGTTGGCCGAGGTATCTGGATGTTATAAGAAGTTTCAGATTATCACCCATACAGGGGAGATGCTGTCGAAATTTCTTCTAGCAGAGACTACCTGGGGCGTGACATAAATTTCTAATTTGGCTCTTGTGATATCTATAATACTAATTTAGTCCTTGATAAATTCTAAATTTTGAAGTAGCAAAATTTGAAGATGCAGAATTCTTCAAATTTTCTATTTGTTCTTTCAATTTTTTATTTCCAATTTTCATCTTGTTGAAATCTTCTAACCGACAATATTTTGTTAATGTTCCTTTTAGTTCTATGTTATCCTTTAATACTTTTTTATTTCCATTTTCTAATTTACAGGAAGTCTTAGACAACATTTTAATAAACTTGTATAACTTGTTAGAAGGTAGAGATCGTACCTGACTTACCTTATTGATCTCATTATGTGATGCTTCCCTTGTAGTGCTGCTTTCCTCTAACATTGCTCCCCCTTCATTGATACTCTTGATACTCATTTCGAATAAGCTTACTTCATCATCTTCTTGGTGACTTTCCATCAACGCAAGTCCATCGTAGGCTTCAATCTCTGACTCTGATGGTGACGTTTCATCCCATGTCACATTTATATTTTTATGTTTTTTTTGATTCGATCTTTTATCTTTGTTCTTGTTCTTCAGTTTCGGGCAATTGTTTTTGAGGTGTCCTTCTTCATTGTAGTGATATCATCTCACTTTCTTTTCTTTTCTTTTCTTTTCTTGGCATGCACTTCATTGAATTTACTAGATCTAAAAAATTCTTAAATTTTCTTACCGTAAATGTCATTTCATCATCGTCGAGATATGTTTCAGAATCTGGTTCATCCACTTTTTCCTTTAAGGTAATATTTTGATTTGACTCCTTTAGTTCTGCACATATAGTTTCATGAATTTCAATGGTAGAAAATAATTCTTCTAGATTACTTACCTCTAGTCCCTAGAGATGTAGTATGCATCTACTAGGGTTGACCATTCTAGTGTTCTTGGAAAAGCGTTAAATGCATACCTTAGCGAATATCGGTTGGTTACCTTTTCTCTGAGATTAGTGAGTTCGGTAATTAGCTCTTTTAGCTTGGCGTGCAGTTGAGGGGTCGTTTAACCTTCCTTTAGTTGAATTTTTGTTAGTTGGTTCTGAAGTAGATCTCTTCTTATGAGCTTGACTTCGGAGGATCCTTCGTGAAGCTCCAGGAATCTTTCCTAGAGATCTTTTATAGATTTGTAGACTCTGATCCTATTGACCTCTTATGGTGACAGCTCACTCAACAGATGAAATTTTACTTGTTCGTTAGCCACAAATTTAGCTTGTTCCGACCATCATCTTCTATGCTTTAATAAGTGGTTAGTCCTTATGAAGTGATTGGGCTCTGATACCACTTATTAGTCCCGATGCAACTGACAATGGGGGTGAATTGCCCTGAAAATACAAGTATACCCTTTCCAAAACTTTTGATATTAGATTATGAAAACACTTTAATAAACTAATTGAACAACTAATAAAATAAAAGAGGCAGGAGAATTACTTGGTTACAACCTACGTGGTTGTTAATCTAAGGCAGATGAAAGTACTAGAAAATATCCTTTGTTGAAGGCGGAGAAGCCTCTTACACTCTTTAAACGCTCAGAAATAAACTAGAAATTGATTACAAAAATTATTGATTAATTCCTAACTCTAGGGGCCTTTTTATAGCTCCTGTAAAATCCTATAAGTGAGTAGAAGGTGCCTTCAAAAGGGTTCAAGGCACCTTTGAGTGGAAAATTTTATCCGTCGAAGATAAGATTTTATCTTTGGCTAATGGCTAGGGAAGATGCTTTCAACAGGTTGAAAGGCATCTTCTAAGCCATGGAAGGCTCCTTCCATGAGGCAGATTAGCTTCTTAACTGATCTTTTTCCATGGATGATGCTTTGGCTAACTGGAGTTGAGCTCACCCGAACCCAACTCTGACCTTCTCCTCAAGCAGGCTTCTGCTCTGGCTTCTCATCCCTCAAAAGTGTCGCGCGCTTCTTTCTCGCTCCACTGACGTACTCTTTCGCAGCTTCTTATCCCTTGAATGCACTGAGCCTATCAACTCGATTCACATGTCATCCTTCTCTTCTTTCGCTTGACTTCTTGCATTCCTAAGTCCCTGCACACTCAGACGCAAGGCATCAAATAATGCATAGTCTAACTTGATTTGGTTAATTACATCAAAATCATCCCATGATACTAACAATGAGAACTACATCGTTTGGTGGGAGTAAATATTTTTTTAATATTTACTAATAATTTTAGTCGAATGAGTTGGATATATTTTCTAGCAAACAAGTCAGAAACTTTTGAAAATTTCAAATAATTCAAGGTGCTTGTGGAAAATCAGAAGGGTGCCTTAATAAAGACTCTTCATACATATCAAGGAGGTGTGAGTTCTTATCTAAAGAATTTAATAAATTTTGTGAAGAACATGGTATTCATAGGGAGTTGACAACACCTTATATACTAGAGCAAAATGGTATTGTAGAATGAAAAAAATCAAATCATTGTAGAAATGGCTAGAAGTTTACTGATTATTAGAGGAGTTCCAAATATTTTTTGGGCTAAGTAGTGGTCACATCAGTCTACTTGCTGAATATTTCTCTAACAAGGGTTGTTTTGAATCAAACACCATATGAAGTATGACGAGATAGAAAATCATCGATAAATCACTTAAGAGTTTTTGGATGTATTGCATATGCTTTGATTAACTCTCAATTTTGTCATAAACTTGAGAAGAAATCTGAAAATTGTATATATGTCGGATATTGCAATCAATCAAAAGCATATCGGTTGTATAATTCTCTTATTGGAAAATTAATTATAAGGAGAGATGTAGACTTTGATGAAGATTTTGTTAGTACAAGTTGCACTAATAATCAGGTTTTGATATATAACAAATAAGTTAAAGTTAGATGTGATATTTGTCTAACCTCTTTACCAAGTGTGCAGGAGTTGACAGGTCTGAAGGACCTGACACCAGACTAAAATCTAGCTAGGTCTGAGGGACCCGATAGCTGGTGTGAAGCCCAAATAGGTCAAAGGGTCGACCTAATATTTGGAAGGAAGTCTAATTGGGTCTGCGGGGCCTGACAGCTGGCCGAAGCTCAGTTGGGCCTGCGGACCTGATAACTGGCACGAAGACCTAGTGGGTCGAGAGGCTAGTCAATAGACTGTAAATTGGTAAGTGAAGGTAAGTTACTAGAGGAGAGTGACTAAGTGAGAATGTGTCCCGGTTGAGGGGATAGTAGGTGTTGGTCCAATTTAGGTCCATTTCGAAAATCTAAATTGAGACTCTGACTAGATTCTGGTATCGAGAAGACAGGATATAACTCATAAATCTTTATAAACTATTCATGGATATATTTTTCTAACTTTATGTTGTGGAGATAAATGTAGACCTTTGAATTATGTGTTGGGGGTAATTTCCCTAGGTCAGGTTTGACCAGTTTGACTAAGCTTGAGTTGAGTCAAGCTTGAGTCAGGATTTGAGTTTTGATGTTTGACAATATAAGGATATTGTTGGAGCAATCGTCCGGTTATGGAGATGGTCAAAGGGTTGACCAAGTTGATGAGAATACAAGTCAAGTATGTCAAGGTTGACAGGAGACTTGACTGGGAAAGTCCTAACTTGATGTTAGGCATTTGGAAAGTCCTAGTGAGGAGCTAGGCAGGAGAAAGTCCTGGTGAGGAGCCAGACAATGAGAAAGTCCTAGTGAGGAGCTAGGAAGGAGAAAGTTTTGGTGAGGAGCCAGGCAGTTGGAAAGTGAAAATGTGATCTTGGCAAAGGAAAAAGTCCTAGTGAGGAGTCAGGCAATTGGAAAATTCAAGTGTGATCTTGGCAAAGGGTGTAAGTCCAAGCATGTGGTCTTGGCAAGGTAAGTCCTAGTGTAACTTGGCAAGGAAGACCTGACAACTAGGATGAGGCCAAAGGAAGCTCCTGAAGGCAAAGCGTGAAGGATGAAAAGATATCTGAGGGGCGCAAGGCTGATGGAGGAGGCTAGAAGGCTAGTTCAAGGTTGGTAGGGTGTGGCCAAATACTAGGCATGGAGACCCAACATGTCACGGTTGACTGGGAGTTGGGTTGGAGACTTTGGACTTGAAATTGAGTCAAGTCCAGGCTGGTCAATCGATTGGGCAATCGATTGAACCAGGGTCCAATCGATCAGTTGATCGATTGGACTGTACTGTGATTATGGGAAGGCCCAATCGATCGGCCAATCGATTGGGATGTGAAATCATGAGCACAGAGATTTTCCCAATCGATCGGGCGATCGATTGGAGCTGCCAATCGCTCGGTCGATCGATTGGGCAGCAGGAGCTCTCACGCGGACGCAAGAGCACAGAAAGGCGCTGAATCGATCGAGCGATCGATTCAGGCAGTCCCAATCAATCGGTCGATCGATTGGGAAGTGACCGTTGTGCAGGATGCAGGTGATGGACGACTGGGATTGTACAGAGCTGACGTGGCAATCGATTGGGGTTGATTTCAATCGATTGGGAGCACAGGATATAGCCGTTGCGGAGCATTTTCTCCGCAAATCTTTGCGATTTCTTTCCTGTGAGCTTACAGCGATCTTCAGCAACATTCTCCGATCTTCACTGCCAATTCTTGAAGGCTCTTGGGAGTGTTCTCTCAAGGTTCAAGAGGCAACAACAAGCAATAAGTAAGCAAGAAGAAGTAGTGTTTTCATTTGTATCTTGTACTCTCTTCTTATATTTTTGTTTGTGCGACCGAAAAGGAGTGTTTCATTAGTGGAGATAGTGTCGTGTGTGGATCCTTGGATTAGTCACCTCTTCTTGAGGTGGATACTAAGTAAACCCTAGGTGTTAGCATTGTGAGTGTTTGTCTTCGAGTATTCCGCTGCACAATAACAAGATGAAGTAAATCGACGCAAGCGCGATGAAATGCTATTCACCCCCCCCTCTAGCGGGCACATCGGTCCCAACATTATGTACACGTGGCAACTGACAGAACTTGATTCTAAGTTCAGAGTCAAAAGTTATGACCTTCGGAAGATTGCTGTGTCAAACCAGCAAGTGGAGGCGCCTTGAGCTTGCTGGAAGGCGCCTTGAAGAGCTTTGAAGGTATCTTCCAGAGGATAAAACCTAAAGTTTACAAATTTTATCATTATCGAAGATTGGGGGATAAACTTTACTTGTGGAGGCGCCTTGGAGGAGGTTAAAGGCGCCTTTAATAGCCTATATAAGCTCTGTTTGAGCAGTATTCAAGACACAACTCTTCTACAAGCTTGTACGCATCCGTTTGGAGTTCCGACTGTTCAAGCTTCCTAATGTTGCTCTACTATTGCGCCCGACTACTACTGAGGAGTCGTCTAACACTGAGCCTGATCCAATCATTTTCGAGGGTGTTGGGTAACAAAATTTTAATACTATACTTAATTTCTGCATAAAGAAAAGTATACCGTGTTACACTCTTTCTTATTCTTTCATTGTACTCAATTCCCTCTTCCGTCGGTTCTGGAAGAGGTATTTAGTGAATTATCCATTGAAAGATCCGCGGGACCTGGGTCTTAGAGTAGGAGTCGCCGAAGGCTCCGAACAAAGTAAAAATCCTTGTGTTCGTGCTTCTTTCGTTTCTGTCTACTTCTTTTCTATTGCATACTTTGCTTTAAAAACGAAAAAAGCAAGTTTTTAAAATCACATGATTCACACCCCCCCCCTTCACCTCCTCTCCCCCCCCCTCTCACGTGCGACTCGATCCAACAAATTCAAGGTGGAATTGGAATACACAAGGTGAAGAGACTCAAGTTCATATCCCAATGGAGAACATAACTCCAACAACAGAAGGTGTTGAATTATCTCCTTTAGAATCACCAACTTCCTCACCATCAAATTCAAGAAGTAGCAATTCATCCTCTTGACAAGAATCTTCTGACGAAGCACCTTCAGCAAAGGTTAAATCTTTGAGAGAATTATATGAGTCAAGTCAATTTGCTCTTTTTGTTACAAATCCTACAACCTTTCAAGAAATAGTAACAAAAGAGGAATTGAGGCATGCAATGAACGAAGAGTTAATTGCAATATCTAAAAATGAAACATGGGAGATGGTGGATCTACTTGAAGGTAAGAATATGATTGATCTCAAGTGGATATTTAAAACAAAATATTATGGTGATAGAACCATTTAGAAACACATATATCAGCTTGTTGCAAAAGGGTATTTGGAACAACAAGGTATTGATTTCGAACAAACTTTTTCTCCGGTTACGAGATTTGAAATTGTGAGAATTATCCTAGCATTAGTTACACAATTGTATTGGCTTGTTTATCAATTTAATGTTAAATCTGTTCTGAATGGCAATTTGCAAGAAGAAGTTTATGTAGATCAGCTAAAAGGTTTTATAATTGAAGGCAAAGAGACAAAGAGGTGTACAAATTGAAAAAGACATTTTATGGGTTAAAGCAAGCCCCACGGGCAAGGTATAGTAATATTGATGGTTATTTTCGACAACATGATTTCACAAGAAGTGAAAATGAAGCTACTCTTTATGTGAAGAAATAAGGTAAAGATGATTATATTATTGTGTGTCTTTATGTCAATGATATAATTTATATGAGTTCTTTTGATTCTCTACTGGCTGATTTTAAATCTAATATGATAAAAAAAAAATTGTGATATCAGATATGGAAATATTGCATTATTTTCTTTGTCTTGAAGTGAAGCAAAGAGTTGATAGAATTTTTATCTCACAAAGAAAATATACGACAAATCTTTTGAAAAGGTTCAACTTATTCAATTGCAATCCAACTACTATACTCATGAATATAAATGAGAAATTGCAACTGGAAGATGGTTTAGAAAAAGCTAATGCAAAAAATTTCAAAACCTGGTTGGAGGTTTAATTTATTTAATTTATACTAGACTAGATATTACTTTTTTTCTATTAGTGTAATTTCCATATTTATGCAAAATCCTATGAAGCATCATCTTGGTGCAACTAAAAGGATTTAACATTATGTTGCTGGAACCATGGATTATGGAATTTATTATACTAAAGTTTCAAAATTTGATCTTTCCGAGTTCACTAATAGTGATTGGGCAAGTTTGGTGAATGGTGTTTTTAATATTAGATAAGGAGTAATTTCATGGAGTTCAAAGAAGCAAACTACTACAACCTTATCGTCTTCATAAGCAAAATATGTAGCAGCATGTCAAGTAGTTTGGATTAGAAGATTACTTACAGATTTTCACCAATAATAAAAATATGCAACTATTATTTTTTATGATAACAAGGCGATAATTGCAATAATAAAAAATATGGCTTCCCATACGAGGACTAAACATATAATATTCCTCTACATTTCATTTAAAACTTAGTTGTCAATAATGAAATTATGTTGGAACATTATAATACACATGAACAAGTAGTTGATATCTTGACAAAGTCATTTCCAAGAGATAAGTTTATTTATTTCAAATCATGTTTTGGTGTTTGTAATTTTGAATCAAGTGAGAGTGTTGATAAAATGACTTGATCCGGCGATAAGGCCAGGGGGCCCTCATGGGCAAAGGGTCAACGACACGTAGGAGTCAAGTGTTGGTTGCTACTCGGAAAACCTAAAGGTTCCACTGTACAAAAATTTTGTACAAAGGTCTGAACCTTTTCCTAGCTACCATGTGTTCTTTTAAATTAAATTTTGGATCGCCTGCGGAACTTAACACGTTTGATCCAAAACTTAATCTATTTGTTCTTTTAGGTTTTGACTTGGATCTCCTGCGGAACTTAACACGTTCGACCCAAGTCACCTTAAGTTATTAATTCCATTAAATATTAATTTCCATAATTGGTTCCCAGTACTGACGTGGCGAGGCACATGGCCTTCTTAGATATGGGAGCAACCACCACCGACTAGACAAAACCTTTTATAGAAAGCTAATATTTAATTTCCTAAAATAACTTTAGGTTAACCGAAAAGAACAATCAAATCACAAGGGAAAGAAAAACAAAAGAACACTATATCGAAAACAAATTTGAAACTCTAGAATCGTATGCCTCTTGTATTTAGTATTATTTCCAAAAATAACTAGTATGATGCGGAAACAAAAATTACTAGTTATACCTTTTAGAAAGACCTCTTGATCTTCTACCGTATTCCTCTTCTAACCTCGGACGTTGTGTGGGCAACGATCTTCCGAGATGAGAACCACCAAGCACCTTCTTCTTCCTTACAAGTTTCGGCCATCAAAACTTCTCCTAGGATGAAGAGGTTCGGCCACCACCACCATGCTCCAAGGGATGCTAGAAAAGAGGCTTCTTTTCTCTCCTTCTTCTCCTTCTTAGATCCGGCCACCAAAGATATCTCCACCATGAGAAGGTTTCGGCCACACAAAGGAGAGGAGAGGAAAGAAAGGGCCGGCCACACCCAAGGAGAAAAGAGAGGAAAAATAGAATAGAGTTGTTCCCCTTGAAGCCTCCTCTATCCCCTCTTTTATAATGGCCGACCACTCTTCTCCCCAAAACAAGGAGAGTTTTAATTAAAAAAAAAATTAAAACTTCCTAATTTGTTTCTAGAAATTTATAAAAATTTCTCCAATAATTTTAATCCCTTCATGATTGGTTAATAAAAAGAAATTTTATAAATTAAAATCTTTCTTTTAAACATGTGGATAATTTCCAAAAAGGAAAGTTATCTCTAAAAATTAAAATCTCCTTTCAATCTACAAATAAGGAAAGATATTAAATCTTTTCTTAATCTTTTGTAGAAACTAATAAAAGAGAATTTTTAATTTTCAAACTTTCTTTTAAATCATGAATATAATTAAAAGGAAAGTTTTTACCAAAATTAAAATCAACCTTTTAATCTACAAATAAGGAAAGAGATTTTAACTCTTCTCTTAATCTTTTGTAGAATCTTATAAAAGGAAGGATTTAAATTTTTAAACTCTCTTTTAAATTATATTATCCACATAAGAAAATTTTAAAATTAAAATTCCTTTTTATTTTAATAGGGACGGCACATGAATTCACCCATGAACATACCCATGGCCGGCCCTAGCTTGGTCTCCAAGCTAGCTTGGTCGGCCCCTATAGGATGGGTAAGAAGGTGGGTATAGGTGGGTATAGTACTCTATAATTAAGAGGCTACGATAGGGACTGAGAGGAGGAATTGGTTTTGGTCTCCCGATAAAATTAAGCATCCCGTGCTCGCCCCGAACACACAACTTAATTTTATCAATAATAATTCATTCCACTAGAGAACTATTATTGAACTACCACACCAATCCCAAATTACATTTTGGGCTCCTTCTTATCATGAGTGTGTTAGTCTCCCTGTGTTTAAGATAACAAATGTCCACTAATTAAGTAAGTTACTGACAACTCACTTAATTAATATCTAGCTCCAAGAGTAGTACCACTCAACTTCATCGTCATGTCGGACTAAGTCCACCTGCAGGGTTTAACATGACAATCCTTATGAGCTCCTCTTGGGGACATTCTCAACCTAGATCACTAGGACACAGTTTCCTTCTATAATCAACAACACACACTATAAGTGATATCATTTCCCAACTTATCGGGCTTATTGATTCATCGAACTAAATCTCACCCATTGATAAATTAAAGAAATAAATATCAAATATATGTGCTTGTTATTATATTAGGATTAAGAGCACACACTTCCATAATAACTGAGGTCTTTGTTTCTTTATAAAGTCAGTATAAAAGAAACGACCTCTAATGGTCCTACTCAATACACTCTAAGTGTACTAGTGTAATTATATAATTAAGATAAATTAATACCTAATTACACTACGACCTTCCAATGGTTTGTTCCTTTCCATTATGGTCGTGAGTTACTGTTTATAATTTATAAGGTACTGATAACATGATCCTCTGTGTGTGACACCACACACCATGTTATCTACAATATAAATTAATTGAACAACTACATTTATCATAAATGTAGACATTTGACCAATGTGATTCTTATTTCTAGATAAATGTTTATACCAAAAGCTAGGCTTTTAGTATACACTCTAACAATCTCCCACTTATACTGAAAGACTAAGCTGCCATATCTGCTGCCATACATTTGATTCCCAACCCTTCAACATGTCCATCAAAAGCTCTTGCCTTAAGGACCTTAGTGAAAAGATCTATAGGTCATCATCTGATGCATTCTAGGCGGCAACAACTTCTCCTCGTTTATACGATTTCTCGTATTGGGTAGTACTTGCGCTCTATTGTGTTTACTTGCCTTATAGACTCATGGTTTCTTCGAGTTTGTTACTGCACCATTATTATTACAATAAATTGTAATAATCTTTGGACAAACTAGAAATCATATCTAAGTCTATCTTGAGGTAATTAAGTCATTCAGCTTTTATGGTTTCCTCAGAGGCTTGCCATATACTAAGCTTCTATGGTGGAGTCCAGAAAAACACCTATGCTTATCACTCTTCCATAGTTATGACTTTACCTCCTAAATTAAACACAAAACCCCGAGGTTGACTTATTATTGTCCCTATCCGATTGGAAGTCAAAATCCATGCAACCCACAGGGACCAAATTAACTGCCTTGTAAGCTAGCATATAATCTCTAGTTCCTCTAAGGTACTTTAATATATGCTTTACTGCAGTCCAATGTCCTTGTCTACGGTTACTTTGATATCTGCTAACTATGCCCTTGGCAAAATAGATTTCTGATCTCGTGCATAGCATACATTAGGTTGTCTAACTGCCGAAGCATAAAGAACTGCCTAAATGTCCTCAATTTCCTTTGATGTCATCGGAGACATCTCTTTAGATAAAGACACTCCATGCTTAAAAGGTAAGAAACCTTTCTAGGAGTTTTGCATGCTTAAAATGAGCAAGGATTTTTCCGATGTATCAAGCTTGGGATAAGTAAAATATATTTTTTCTTGCGATCCCTTATTACTTTGATCTCAAGAATATATACATTCTCCCAAGTCCTTTATATCGAATTGTTTGGACAACCATACCCTTACTTCTGACAACATTTTGATATTGTTTCCAACTACCAAAAATGTTATCTACGTATAGTACAAGAAATACCACCACGCTTCCATCACACCTTTTGTATACACAAGACTTATCCGGTTACTAAATCCATAGATCTGGATCACTTTAATAAACCGGATGTTCCAAGACCTTGAAGCTTTGCCTCAGTCCATAGACTGATTGAGCTTGCACACAAGATGCTCTTAGCCCTTTGCAATGAACCCTTCTGGCTGCTTTATATGGATGCTTTCTTCAAGACTTCCATTAAGGAATGTTGTCTTGACATCCTCTTGCCAAATAGATAAAAGAATCCGGATAGACTTAAGCATGACTACCAATGAAAAAGTTTCCTTTTTCATCAAACCTTGCTTTGAAAGTTACTACCTTCCTGTCTATCCCTCTTTTCCTATTATAGACCTTTTTACACCCAACGGCTTTTACACCATTTGGTGATTCTACAAGCTTCCAGATTTTATTAGAATACATATATTCTAATTCTTTTATTCATTACTCTTTGCCAAGATGCCGCATCTTTATCTTGGAGTGCTTCATCATATGACCGGAGATCAGGTTCATGTCCTCCAGGGATCGAGTCCAAAAACTCTCCCAAAACATGAACCTATTTAGGTTGCATAACAACCCTCCCACTACAACAAGACACTTTCTGTAATTGTGTATCAATTTGTGATACGTGTTGCAGTTTTCTTGTGGTATCTCATCTTGTACAGTTGGTACTATGTTTGACATGTCCTTTATTATTTCCTTAAGAACAAATTTACTTATGAGCACGTGGTTCATTATATAGTCCTTTTCTAAAAAAAAACAGTCATTGATGCTAACAATGACCTTCTGATTTTTAAGACTATAAACCTACTTTTGTTTATCTAGGATAACTTACAAACAAGTGAACTCCTATCCAACTTATCATTGTCTCTCTTTAACATATGTTCTGGATTACCCGAATCCGAATATGCTTCAAAATAGGTTTTCACCTATTCAGCAATTCTATATGAGTAGAGAGTTATAACTTGGAAGGTACTATGTTCACTTTCGTTTTCAGAGTTTATCCTTAAAACAAATTTGGTAATTTTCTGAATAACTCATCATCTATCTAATTATTTCATAAGAGTCCTTTACCTTCTTCTACTACACCATTCTGTTGGGGTGTACCAGGTGCAGTTAGTTGGGATTGAATCCCTACTTTTGATAAGTGACTCCTAAATTCTCCCAAGAGGTACTTGCCACTACGATCTTACCATAGTGACATTTACTTTAACATTTCTTCGCATCAGCCTTGTACTCTTTGAACTAATCAAAGTACTTAGTCTTGCGGTACATTAAGTAAATTTATTTGTATCTTGAATAGTTGTCTATAAAATAGATGAAATATTCAATACTACCTCTTGTCTGAATAGTGATAGGATCACACAAATCAGAATGAACCGATTTCAACATATCTTTGACTCCATACCCCTTGGACTTAAAAGCTTCTTGGTTATTTTCCTTCCAAGTAAGACTCGCAGGTTGGAAAGATTTCCACTACCAATGAACCCAAAAGTTCATCAGCTACCAATGAATCCTACTCAAGTTAATATAACCTAGCCTTAGATGCCAAAGATATTAATGGTTCATTTCCGAAGGTTGCTTTCTCTTAAAATTAGAAGATGTGTTACTAATTTCCATTTGTTGCATCGTGGGAGTTATTGGATTTATAAATTGCCAACCAACGTACCAGAACAGATAACTTCCCTCTTTTTCTTAATAACAACTTTGTTATTAAAAGAGGCAGAATATCAAGTTCTTTGAATAGTTTAGAAACTGAAAACTAGTTCTTTCTAAACTTGGTGCGTAAAGACAATTACTCAAAAATCCATGTTTTATTCTTATCAAAAGATAAACATCTCCCACTGCAACAGCTACCATTTTTACAGTAGTGCCCATGTGGACGGTGTTTTAATTTTCATTTAGTTGCTGGATTTCCTGGAACCCTGCAATGAATTGCGGACATGATTGATGGCATCTGTATCTACACTCCAGGTTCTGGTAGATAACACCACCAAACATGTTTCAACTAATGAATTAAATACACCTATATTGTTCTTAGTTCTACGAAGACTACCTTAATGTCCAAGTCCTATTTCCAATCATTACAATTGGGACTACTAAGTCTTTTCTATAGTATAACAACTAGGGGATTGACAAACATTTTAAATCCTAAGAATCACAAAAATATTTGGTCAAGATCAATTCTTTAAAATCCCCATGAATTTTGTATGCCACGATAGTGTGGACGTATACAAAATCAAAGAGGAGATTTTATCCATTAATTTTATTATCTCGTCAACTTTACTTTATGACGAATAAAATTAATAGTTGATCTGTCTTTGATCAAATATTTGGTCAAAACTTTTTGAATTTAAAATAAAATATTGATTCCTCAAACATTATTATTTAAATTCACCAACACCTCAAACACCGTGAATTTTGCATGCCACATTAGTGTGGACGTATACAAATTCAACATTTGTAAAAGGAGGGTTTTACCCATTAACTATCTTGTCAACGTATCCTTATGACAAATAAAATTATCTCAAACACCGTTAATTTTGTATGCCACGTTAGTGTGGACGTATACAAAATCAACCATTTGTAAGAGGGGGTTTAACCCTTTAATTTTATTATCTTGTCAACCTAGTTTTATGACAAATTAATAGTTAGTTTCATTTGGTCACACAAATAATAGCAGTGACTCCGATGGAGAGGATACTATTAGATGTGTCTAAGTGTATACCATTACTTGACACTAAGTCCATTAATAAGATTATGCCCCTTCCGTTGGGGAAGATCACACGCTCTTAATTAACTTCCTATAGTCATCCAAAAATGGAAGTCTGTTCTAGTGATCCACAAACAAGCTCATCCGTTATGGAGGAAGGCACTCAGAGCCAACGCGCAAGCTTGTTTGCATCACTTACAAACCAGTAATGGAGACCATGGGATTTATTTAAAAATCCCTCTCCCACTTAGTTATTTATAAACGAGGAATTTTAACTATGCTAGCCTACTAGTCATGTATACTAACATGCACACACAGCACAATATAAAAGCAATAAATAGAAAATCTAATTTTCAACTATTATGGCTTTTATCTCTAGTTGTCCTCCGTGTGTTGTCATCCCAAGCTGCTGCCATATTTGGCCACCGCCACCGGGTCTAGCTGTCGCATCCATCTTGCTCCTAGTTCCGCTGTGCCTCTGGTCCTTAGAAGGTTCCACGCTTTGCAAGATTCGATCCGTGACATAAATAGAATTTTACATTTTGATCCTATATTCCATAAAAGGAATGTACATGTATCTAGATCAAAAATAAAATCCTAATAAAACTAAATACAGCTCCTGCTGTATTTTAATACAATCATGCACACACAGATAAATGCCCTTGACATGTCCAAGGGTCCAATCACACACATAATAACTAAAAGCCATAATAGTTGGATCCTGCATCCATAAAGTTAGCACATCCTACTATTAATCTGCCTAAATTATGTATGACATGTGCATAATTAAACTAATACCAAATACACAGAGGCAAAACCCTAGCTCTGATACCAATTGTTGGTTGCTACTCGGAAAACCTAGAGGTTCCACTGTACAAAAATTTTGTACAAAGGTCTGAACCTTTTCCTAGCTACCATGTGTTCTTTTAAATTAAATTTTGGATCGCCTGCGGAACTTAACACGTTTGATCCAAAACTTAATCTATTTGTTCTTTTAGGTTTTGACTTGGATCTCCTGCGGAACTTAACACGTTCGACCCAAGTCACCTTAAGTTATTAATTCCATTAAATATTAATTTCCATAATTGGTTCCCAGTACTGACGTGGCGAGGCACATGGCCTTCTTAGATATGGGAGCAACCACCACCGACTAGACAAAACCTTTTATAGAAAGCTAATATTTAATTTCCTAAAATAACTTTAGGTTAACTGAAAAGAACAATCAAATCACAAGGGAAAGAAAAACAAAAGAACACTATATCGAAAACAAATTCGAAACTCTAGAATCGTATGCCTCTTGTATTTAGTATTATTTCCAAAAATAACTAGTATGATGCAGAAACAAAAATTACTAGTTATATCTTTTAGAAAGACCTCTTGATCTTCTACCGTATTCCTCTTCTAACCTCGGACGTTGTGTGGGCAACGATCTTCCGAGATGAGAACCACCAAGCACCTTCTTCTTCCTTACATCAAGAGTCAGAAGGGTCGGGTCAGCCGGCCGAACGGGTCGAACGGGTCCGAGCGGAATCAAAGATAACCCGATGGGGAGTCGGGTTTCTGACGCTCATGGTGAACAAGGTTGCTAGGCCGAGCGGGTGGCCCGCTCGGCCGAGACATAAAACAGCAATGTTAAGGAATAGTCTCAGCCGAGCACACGACCAGGAATATCCTGAGCGGACCAGTACCTGCGTCCGGTTGGACGTGATGGGACTGCCGAGCGGCGGGACGCTCGGCGTGGGGAGAGAAAAGACAAAAGGACAAAGGAACATTCTCTGACAACAAGCATGTTCGAAGACCAAGCCATGCACAGAAGCCCATGACAGAAGGTTCTACTGTCCCATCAGAGGTGCTCGGACTGTAGCGGTATGGTGTCAGGCAAGCTCATCTGGCAAGCCCATACTGAGGTATGGTGAGAGGACACGTGTACGCCTCGGTATGTGTGCACAAGCCTCCTCACAGCTCTATATAAGGGTCCTCATACTTCGCCGGAGGTACGCACGACACAATCTTCGATCCTTGGAGCCACCTTCTTGTTTTCCCCTTGCCTGACTTGAGCGTCGGAGGGTCGTCGCCGGGAACCCCTTCCCGGCTCGACTTCTTTGCAGGTTCGCCGGAGCTCTATACGGTCAGTCAGAGAGCCACGTCATCGGTTTGGAGAGCGCTACGTGCCCAGCGTCCATCGATTCAGCGTTCGGACAGTATCATGACTCAAAATTAATAATTGAGTTAGTGGATTGATGAAATGACAATGAATGATAGTAGTGGTAGTAATGGTTAAAGTAAAAATGTTGTTCAATATATCTTTATTAGTTGTATTAGTGGGGTAGAATAGTTAAGTTTGTGAAGTGAATTATAGAATTAATGAATTATCATGAGTTATGTTAATAACTCATAAATAGACTACATATTATTATGAGTAGCTAAAAAATTATTATATTCTACTTTGTCCATCTTATCCCCTCATCCTCCCATTTTTATCTAACAATATATTGCAGTCTGCAGTGCAGCAACATGTAATTTCTTAAAATCAATATACATGAGCAGTATTAACTAACTAACTAGTATTACATTATACAGGTAGGTTGTCCTATCTGGAAGGGCTACGTACTCATCGTCTTCTTGCTCAGTGTCATGCTCAGCGAGAAAGCTACCAGCTGCAGATGAATACATCGTTACGTGCGTGAGTGATGACGCAGGCTTTATATATATATCCAAGATTCAAGATTGAAACATCGATCGAATTGCATGCTTACGGAGATGAAGCCGGCACACGTGACGCTGAAGCCTTTGAAAGAAAATGGCGCGTTGTCTGATAGAAACAGAGCTGTGCGAGAGCGGAACAGATAGTTAACGATCATCTATCTGTAAGTGCAGGCACGAAACGAATTCCGAATGAAGTTAATTACCGGTGAGAGGGGTGAAGACGAACGGTGCCAAAATGCTCGCGAAGGAAGCTACACCGGTGACGCATCCTTGAGCCATCCCCTGAAGTCGTGGCATATATGCGTAGTAGAGAAACCTAATTAATTAACCAGAATCTCATCATTAAAAAGTGATGCCAATTTCGACAGCTGTTACCTGTTCAGCAGGTCCGACTTTCTTAGACACGATGCTCCTAAGCTGCAATTGGCAATTAATAATTGAGGTATCAACTCCAGTACTGGTTATAATACTATTCTTCCCGGATTGAATCATCGATCGGAGAACTAAATGTAATAGAAACCACTTACGCTTGGGTCAACCAAGACACTCAACGCCGCAAATGCAGCAGCAAAGTAAGGGACCTGCAAAAGAGTATGTATGTATACATTTGTGCGAGTGTGGGTCAATTCTTAAGGATGATCGATACAGAGATTTGAGTAATTAGTACCCAGTATGACCACGCAACGCCGTAGAGAAATATCTGCAGTACAGAGAAAAACTCAGAAATTGGCAAGAATATATAGTTCGACTAATTGGATATATAGATAGCAAATTAAATGCAAATTACATGTGTGCAGGTGGCCAGCAGGCCGATAATCAAAAGTCTCTCCTCGCCTATAACAGGTGCTAGCAATGGCATCAATAATAACTGGGAAACATACATATGATGCTCGTGCTTAATTAAGAAGAATATACGTTAGTAATTAAAGTTGCTATTTAACAGAATTCGTTAGGAAAACCTGTGATGTGGCTCCTAAACAGCCAACGATCAGCATCAAGTCAGCAAACTGATCTTTGTTAAACTGAAACTTTGCTTTTAGATAGTACTGTCGAATACGAAGAAGCCAAAAGACAAATGTGCACAATCGCAGAGTCAGTTATGAAGTATGTAAAACTATTTCGCTTCTGAAAAGTATACAATAAGAGCGAGCGAGGAGAATACCAATAGGACTGCTTGATAACCACTGTTCGCAAGATTGGTAAAAAAAGCAACAGTTGCAGCTCTTGTTAAGGTTATGCTGCATGACCGTAAATAAAATTAAAAAAAAAAAATCATACCTCAGGGTAAACATAATAAAATTAAGAAATATCCCTTTGTTGGACATGAGAGACTAAGTGGTGAACAATTTCCCCCTTCTTACTTCCTACTCTCTTTAACATTTATTGAGAAGCTTTAGTTAGAATTTCTTAACATCAAAATTATGAAGGTAATAGACAGAATATTCCTTTTTTTAAAAAAAAAAAAAAAAAAAAAAAAAGGTAAAAGACTAAGAGCCATGCTCAGTTGATTGATTTATCAATTAGCTCTGTAGGACCTGTTATCAAAATTCGTAACATGATTAGACAAAATTAATTCAGTAGATGAATCAAAAGTGAAGTTGGACTGATGTAATATGCTTGTGTGACTGACCTACTCCTCAGGAAGGCGATCATGTCACTCGATGCCGGAATATTCCTAAGAGCAGGCAACTTGGGAGGCGGCTCACCTTCGCCGGAGCAGAGCGGCAGGGTGGACTCCTCGTCGGCGAGAGAAGCTCCGCCATCGGTTTCCGCCAAAAAGATCTTCATGTAGAGCGCCGCAAAACCTGCGACCGAGGCCGAGACCTGGAACGTGTAGGAGGTGGGGAGGAAGCGGGCTACAAGGGTGCCGGAGACGAAACCGGAGAGGGATATACCGGACAGTACGCCGAAGGCCGACGCCCTCTTTCCCACGCAGACTCGATCCGCCTGTAAAGGAAAAATAATTAAAAACAAAAGATCAATAATTAATTTCCTTTTTTCATGAAATATAATGTTGGATGAATAATTTAACGAATTAAATAATGTATTTTTTTAAAAAAAAACATATATAAAAAAAATAAATATCTATTATTATTATAATTTAATTACTTACCACGTAAGCGAGGGTGAGACATTGCATGCTCCCTTCACAGAACATGGCGGTCAGCATCTTAACCACGTAGTAGGCATAGAAGTAGGGTTTCGATCGACCAGATGATAGAACAACTGCGAGCCATTGAGCAAGCAACAAAACAAGTAACAGCGGCCCAGCAACGAAAGAATTAAAGACGAATTTTCACTATTGCTCAATTAATAGTTATCAATTTTTTTAAAAGAAACCCGAAAATTTTAATTTTAATTTTAATTTTTATTATTTTTTATTTTTTTACAAATAAACTTCACGTGGTTTCTGTTATATGGAGAGCTAGCGTCCAAAATGATCTAGTCAGTTAAAATAATAATAATAATAATAATAATATTTTATAAAAAAAATAAATACCTAATGGTATGATAGCAGCTGTCATGGGAAGGGAGAGCAGAGCCTTTCGACCGTACTTGTCTGACCAGTTGCCCACCAAAGGAGTCACGACAAGGGCGCCCAAACCAGATACCTGCAACCAATGACTCACGTCCACGCATAATATTAACAAAAATAATAAATAAATAAATCACGGAAAAGAGAATGTCTGTCCAAACTTCAAACGGCAATGAACGATCTGAAAAGTTGCTCTAGTATTAATTAATTAATTGCTTGGTAATTAATTACAGGCAATAAAACTGCCTAACAGCGACTAGTTTACGTTGGTTTTGATAGATCTCATCAATTCGATCCAAACAACGAAAATTTATATATGTTCGAGTGAAATTATTGCAAATCTCGTCTCGACTATTATAAATGTTGTTATATTGTTTGTTTGTTTCTTAAACACGACATACACATCCGCGACAATGGGAACTCTGCTTGTTTAACCTAGCTAGCTAGATAAAAGGGAATCAGACAAACTCGCGCGTCTATAAATTTACGAAGAAAGGATCAAGATAACGAACTCACAGCCTGACTGATGCCGCTGATGGCGAGCGAGCACTGATCCTGCCTAGGGCAGGCATGCAGATTGGAACTCCACGGCGACGTCTGTGATCGCTGGCCGGAATCATCGAGTAGATGGAAAACGAACAAGTACTGACACAACTATCTCGATCACCACTCTCTCCTCCATGTCCCATTGGTTTCTAGCCGATCGACGACATACAGTTGTCAAATTGAATATAGATTTCAGGCTCGCAAATTTGACTTGCGAGGCGAAAGGATCAATGTTTTAACTACTAAGCTGGAGGAAATTGAGCGTTTTCGAATGGACAGAGATTAATTAAAGAGGTATATATTTTTTTAAAATAGATACAGGAAACAATTAAAATATATAGAATCCATATTTTAGATATTCGATCGATAAAGTTGATTATATAATGGAACAATTAAGTACTCCACGTACTATCCGAGGAATCAGACCATTTCTGCTACCACTTACGTTGCCATATATCACGTCGGCTTCTTTCCCCTGTTCTTCCAGAAGACAAGAAAAAGTAGAACAAAAAAAAAATCGTCCATAAACGCATTTCGGAAACGTATCCAGGTTTCTAATCTTCGTTCCGATAGGTCTAATTAGTCCCAATTTAATCAATTGATCATCAATGGCGAACTGGTCGATCGATCGATCGAGTGCGAAAAATTAGGAGGAGGATGTAATTATTACCGCTTGGTGGACGCCGCTGAGGTAGATGGCGAGGGAACAATGGTCCTGGCCGGGGCAGAGAGCGTCCATAGTGACGTCGGTGATCGCCGGAAGGACCATGTAGACGGCGAAGTGGAAGAGAAAGGTGCAGGCGAAGAGGTGACGCAGATCTTCGCCGTCAATTTGCTTCTCCATTTTCGGTCGCTAGCTACTTGATGGATGGATTGGATTGGATTGGATTGGATTGTTGATATATAGAATAGAGATGGGCGGATGAAGACGAAGGAAGGAGTTGCTTGGAAGGAAGGAATGGAGTGGAGCAGACTTTGCTTGAGGGAGGGAGGGAGCGGATGGAGTGGAGTGAGCAAGGGCGAGAGAGACGGAGAGCGAGAGTTGAGTGGCAGCGAAATATATAGAAGTGGCGGCGACTGACGAAAAGTAGTACTGGTCGTCACTCGTTGGGTAGATGTTTGATTTGCACGCACCAGCGAGCTTGACGTGGACATTACGTGAACGATCCAGTCAGCAACCATTTTGATTGGAGGTTAAGATTCTGTGGTTTAATTGGAGCGATGATGGATCTAATTAACAACCAATCGGAAAGGTAGGACTATTTCACCGCATCAACAATTTCCCTTACATTGCACGCGACGCGAATTAAGAGCGCACCTGGACAATTTACCTCGTAGACGATGTGCCTACAGGCTGCACACGTGCCACTTCATGGCCGTCACGCAACGGAACCTCAAGCCGGACAACTTCTTGGCAGAATGCGATGGAATTATTAAAATTCATAGCAGAATAAGATGAAATTAAAAATTTTCATCGCTAATTCTACCGAAAAATTCTTTTTCGCCTCGGATTTTGTTATAAATTTTTAACAAAAATTAATTCATTATAAACAAAATTTTATGACGTTAAAACTACCAATAAAAATATTTTTTCATTGCAAATTGATGATGAATTATTTTTCATCGTCAAACATGTTACATATTTAAGAAGAAGTTGTGCGATTTTATGAGAAAAAATTTCCTTTTTCATTATAAATTTATGATAAAAATATATTTTTGTCTTAAATCATCGATGAATCTTGATTCATCGTAAATTTACGACAAATTTTGATTCATTGCATATTTGCACTGAATTTTAGATTCGTTCCATATTTAGGACGAAAATCTATTTTCGTCACAAATGTACGATGAAAAAGGGAGTTTTTTTTCAAAAGAGGATCATGAAATTGTACGACTTCTTCATAAATATGTAATATTTTTTACAACGAAAAATAATTCTTCACTAATCTGTGACGAAAATAATTTATCCCAGAGTAGGGATAAATTTTGATTCATTGTAGATTTACTATAAATCAAGATTCATCGTAAACTTACGATATAATGTTACGATAAGTTTGCGATAAAAAAATTTATCAAAAAATTCATTGTAAAATTTAAAAATTTTGAACAGAAGTTTTATATTTGTGCATTTTTTCATATATAAATATCATATCAAACTCTAAAACATATCATATTCATACACAATTAAACAACATTCAACACATCATACAATTAACATTCAAGACATCGTATACTATAAACATATCTAACATGTCTTACAATTAATGTTTTCAACACATCTTACCATTAACATTCAAAAAAAGTAATCCAAAATGAAGTTCAACTTAAAACTATCAAATCCATAACTACAAGTCATACTTATCATATCCATATATAACTATAAGCCATGTAACATATAAAACTTCAACAACAAGTCATAATATCAAAACAACAAGTCATCGAGCAAGTCATTAAAAGGACAGACAAAAAAATACAAAAAGAAATCATCGTCTTTGTCTTTTTTTACCTATGAAGACACTTTCTTCTCCCTCCATTCTTCTTATTTTCCTACATCAAATTACAAATAACCATTAAGTAACATTTATAATAAAAAAACATATCTAACATATCAATGATATCTATATCTAACATTTATAACAAATAAGACTTAATTTATTATCATAACATATCAAGGATATGTATGTGCCTTGTGAGTTATAATTAAGGTTATGAGATTATATGTCGGAAGGTGTCATTTATCTTTAATTATATAAAATATATACATACATGAAACTTGTAACTAAGCATAATAAAAAAAATATATAGGTCATGTAATCAAAAATACATATATTAAATGTTTCAGTATCAAAACCTATATAACTAATTTTGTATGGATTAGTAGTAGGCAAGTAAAAAGTATACAAAACATGGCATAACATGTAAAGTATCATGGTAAAATTAAAACATAGAAGCAAATACTATTGGTACAAGTTGCACTAATAATCTGATTTTGATGTATGACAAATAGATTAAAATTAGATGGGTTGCTTGTCTAACTACTTTGCAAAGTGTGTAGAAATTGACAAGTCTGGAGGACCAGACACCAGGCTGAAATCCAGCTAGGTCTACGAGACCGGATAGCTGATTCGAAGTCCAGATAGGTCAATGGGTCGACTTGATATATGGCAGGAAGTTCGGTGAACAATCAGCAGAAGTCTAGTTAAGTCTGTGGATCTAACAAATGGTATGATGACCTGGTGGGTCAAGAGATTAGTCAAACTAATTACAAGTTGGTAGGTAAAGGTAAATCACTAGAGAAGAGTGACTCGATGAGGACGCGCCCCAGTTGAGAGACAATAGGCGTCAGTCTAGTTTAGGACCATTTTAGATCTCTAAACTGAGACCTTGACTAGATCCTGGTCTCGGGGAGACAGGGTCTAATTCTTGCAGGTTATTATTTGGTTTATTAGACTAACACGCTTTGCAGGGCAAGAAGAGCACAAAAATCCTTAGATGAACATTACCCGAAGAGCCTTCTAAGGGATGGAAGGTGCTTTCAATCACTAAAGGTACCTTGACACTATTCATAGAAGGTGCCTTCAGTTCTTTGAAGGCATCTTCCGCGAGATAAATTTTGGACCTCATCGTAGATAAGGACATTATGTTTAATTGGCCCTTATCTTGTCGATCGTATTTTAGAGTCCTGACTGGTTAAGCCTCTTTAAGCTCGGCTGACCTTTTTCGACCGGACGAATACATTAGACCTAGTATCTTGTGTTCGGTCACTCTTCGTCTAACCTTTCGTATGATATGGACTTGATAAGGCTAGATGCCTTTAGGTCTAACCGGACTTATGTTTGCCCAGGCATATACATAGAACCTTGTATTCAGTCAGCCTTCACGCGACCATTCATATATTGAAGGCTCAAAAAGGCTAAATGCCTTTAGGCCTGTCTGGATTTATATCCGTCCGGGCATATGCATGGAAGCCTTCAGTCGGCGTTTGCCTTACTCATCATATGTCATAGACTAAATAAGGCTAAATGCCTTTAGGCCCGATCGGACTTATATCCATCAGGGCATATGCATGGAAGTCTTCATTTGACCGGCCTGATCATATGTCATAGACTAAATAAGGCTAAATACCTTTAGGCCCGACAGGACTTATATCTATCTAGGCATATGCATGGAAGCCTCCATTCAATCGGCCTTTGCCTTATTGATCATATGTCATAGACTAAATAAGGCTAAATACCTTTAGGACCGGCTAGATTTATATCCATTCGGGCATATGTATTGAAGCCTTCATTCAGTCGACCTTTGCCTTACTGATCATATGTCATAGACTAAATAAAGCTAAATACCTTTAGGCCTGACCGGATTTATATCCGTCCGAGCATATGCATGGAAGCCTTTGTCGGCCTTTGCTTGACCATTTACATATTGAAGGCTTGATATAGTTAAGCTCCTCTGGGCCCGACCGGTACTTTTCGCTGGACATATATAGAGAACTTATATTTGATCGGCTATCGCCTGGGTAATCATATGTTATATCTTAGATAAGGCTAAGCATCTTGTATAAGGCTAAGTATATTGGTGCCCAGCTGGTCCTTCCCATCCGGGTACATACATAACCTTATGCTCGACCGGGTCTAGGCGGCACCACCACTTCTTGGCTTTAACTGACACGTCACCTGAAAGACTCGCTCATCATAACCTGTATCAACTATGAAAACCAATCAGCACGTTATCATCAGGGGCTTCTCCCCTAATGATATGATCGACTTTATTTGATCGAGTGGTTGAACCTCATTACCCGTGAACCCATATAGAGAAGTGTTAGAGTGTATACTAAAAGCCTAGCTTTTGGTATAAACATTTATCTAGAAATAAGAATCACATTGGTCAAATGTTTACATTTATGATAAATGTAATTGTTTAATTAATTTATATTGTAGATAACATGGTGTGTGGTGTCACACACAGAGGATCATGTTATCAGTACCTTATAAATTATAAACAGTAGCTCACGACCATAATGGAAAGGAACAAACCATTGGAAGGTCGTAGTGTAATTAGGTATTAGTTTATCTTAACTATATAATTACACTAGTACACTTAGAGTGTATTGAGTAGGACCATTAGAGGTCGTTTCTTTTATACTGACTTTATAAAGAAACAAAGACCTCAGTTATTATGGAAGTATGTGCTCTTAATCCTAATATAATAACAAGCACATATATTTGATATTTATTTCTTTAATTTATCAATGGGTGAGATTTAGTTCGATGAATCAATAAGCCCGATAAGTTGGGAAATGATATCACTTATAGTGTGTGTTGTTGATTATAGAAGGAAACTGTGTCCTAGTGATCTAGGTTGAGAATGTCCCCAAGAGGAGCTCATAAGGATTGTCATGTTAAACCCTGCAGGTGGACTGACATGACGATGAAGTTGAGTGGTACTACTCTTGGAGCTAGATATTAATTAAGTGAGTTGTCAGTAACTTACTTAATTAGTGGGCATTTGTTATCTTAAACACAGGGAGACTAACACACTCATAATAAGAAGGAGCCCAAAATATAATTTGGGATTGGTGCGGTAGTTCAATAATAGTTCTTTAGTGGAATGAATTATTATTGATGAAATTAAGTTGTGTGTTCGGGGCGAACACGGGATGCTTAATTTCATCGGGAGACCAAAACCAATTCCTCCTCTCGGTCCCTATCGTAGCCTCTAGTATATAGAGATTTATACTCACCGCATACCCACCTTCTTACCCATCCAATGGGGCCAGCCAAGCTAGCTTGGAACCCAAGCTAGGGCCGGCCAAGACCAAGTGGATGAGTAGGTGGCCGGCCAAAGCTTGGGTCCCAAGCTTAGGTGGCCGGCCACTAGAATATTTAAAAGGATTTTTATTAAAATTATTTCTTATGTGGATATCATGATTTTAAAAGAGAGTTTAAAAATTAAAAATTTCCTTTTATAGCTTTCTACAAAAGATTAAGAGAAGAGATTAATCTCTTTCCTTATTTGTAGTTTAAAAGGATGGTTTTAATTTTTGGTAAAAACTTTCTTTATTTGTAAATCATCTACATGTTTGAAAGAGAGTTTAAAATTTGAAATCTTTCCTTATTTGTTGATTAAAGGAGGATTTTAAATTTTAAGAAAACTTTCCTTTTTAACCATGTTCATGATTTAAAAGAAAGTTTAAAAATTAATAATTCTCTTTTATTAGTTTCTACAAAAGATTGAGAAAAGATTTGATATCTTTCCTTATTTGTAGATTAAAAGAGATTTTAATTTTTAGAGATAACTTTCTTTTTATCCATATGTTTAAAAGAAAGATTTTAATTTATTAAATTTCCTTTTTATAAACCAATCATGAAGGGATTAAATTATTGGAGAAATTTTATAAATTTCTGGAGACAAATTAGGAAGTTTTAATTAATTAAAACTCTCCTTGTTTGTAGCTTTGGTGTGGCCGGCCAAATAAAATTGAGAAAGAAAATTGTTTTTAATTAAATAATTTTTCCTTTTCAATGGAAAAAGAATTAAGGAAATTTTTAGTAAATTTTCCTTATTCGCCAGGATCAAGGATTATAAAAGAGGGGGTAGAGGAGGCTTCAAAGCTAACGACTTTATTCTATTTTTCTCCCTCTTTTTTCCTTAGTGGTGTGGCCGGCCCTATTTCTCTCTTCTCCTCTTGTTGGCCGAAACTTACCTCTTGGTGGAGCTTTTGTTAGTGGCCGGATCAAGGAAGGAGAAGAAGGAGAGAAAGCAAGCCTCGTTTCTAGCATCCCTTGGAGCATAGTGGTGGTGGTCGAACCTCTTCATCCTAGAAGATGTTTTGATGGTCGAAACTTGCAAGGAAGAAGAAGGTGATTGGTGGTTTCTCATCTCGGAAGATCGTTGCCCACACAACGTCCGAGGTTAGAAGAGGAATACGGTAGAAGATCAAGAGGTTTTTCTAAAAGGTATAACTAGTATTTTTCTTTCCGCATCATACTAGTTATTTTTGAAAATAATACTAAATACAAGAGGCATACGATTCTAGAGTTTCGAATTTGTTTTCGATATAGTGTTCTTTTGTTTTTCTTTTCCTTGTGATTTGATTGTTCTTTTCGGTTAACCTAAAGTTATTTTAGGAAATTAAATATTATCTTTCCATAAAAGGTTTTGTCTAGTCGGTGGTGGTTGCTCCCATATCCAAGAAGGTCATGTGCCTCGCCACGTCAGTACTGGGAACCAATTATGGAAATTAATATTTAATGGAATTAATAACTTAAGGAGATTTGGGTCGAACGTGTTAAGTTCCGCAGGAGATCCAAGTCAAAACCTAAAAGAACAAATAGATTAAGTTTTGGATCAAACATGTTAAGTTCCGCAGGCGATCCAAAATTTAATTTAAAAGAACACATGGTAGCTAGGAAAATGTTTAGACCTTTGTACAAAATTTTTGTACAGTGGAACCTCTAGGTTTTCCGAGTAGCAACCAACAAGAAGTTGCCATGGGCTGAAGCTCACTTGGGTCAGTTTGTAACTGGTCAAATGCTTGTTTAAAGATAATGTTAACGGAGTTGTCTGTATCAATAAAAGTATAAGAGATATTATAATTGGGTATGACAGTCTTAATTATTAGTGCATCATCATAGGATATTTATACTCTCTCTAGATCTTTGGACCCAAAACTGATTTCAGACCCAACCGCCCACTCTGCGCTACATCTGACTTCATGAATGATGAGACACCAAGAGTGTGACTTCCTCGCTCAGTTAGAGTCACCATCAGTTGGTCTCGCAGCTATCATGTTTATATTACCCTGAGCGATATTATCGCGGTTTTCTTCTTGTCGTGAGGAAGGTTGTTCTTGTTGCACTCAAGCGGGCACTTAGGTCTGCTCGGCCTGGAGTTGTAGGGTTCCCTGCTGTGGCTCGATCGCTCGGTACTCAATCTTGAGCGGGTTATTTTGTTATGTATTCGGTAGTCGGTTTGGGGTTGGTGATCATCAACGGTACCTGGGGTTGTTGTTTCACCACTACAACAAAAACTGCAAACGACAACGGATATTATCGGTTGTCGTAGGGTAAAAAAACCGTTGTAACTGAGGGTGTTGTAGAATGTATTACCCTACGACAACGGTTTTGAATCCGTTGTCTTTGTACACATTTGACAACGATTTTTATCCGTTGTTGTTTATATGCCCAAAATTTGGCTACGAAGGATACGACAACATTTTAAAACCGTTGTGGTAGATAATTTCAACAACAGAAATAAACCGTTGTGGTAGATACGTTTTACAATAGATATACACTGTTGTGGTAGATAATATTTGACATGTTTTGTTTTTTTTAACAACAGTTTTAATATATTTTACAACGGATAAAACCGTTGTCTTTTAGCACTTTTTACAAAAACAATTCGTTGTGGTTTACCTAGTTTTTACAACATTTTTAACTGTTGTCTTTAATATTCATTAATACCAAACAACCAATCTTATTTTACTATAAGCAAACCACCAATACAAAACTAAATATTTACTACATTAAATCCAAAATAAACATCCATATATAATTCATCTTGTAGCCACATATACAAAAATATACAAAATGAGTTGTTACTCATCAAAATACACATGTTTTCCATTACTCTCCATATACACTAAATCACATGTTTCCCCTTTGCTGTTCTCCATATGGATTTTAATTTACAAAATAGCAAGGCAAGCTACATCTAACAAAGCTCACATCTTGCATCAAAAAAACTCAAGCCGCCTCACGAATTGGCAGACCTGCAAGAGAAAAATGAACAATGCTAATAAGTAAAAATAGAGAACTCAGACTTTGGCTAGGGAAGTTCTGATGCCTGAGGAACCTATCAAGATGTCATCTATGTCTCTCTTAAAAATTTTACAAAAAGTTATTATTGTATTTAACTAGCAACTAAAAAAGATGATAAAAAAAAGATTAGTATCACTCATACGCCTAGATTTAACTGACAGTGGATTTTGGCATTGGTTGGTGATCACTAAATATCATAGATGTATGCAAATGTATGCAAATGTGATATAACCATAGATGTATTGACTATTAATACAATAAAAAGAGGCAACCATAGATGTATGTAAATGTGATATAACCATTATTTTGTGTCTATAATTATGAATTAAACTTCCACATCATAGCAATGCAGTAGTGAGGCAAACATCGTTTCTAACTATCGAAACCATGCACCTTATTAAAGAGTAAATTTAAGTTACCCTTTATAATAGTGGTCATGATTTCATGAAACATAGTGCAAGTTTAAAACCAGCATAAAATGTACCAGAGAATGTATATAGTGAAAAGGTATTATTACCTTTAGAAACTGAACTAAGATATTGTTGTTGTGGCATAGGAGTTGATTTCTGCCAAAGTTTCTAGGAGCAGTGATATCTAGCTTAGCATAGTTTACTAAATAATTAGCACTACATGCAGCTAACATTATTTAAGTGAACTATCATGCAAGATCAATAGAATCCATGCAAAGCGCATTACATCCATTAACATCTTGAAACAAAATATTCATGCAATTTTCTGTGCCATTTTCCAAACTGCATTACCTTTGAGACCTGGTAGGCACAATATGCTTTTCCATTTTGCAAGTCACAAGTTGCCAGGAGTTGCAAATTGATCTGCAATAAACAGACCCATCACAAAAAGCATAAGTGAAAGTAAAAAACATGGGTTCAAAGCCTATCCAATTAAAACTTGAACCAAAAGAATTGGATCATCATGATGAGTTATGGTAGGGTGAATTGTTTGTAGAGGTAAAACAATTCCACAAATTCCTCAAAATAGAAATCACATACGCACAGCTTTAATAATTACATAGGACACCTAAAAGAACCAAAGTGTCAATCAAATAAGTGTAGATTAAGAGCTATAATATTCACTACATTCCAGATGGGAAAAATAGATTTTTCATTCCCATTTCATCAATACAAAGAGAAAATCTAACTGCAACTGCAATATAAAGAGCAAAACAAGAAAATCTAACTGGAAAAATAGCTGCAAAGCATGTGCAATGCATAGGTAATTTACACTGCTCGTCCAAGCAAAAGTATATAGAGCAAACTATTAAGAAATCAAACTACAGTATATAGATGTTTTGTATATCAATATACTATGGATCATACACGAAATGCCTTTACAAGCTCTTCATTTCATTATTCTCAAGGAATCACTAACATGCATATAGATTAACATAGTTGTGCTTGATGAAGCATCATAATTGTCATTCACGCTTGTAAACAAGAAACAATAATAAATTATAGGAGGAAAAACAAGATGAAGTCATGGCATATAGACGAAAACCATAAGGAGAATACAAACAAGAAGCAATTGTTTTCACAACTAAATAAGCTACTAACACAACCCAGCCATATTAATTTTGGACCACAAAGAGAGGCAATAAATAAGGAAAATGTCAACTAATTCTGCTCATGGTAGAAATGCAGAATTATTGGCAGTAAGGAATGACAATCAATAAGTCATGGAGTCACAAATAAAGTGTTCAACCATCTTTTGAAGTCTAGAAATTTATACCTAGTAATGAATATAGTCTAGTACGCAATCCGCCCATTCGGATCGCACTTCGTCAATTTCTTCGTTAGAGTAAATTGTTTTCTTGAACTGTTAACAAACCTAGATTAATTTAATAAAAAAATCAGTAATGAAGAAGCAAAGTCAAATATGGGGATTGATCGAGAAAATTGAGAATATGTCAAATATTACCAT